>NC_092877.1:247758080-248079151 GCF_028372415.1 Notamacropus eugenii | reverse complement strand
TTGGACACAGCAAAGCAAATTTTTTTTGCTAATTCTTTCTTTGCAGCAAGTTGTCATGAACAGAAAGATTTACTTTTCTGCTACCACATATTATATGTAAAATATTCAAAGGCTTTATCACAGAAATGAGGAGTCTCTCAGGCTTTTCAGGGAGAAAAAGATTTATGTTGTTTGCTGTCTAACAAGCACCACTCTCTAGATACTTTTAATGGTTGTTTTTCAATTTGGTTGCTGACAGACCACAGGTTTATGAGCTTTCATTAAAACGTTTTTGGAAAGATTAAGTATTCTGTCCTCTTGGACTGTGACTTAGAGAAATATGGCCAGTAATATGCATATTACTGAAGTAATGTAAATATTTTGCAACTTGCCATAAAGCATCCTTCCAAAGATTAAATCAATGTTACCTACCTGCTCTGACAGGTATCTACCCATCATCCTTTCTATGCTTCCAGGCTTCATTTGAAACAGCAATAGAAGGAATTGGATAGGATAATAGGATTTATAATTGAATTGAGCCTTAAAGATCATTTAACCCAACCCTTCACATTTTAGAAATGAGGAAAATCAAGATGAGGACAATGACTTTGAACTATATAATCCTGAAAAAAAAAAAAAAGATATCCATTCTTTTTGGTAGTACAAATCCAGAATCAAGCCTAGGTAAAAAGGCGTGATTTGAAGTTTTTGAATTCCAATGTTTGGGTGTCATTTAGTTTGAGGGTTTGAGGACTGAATCTTTGAAATAGAGTATGGCATTTCCTGATCCAAAAAAAGTGGCTTGGAGAAAGAAGAGGGTTACTTCTATAGTTCCTCAACACTGTCCTGCTCAGAGAGCAGGGCTAATGAGGTTTTAGGACTGTGCAGATTTGATGAGAAGCAAATTGTTTACTTAGCAACTCTTAAATGATATTTAAATCTGGGGTTATCTAAGGGCAGCTAAGTAACACAGTCAGGCCTGGAGTTCAGAAGACTGCTCTTCCGAAGTTCAAACCTAGCCTCAGACTTTAAGTAGCTATTTGACCCTAAGCAAATCACTTAACTCTCTTTGCCTCAGTTTCCTTATATGTAAAATAAGCTGGGGAAGGAAATATCAAAGCACACCAATATCTTTGCAAGAAAACTCCAAATATAGTAATGAAAAGTCAGACACAACTGAAGACACGACTCAACAACAACAAATCACAAGGTATTCTATGTATTTTGGAAGATTTGTGTATGAATAATTGGGCAACATGCACTATTTAAAATATCAAAAGTTTAGGCAGATGGAAAGGTCGTGTTTCATCAGATTTCATAGCGAGTTGATGGGCTTTTTTGAGCACATAACTTTTCATCTTTTCTATTTTCTGGGTAGTAAAATAAAAGTTGTTCCTCATCTCATTTGCATGTTACTACTTTGAGTTCTCATATGGGAACTGAGGTTTCTTTTAAACTATGTTTGGTGAAACTCATGTGATTAATCCATAAGATTTTCCTGTAGCTACTGCAGATGGAAAGAGGGAGTTAAAAATAAAGTATATGTCTTGCATATGCATCTACATGCAAGATTTCTATGAAGTCTTGCATCAAGACTTTAGAAATTGTCTGAGACTGTGAGGTATAGGGGCTATATATCCTTAAAGTTCTAGTTTGACAGCATCACTCCTCTGCTCAATAAGCTTCAGTGGTTCTCTGTTGCATGCAGATGAATATATGAGTTGTTTTCTACATCATTTATTTTTATTTATTTATTTATTTAACTTTTAACATACATTTTCACAAAATTTTGGGTTCCAAATTTTCTCCTCATTTGTCCCCTCCCTGACCCCAAAACACTGAGCATTCTGATTGCCCCCATCACCAATCTGCCCTCTCTTCTATCATCCCTCCCTTCCCTTGTCCCCATCTTCCCTTTTGTCCTGTAGGCCCAGATAACTTTCTATACCCCATTACCTGTATTTCTTATTTCCTAGTAGCAAGAACAGTACTCAACAGTTGTTCCTAATACTTTGAGTTCCAACTTCTCTTCATCCCTCCCTCCCCACCCATTCTCTTTGGGAAGGCAAGCAATTCAATATAGTCCATATCTGTCTAGTTTTGCAAATGACTTCCATAATATTCGTGTTGTGTAAGACTAACTATATTTCCCTCCATCCTATCCTGCCCCCATTGCTTCTATTCTATCTTTTGATGCTATCCCTCCCCAAGAGTGTTGACTTCAAATTGCCCCCTCCTCCCATTGCCCTCCCTTCCATCATCTCCCCCACCCTGCTTATCCCCTTCTCCCAACTTTCCTGTTTTGTAAGATAGGTTTTCATACCAAAATGTATTTTGTTCCTTCCTTGAGTCAAGTGTGATGAGAGTAAACTTCATGTTTTTCTCTCACCTCCTGTCTTTTTCCCTCCACTAAAAAGTCTTTTTCCTGCCTCTTTTATTAGAGATAATTTGCCCCATTCCATTTCTCCCTTTCTCCTCCCAATATATTTCTCTCTCACTGCTTAATTTCATTTTTTTAAAGATATGACCCCATCCTAATCAATTCATTCTGTGTTCTCTGTGTGTGTGTGTGTGTGTATGTATGTAAACCCACCAACTACCCAGATACTGAAAAGTTTCAAGAGTTACAAATATTTTCTTTCCTTGTAGGAATGTAAACAGTTCAATTTTAGTAAAGTCCCTTGTGACTTCTCTTTGCTCTTTACCTTTTCATGGTTCTCTTCATTCTTGTGTTTGAAAGTCAAATTTTCTTTTCACCTCTGGTCTTTTCATCAAGAATGCTTGAAAGTCCTTGATTTCATCGAAAGACCATTTTTTCCCCTGAAGTATTATACTCAGTTTTGCTTGGTAGGTGATTCTTGGTTTTAGTTCTAGTTCCTTTGACTTCTGGAATATCATATTCCATGCCCTTCAATCCCTTAATGTAGAAGCTGCTAGATCTTCTGTTATCCTGATTCTATTTCCACAATACTTGAATTCTTTCTTTCTGGCTGCTTGCAATATTTTCTCCTTGACCTGGGAACTCTGGAATTTGGCCACAATGTTCCTAGGAGTTTCTCTTTTTGGATCTCTTTCAGGCGGTGATCAGTGGATTCCTTGGATACTTATTTTGCCCTCTGGTTCTAGAATCTCAGGGAAGTTTTCCTTGATAATTTCATGAAAGATGATGTCTAGGCTCTTTTTTTGATCATGGCTTTCAGGTAGTCCCATAATTTTTAAATTGTCTCTCCTGGATCTATTTTCCAGGTCAGTTGTTTTTTCCAATGAGATACTTCACAGTACCTTCTATTTTTTTCATTCTATTAGTTTTGTTTTGTGATTTCTTGGTTTCTCATAAAGTTATTAGCCTCCATCTACTCCATTCTAATTTTGAAAGAACTATTTTCTTCATGGAGCTTTTGAACCTCCTTTTCCATTTGGCTAATTCTGCTTTTGAAAGCATTCTTCTCCTCATTGGCTTTTTGAACCTCTTTTGCCAATTGAGTTAACCTATTTTTCCAGGTGTTGTTTTCTTCATCATTTTTTGGGTCTCCTTTAGGAAGGTGTTGACCTGCTTCTCGTGCTTTTCTTGCATTTCTCTCATTTCTCTTCCTAGTTTTTCCTCTACCTCTCTAACTTGATTTTCAAAACCCTTTTTGAGCTCTTCCATGGCCTGAGCCCATGGAAAATTCATTCTGGTTGTTTGGGATACAGAAGCCTTGACTTCTGTGTCTTTCCCTGAAGATAATCATTGTTCTTCCTCATCTGAAAGGAGAGGAGGCGATACCTGTTCACCAAGAAAGTAGCCTCCTATGGTCTTATTTTTTTTCCCTTTTCTGGGCATTTTCCCAGCAAGTGACTTGACTTCTGAGTGTCCTGTCCACCGCCACCTCGCCTCCATATCTGCCCAGTCAGCACTTGGGGTCTGAGATTCAAATGCTGCTTCCCAGCCTCAGGGCTTTGGGCGGGGACAGGGCTGCTATTCAATGTGAGATTAAGTTCAGGTGCTCAGATGGGGACAGGGCCACCACAGGGGACTCAATTCCCTCAGGGGGTTTATGTGGAGACCTTCAACAATGGATCTGAGCTCCTGCCTGCTTTGTGAGCCCCTGTCTGTGGCTGCCTACGCTGCTGCCTCCCGAGGGGGCCTGAGTTATGGGGACACCCCACTACCCTCTCGACTAGCCAAAGAGACCCTCTCACCGACCTTTGGCACCTGTGGGTGGTGGACCTGTACTGCTGTTCGAGATTCTGTCCCTGAAGCCGCTTCTCTCTGTGCTGCGCAGACAAGGCAGGGCTGGGCTCTGCTCCGGGTCTGGTGCATGAAAGAACTTTTGCATAAGATTTTCAGGTCTCTCTGGAACAGAAATTTCCTCCACTCTGTTGTTCTGTGGCTTCTGCTGATCCCAGTTTTGTTGGGAGTTCTTCTTTACAGGTGTTTCATAGGTTGTGGGTTTGGAGCTAGCATATGTGTATCTTTCTACTCCGCCATCTTGGCTCTTCCTCCCCTTTCTATATCATTTAAAGCACAACACAGTCTCAGTACAAGATTTACAGATGAGGAAACTGAAACAAACAGGTTAATCATATGTTACATCATTTCATTTATTCTATTTTCGAGCCTAATTGAACAGTTCCTCTTTTCTATCCGTGATATTTTTTCTCAGTTCTTTTATACATATTTCTTCTATGCCAAGAATATTCTCTTTTAATTACTTGTCTTTTAGAACCTCTGGTTCCTTTCAAGGGGCAACTTTACTTTGCCCCGTACAAAGACATCTTTTCTTCACTTGCATCCATGCCAAAATTTTGTTCTTACTGATTTATGTACATATTGTTTACCACCAGGAAAATGCATGTTATTTAAGGATAGGGACTCTTGTTTATATCTCCATTACTGTGCCTAGCACATTTTCTTTTTTTTTTTTTTTTGTGGTTTTAATGTTTTATTAGTTTTTATTTTTTTATTTTTTTTATTTTTTAATGTTTAACAATCACTGCAATACAATTGTGATTTTATCACACCCACCTACGCCCCACTACCCCCCTCCCTCCCCACGACTGCATACAATTCTGTATAGTTTCTACATATACTTTCCTATTGAGTATATTTTCACTAAAGTCATGCTATGTAGTCAGACTAAGATAAATGAAAGAAATCGTATAACAAATCAGAACATGATACACAAACACATACACATACACAAACATGATCTGCTACATTTTGTGAGTGACTTCCATATTTCTCTCTCTGAGTGTGGAAGGCATTTTGCCTTGAGAACCACCTTTGGGATTCTTTTTTTTCTTATAAGAAGTTTTTGCATTATTACAAAAATCCAAGTCTACCAGAAAAAAATCTCACACACTGTGGTTGTTGCTGTGCACAGAGTTCTCCTGGTTCTGCTCCTTTCACTCAGCATCAGGTCATATAAGTCCTTCCAGGCCTCTCTGAAGTCTTCTTGTTCATCATTTCTTATGGCACAATAGCACTCCATTACATTCATATACCATAATTTATTCAGCCATTCCCCAATTGATGGACATCCCGTTGACTTTCAGTTTTTGGCAACTACATAGAGTGCTGCTATAAATATTTTTGTACATGTGGGACCCTTTCCCATTTTTATGATCTCTTGGGGATATAGTCCTAGTAGCGATATTGCTGGGTCAAAGGGTATGCACATTTTTGTAGCCCTTTGGGCATAGTTCCAAATTGCTCTCCAGAATGGTTGGATGCGCTCACAGCTCCACCAACAATGAATTAGTGTTGCAACTCTCCCACATCCTCTCCAGCATTTATCATTTTCTTGTTCTGTCATGTTTGCCAATCTTATAGGTGTGATGTGGTACCTCAGAGTTGTTTTGATTTGCATCTCTCTAACCAATAGTGATTTAGAGCATTTTTTCATATGATTATAGATAGCTTTAATTTCTTCCTCTGAAATTGCCTGTTCATATTCTTTGACGATTTATCAATTGGGGAATGACTTGTATGATGATACATTTGGGTCAGTTCTCTATATATTCTAGAAATGAGGCCTTTATCCCCGAGGTTAGCTGTAAAAATTCTTTCCCAATTTACTACATCCCTCCGGATTTTGGTTGCATTGGGTTTGGTTGTGCAAAAACTTCTCAGTTTAATGTAATCAAAGTTATCCATTTTGCATTTCATAATGCTTTCTATCTCTCCTTTAGTAAAGAATTCTTCCCTTCTCCATAGATCTGATAAATACACTGTTCCTTGCTTCTCCAGTTTATTCATGGTATCAATGTTTATACCTAAATCATGTACCCATTTGGACTTTATTCTTGTGTACGGTGTCAGGTATGGGTCTATGCCTAATTTCCGCCACACTGTTATCCAGTTTTCCCAGCAATTTTTGTCAAACAATGAGTTCTTATCCCAGAAGCTGGGGTCCTTGGGTTTATCAAACAGAAGGTTGCTATATTCCTTGCCTACTGCATCTTGAGTGCCAAGTCTATTCCACTTGTCTACCTCTCTGTTTCTTAGCCAACATCAAGTGGTTTTGATAATTGATGCTTTATAGTAGAGTTTCAGGTCTGGTAGCGCTAGGCCACCTTCCCAAGCATTTCTTTTCATTAGTCCCTTTGATATTCTGGACCTTTTGTTTTTCCAAATGAATTTTGATATTATTTTATCCAGCTCTAGAAAGTAATTGTCTGATAGTTTAATTGGTATGGCACTAAATAAGTATATTAATTTGGGTAGAATTGTCATTTTTATTATATTAGCACGGCCTACCCATGAGCAACTAATGTTTTTCCACTTACTTAAATCTGACTTTATTTGTGCAAAAAGTGTCTTGTAATTGTGTTCATATAATCCCTGGGTTTGTTTTGGCAGGTAGACTCCTAAGTATTTTATACTGTCTACCCTAGCTTTAAATGGGATTTCTCTTTCTATCTCTTGCTGTTGGACTTTGTTGCTAATATATAGGAATGCAGAAGATTTGTGTGGGTTTATTTTGTAACCTGCAACTTTGCCAAATTTGTTTATTAATTCAAGTAATTTTTTACTTGAATCTCTGGGATTCTCTAGGTAAATCATCATATCATCTGCAAAGAGTGATAACTTAGTTTCTTCTTTGGCTATTCTTATTCCTTGAATATCTATATCTTGTCTAATTGCTACAGCTAACATTTCTAGTACCATATTGAATAATAGTGGTGATAATGGACAACCTTGTTTCACCCCTGATCTTATTGGGAATGCATCTAGCTTATCCCCATTGCATATAATGCTTGCTGAAGGTTTTAGATAGATACTGTTTATTATTTTATGGAAAGTTCCCTTTATTCCTACGTTCTCCAGTGTTTTTAGTAGGAATGGATGTTGTATTTTGTCAAAAGCATTTTCTGCATCTATTGAGATAATCATGTGCTTTTTGTTAGCTTTGTTGTTGATGTGATCAATAATGCTAATAGTTTTCCTAATATTGAACCAGCCCTGTAGTCCTGGTATGAATCCTACCTGATCATAATGTATTAATCTCGTGATAAGATGCTGTATTCGTTTTGCTAAAATCTTATTCAAAATTTTTGCATCTATATTCATTAGGGACATTGGTCTATAATATTCTTTCTCTGTTTTGTCTCTTCCTGCTTTTGGTATCAAAACCATATTTGTATCATAGAAAGAATTTGGGAAGACTCTTTCTTCCCTAATTTTCAAAAATATTGTATGTAGTATTGGAATTAACTGTTCTTTAAATGTTTGATAGAATTCACTTCTGAATCCATCTGGCCCTGGAGATTTTTTCCTAGGGAGTTCATTGATGGCTTGTTCAATTTCTTTTTCTGAGATGGGGTTGTTTAAGTGTTCAACTTCCTCTTCTGTTAATCTGGGCAATTTGTATTTTTTAAAATATTCATCCATCTCGTTTAGATTATCGAATTTGTGGGCATAAAGTTGGGCAAAGTAGTTTCTAATTATTGTTTTAATTTCCTCCTCATTGGAGGTGAGTTCACCCCTTTCATTTTTAATATTAGTAATTTGGTTTTCTTCTTTCTTTTTTTTAATCAGATTGACCAAAGGTTTATCAATTTTATTAGTTTTTTCATAAAACCAACTATTGGTTTTATTTATTAATTCAATAGTTTTCTTAATTTCAATTTTATTAATCTCTCCTTTGGTTTTCAGTATTTCTAATTTGGTATTTACTTGGGGATTTTCAATTTGTTCTTTTTCTAGCTTTTTCAACTGCAAGCCTAAGTCATTGATCTCCTCTTTCTCTATTTTATTTATGTAAGCATTCAAAGATATAAAACTTCCCCTAATAACTGCTTTTGCAGTATCCCATAAGTTTTGGTATGTTGTCTCACTATTGTCATTGTCTTGAATGAAATTGTTGATTATTTCTATGATTTCTTCTTTAACCCAACCCTTCTTTAGAATTAGATTATTTAGTTCATTCCATTCACATTCACAGTTACGATTACAATCTGTGTATTTCCCTCCAACCTCTTTCCCACCATTTGTGCTTTTAGCTCTCCCGTCTCCCTTCCCCTCCTCAATAGTATTCACTTTTCTCCCCCTCCTCCTGCAGCCTTCCCCTCCTTCTTTTAGCTCCCCTCCCTTTTACTCCCCTTTGCTCTTATTGCTTCTTTCCTCCCTTTTAGCCACCCTCCCCTTTCTTCCCCCTTCCCTTCCTACTACCTATAGAGCTCGTTAGGATTATCTACTTAAGATTATTGTTCCCTCCTTTGAACAAATCAGATGAGAGTACCTCTCAAGCAATGCTCATCTCCCTCCCCTCCTTCCCTCTACTATAGTTTTGTACTTTTTCCTGTGATATAATTTGCCATTTTCTGCTTCCACCTTTTCACACCTCCTATTACATTCCCTTCTCATACTTAAATCATATTTTTGACATGACATCATTTACTTTATGCCTGTTCCATCTACATATATCCCTTTTATCATAATAGCTGCACAGTTCTCAAGATTAACAGGTATCATCTTCCCTTATAGGGAGGTAAACAGTTTGCCCTAACTGAGTAGCACGTTTTTGTTTTTGTTTTTTCCCCTATGTTTATGATTCTCTGGAAACCTGCATTTGAAGATCAAATTGTCTATTGAGTTCTGGTGTTTTGGTCAGGAAGCTCTGGAAATCCCTTATTTCGTTGAATGACTTTCTCCTTGCCTGAAATGTTATGCTGAACTTTGCTGGGTAGTTGATCCTTGGTTGAAGTCCCATCTCCTTTGCCTTATGGAATGTTGGGTTCCAATTCTTTCGATCTTTTAATGTAGAAGCTGCAAGGTCCTGTGTGATCCTGACTGTGTGTCCTTGATATTTGAATTGTTTCTTTCTAGCTGCTTGTAGTATTTTCTCTTTCACTTGATAGCTCTGGAATTTGGCAACTATATTTCTTGGGGTTTTGAGTTTGGGATCCCTTTCGGGAGGGGAACAGTGGATTCTTTCGATGACTATTTTGCCCTCTGAGTCTAGTACTTCTGGGCAGTTTTCCTTGATGATTTCCTGGAAGATATTGTCCAGACTCTTTTCTTCATCATGGGTTTCTGGCAGGCCAATAATTCTTAAATTTTCTCTCCTGGATCTATTTTCCAGGTTAGTTGTTTTTCCAGTGAAATATTTTACATTTTCTTCTATCTTTTCATTCTTTAGATTTTGTTTGACTGATTCTTGTTGCCTCATTGAGTCATTAGTTTCTACTTGCCCAATTCTAATCTTCATAGTATTGTTTTCTTCAGTTAGCTTTTGCATCTCCTTTTCCATCTGACCAAATTTTCCCTTTAAGGAGCTATTTTCTCCATTTAATTTTTGTACTTCTTTTTCCATTCGACCAATTTTCCCAGTTAGGTTTTGGTTTTCCTTTTCCATCTGATCAATTTTCCCAATTAGGTTTTGGGTTTCCTTTTCCGTTTGATTAACTCTTCCTTTTAGGGAATTATTCTCTCCAGTTAATTTTTGAACTTCCTTTTCCATTTCTTCAATTTTCCTTTTCAGAGTGATGTTTTCATCAGTGAATTCTTTTTTTATAATTTTAAAATCATTGGCCAGTTTTTCTTTTATATCCTTCTTCAGATGTTCCAGGTAATCTAGTTGTGCTTGCGAGAAATTCATAGTCCCATCTGAGGTTTCAGATGGAAGTACAGGCTCAGCTCTGACCTCTTTGGTGTTTGAGTTTTGGTCCTTATCCCCATAGAAAGATTCTATGGTTTTTTCACTTTTCGTCTGCTTTTTCCAATTCATGATGTTGACCGAGTGTTGTAGCTTTTGGTTCTTTCAGTCAGAAGATACAGATCTTTTAAATTGAGCTGATGTGTGTCTAGGCTAATAGCAGGCTTTTTTTCTTGTTGTTTCCCAGATCAACCCTGGGGTTAGCTTGTTAGGTGTGTGTGAGGGGTGGTCTGGTCTAAGGAGATCTCCTCAGCTGACCTGAGGCAAAGGCAAGGTCAGGGGATGGTGATCCCAGCTTCCCTATTGTCTTCCCTTTTCCCCTGAAGTGCTGGGGCACGCCTAGAAGCTAATGTGTGTTCCTGTCCCTCCTGGGGCTTGTCTCCTGGCTCTGAGGCTTGTCTGGGTCTCAGTGCGAATTTTCTCTGCCCTGGGTCGTCTGTCCTTCCAGATTGCCCCCGCCACGGTAGGAAGAATCCCCCTTTGCTTTTTTTCTAGCCTCTGGTGTTATGAGACTATTTGCCCCCTTCTGCTGTTCCCGCTGATCCAGAGTTAATCTGGGGAAGAATTTTATGGTTCTTTCACCATCATCAGTGGGGAGGAGACAGCATTTACTGATCACTCCGCCATCCTAGCTCCTGGAAGTTCAAGTAGTTGACTTACCGAAGTTTAGTCTTCAAGCTGAAGGTTTCAAGGGCTGCTGCGCTGATATCTGGTGCTCAGTGGCTCTCACTGGCTCGGTTTGGCTTATCTCCTGCTCCGCTGGTTTCGCCCGCCACTCTCGGACTTCTCAGGTCCCTTCTGCCCTGCTGCGCTGACCGCGCTGCGCTGTGCGCTGGGGTCTTACCCCCGCGGAACAGATTCTTCCCGTGGACCTTCCAGTCCAACCTGGGCTCCGAATCTGTCAAAGTCTGTCACCCACTGGATTCTACACCTCCAAAGTCTGGTCAGATTCTCCTTTCAGAGATATCCAGAGGAGTTTTTCCAGGAGCTTAAGTGAGTTGTTGCTTTTACTCCGCCATCTTGGCTCCGCCCCCCAGCACATTTTCTTGTGGGAATTGTGATTTCGTGATAAAAGAGATTCCCAGTAATGGAACTAACTCTATCATTGCTGTAAGATACATAATTTATAAAGTACATCTTTAAAAAGTTGGCTATAGCAGTAAATAAATAAATATGGGTGAATGAATGAATGAAAAATATACTAAGTCCTATGTGTTTAAAACTGCTAAATGTTAGAATATAAACACAAAGTCAAAAACAAGAAAACTATGCTTTAAAGATTCTAATAGGGAAGGGCATTTTCTTTGGGGAAGTCACAATGAGGATGAATAAAACAAGGCAATCAACTGCTGTGTCCTTTTCAGAGACAATGATAGTTTTGATGTTTTAGAACACTGAAGACAAATGATATAAATTTGGAGGATCTCGTTCAAAATGGTCAAGGTGAAGATGGAAGTACATAATACCATGGCATACAGAGTTAAATGAAACAGGTCCTCCGAGTTATGATCACTGGATAAAAATGTAACTTTGAGCAGAGAACAGCTACTAAGTAGAAAAATAAGAAGTTAAATGATTCATCAAAGAAGTAAAGCTAGTATGTGACAGGTATAAGCAAGTTCAGTAATCTAATACATCATAGGTATTTAATGAATGCTTGTTTTATTAGACTGAATTATTCAAGATCCTTCAGAAAATTAGTAAAGCCAGGATCAGAACCCTGGTTCCCTGAATAAAAATAAAATGAACTTCACAGGCAAGAGTCAAATGAAAGCCCAGAAACTTTTATTCTCTCCTTTGAAGCAGGTGGGTCAATAGCCAAAAATTTCCATTTTTGCCTTAACAACATCTCTCACTTTGAATCCATTCTCTCTACTCACATAGCTGTCACCTTAATGCAATCAATAAATATTTATTAAAAATCTACTGTTAGGCATTGAGCTACATGTTACTATAATCTCTCACCTAGATTTTTACAACAGTTTTCTTATTGGTCTCTGACTCAAGTTTCTCATCACTCCAGAGTATACTCCACTCTTTTGCAAAGAAATATGCTTGAAGCATGGATCACTCCCTTATTTAATCAATTCATTTAATTCATATTGCCACTTGAATGAAATATTGCCTTCCATGTGTAGCGTTAAAAATTCTAAACAACCTAGCCTCATCCAGTATTTTTGACCCCATGGGCTAGTATTCCCCTTCTCTCACTTTGCAGTGTAAACAAATTAGCCTTCTCTGTGTTCCACATTCAGCACATTCTGTCTTTCATGTCTGTTCCTTTCTAATGACTATGCTCCATTTGTGAATGCATTCCTTTCCAAATCCCCCTCTTCCTTTAAAATGCCATTTATTTATTACTTTATGATTGAAACTCTAGAGATCAATATAACTTAGGTAAGGTTTCTACCATCAAATTTGCAGATTGCAAAAAAAAGTTGCGACAGATATCTAACATGTTGATGAAAGGATGAAACGAACATGTGACATCACTGTGCCAAATAAAAAGAGATGAATGTTGGTAGAAGAAAAATGTAAAGTCTTTCACTTAGTTAAAAACAACTTCACAACTATAAGACACATAGATAGATTGCACTTTTAGCAATACCTGGCAATTTTAGTAGAGTGTCATAAAAATAAAAATAATACTTCAAGGTTTGAAAAGTACTTCACAGCTAAATCTCATTTGACCCTTATAACAGCCCTGAGAGATATGTGCTTTTATTAACTCTATTTTCCTTCTACGGAGACTGAGAAGTATAAAAATCAAGTAATTGGCTCAAGATGACACAGATAATATGTGTTTAAGATTGGATTTAAACTCATGCTTTTCTAACTCCTGGCCCACAGCTCTATCTACTGTGCCAGTTACATACCTCATTGCAAGTCAACAATGTGACACAGTACTCAGAAACACAAATTAATCATGGGCTGATGGATAGTTTCACTGCACTCCTTCTAGGTCAGAACACATACCTGAAAAATCCTATTAAGTTGACAAAAAGGGTACCAATTCATACCATATAAAGATCATTTGAGTTTCTGTGGGAGTGTATAATCTAAAGTGCTAATCTGATGGCTATAAGATTATTTGCTTCAAGGATTTGAAGGACTATGATATAAAAGAGAAAATAGATTTGTTTGAAGTAATAGATGGAAGTTGCAAAGAAGAAAACCTAGACCTTATGTAAAAAAGTCTCCAATATTTAGTGCTATCCCCAAGGAAATAGTTTTTCTTGGGATGTAGGGAACGTCAAGTCTTTAAAAGTTTCCAAGTCTTCAAGAAAACTTCAGAGGTTTTTGAATAGAAGGATTTTATTTAATATTATTGAAACTAGATATACTTTAAAGTCTCTTTCTGCTTTGATATTCTGGGGTATCATAGTCGTTTTAGTCTGGGGGTTGCGCTATTTGATTAAGATTTATTTAATGGGTCACAAATGGAAAAAGTTTATAAAGCCTTCTACTGGACTTTGCTATTTGATTTTGAAATGTGACCCAGTAGAGCTCCAAGTTGTTTGTCGTTTCTATTAGCCTCTCTCATTATTTCCTATTTTCAAACGTTTTTATTTTCAGCGTTTTCACAGGTGGGGAAAACACATTTTAGCTAGTAATAAATCTTCCTCCATTCCACGTTTAAAGACTGTAGTAAAGCTAGGGCCAATTACTGCCCTCTCTGCATTGTCTTCCAATTATTTCTGCCCTCTTCTCCCCCAATATACATAATTAACCCTTCACATAAAGATTGTGGACAGTGACCAAATTACCAAACTATCACAGGTGAAAATGAAATATTTCAACGTCTTCTTCTACTATTTCTAACATTACTATGACTACTACTACTACTACCATCACCGCTAATACTGAATATTTCTTTAGTTTTAATCAGCAATCCTTCCAGCTTCCGATTTCTACTCCTTGAAAATATCTTACGTACATGTTCCTTAAGAAATTTATTATATGTGCTTTATTATTCTCTTTGTGTAAAGTAATAAGCCCTGCATCAATGCTTAAACTCAATACTCTGTAGCAAAAATTGTTGAAGATTAATTTACCTATGCTTGTGAATTAATAGGCAACTGATGTGTAAATAAGTTTCAGCTTCAAGAAACAGAAAATTCTCTTTGGGCTGTTAATTCAGGTGATATTTATTTAATTAAAAGTAACATAGAGTTTAATCATCCCTTGAGAAGAGAAAATATAGTTAAGCTTAATTTAAAAAAATTCAGTGTCATTTGAGAAAAGTCTAATCGAGCAGAAAATGCACATGTTCACGATAGAAATAAATATGTGAAGCACCAGGAGGAAAAGGGACACTGGGGTGAGAGAAGTCTTGTGTTTGAGTCCTATCATGTCAGATTATAGGCTATTTCACCTTTACCAGTTAAGTTCATTTCTGTGGCCCTCAGCTTCTTCTTCTCAAAAAGGTTTTAGACTCTCTCTGAAGTCTTTTCCACTCAATCTGTTATTCTTTCATCTCTCATTCTCTCCTATCATCTGAAGAGACTATATATGTCTCAATCTTAGTTTCCTCATTTTCAGAATGAGGGAATTGGATTATATTATCTGTAAAGTATGTTGCAAAGATAAAATTTTCAGATTCAGAAATTCAATTTCTTTAAAGTTTTCCTTTTAATGGATGGGAAAACTGAGAAAAATGAATTCAGTAAGAAAGTTTCAGTGATTTTAATCATACTTCAAGGGAATAATTTTATCATACAATAATCAAGTTATTAAATAGCTAAAATATTTTGCCTCTGTTGCTTCTGTTAGGATGTGCACATGCATACCTCTGTGTGTAAATTAATATGCTACACATTTATTAAAAATGTGATGAGCTTTCTGTTTAACTACCTCACTTTTAAAGTATCTTTGATTAATAGAATTCAACAATGCTGTCAGGAAAATTTACACATTTCATAGTGAAAGGAAGACAGTTGAAGAAAGAGAAAGTCTATAAAATATATCTATATATTGGTACATAGAACAACATTAAAGCAATTAAACTGTCAAATGATGATCTGTATATTATATCACATTACAATAATGCTGTTCCCTGATGTAGATCCTTACTTTTTTTTTCCACCTTGGTAGCATTATATTTGAAACTCCACCACCTTTTTTTTCTCAAAAATCCAAATACTATCAATTTTCTAGAAGATGTCTTAGAAAAAGTATATGATCTGAGTCTGTGAAACGGAACTCATTGAACTGAGAAAGTGCATCTTCAGGTTGATTATCATGAACGCTGTGTTGTGCCACCTAAACTAACAACCTAAACACAGGCTAGAAAAATAAAGTGGGTTATTCAAAATAAGGAAAATATTACTGATAAAGAATTCCACAGTTACGAAAAAGCTCAAATATTAAACTATAATCATTTCAAGCTCACAAAAATTCCAAAGCAGCACCCCATTACCTGCAGCAGTCTGAAAGTGCTATGGATTCTGTGAGTCTATAGAGGATCATTGTGTCTTGAGTCTAGAATTAGAATGGGCTTCGAAAGTTATCTTATTTAAACCCTCGTTTTATATGTCAGTAATGTGAGCTGGAAGTCAGTGACTAGTCCAAGGTAACACACAGTGTTCACACACTAGAGGAGATATAAATCTACATGCCTGTCCATCATAGCAGGATAACTTTCCTGTAATTCTTACCACACAAAATGGGCTTGTCTCTTTCACTTTTTTTTTATCTTTGCTTAATCTTTCTTTTTAAATTTTTCTCTTATTTTGGTGACTTGGGATAAAGATCAAGGAAAATATTATTTTTGTGAAATTATTTTGAATAATAGGGGGGAGAGGAGGAGGAACACAATCGAAGTATAGAAAAATTATTCTCTTCTTATTCTGATTCATTTATTAAACTATATAAATAAAGTCAAATTCAATGAATAGTACCAACTGAAAAATTTTGTAGATTTGCCTCATATATATTTTCAAAAATAAAATAAATAGCAATTTTAAACAGAAAGAAAAAATAAGCAGATATTCAAGACTATTGCATGCAGTTGTTTTTTAAGAAACTAAGAGGTTCTTCTTTCCCTAACACTAGTAACTCTAAAATGAACATAATCTTACAAGAGTAAGAATGGAGAAATTCTTCATGGACACAGATATAAGCAGTGTGACACCAAATTGATTATTTTTCATCTCTAGTATATTTACATTTAAGTTTCTTTTTATTAGTCTTTTCTGTACAATTGTTATTTTTTGTTTCTTTGATATATGTGTGCATATACGCATGTTCTATGTAATACACATGTATGTATACATATGTATATGTGTGTATATACATATATAGACCTATACATATGTACTTGTGTGTATTTATGATCACAGAATGAGAAAAATCAATACAGAATGCATTCTTCATTAAAAATGTTGTGACCCCTTTAAATTTTACAGTCTTGAACATGGATTAACTATAACTTTAAAAAAAAATTAAAAGTTAATAATGAAACAAGTTTATGAGACTTTTAGATGGTACATAACTATGCTAACTTTTCAAAGTCAAGGAAACAGTTTATAAAGATGGGCCAATATCTTGCCCAGAGTTATATCATAATCTTGGAATGTCTTTTTTGAAGTAAGAAGGTCCTACATAAGCACTGCTTCTTCTGTGAAAGAACTATATTCTTCAAAGTCACAGAACAAATGAGGTATGATGGAAATTCCTAGGATGTAATTACATTATTTTTTACTTACCTTTTCTAATAATATCTCACTTCTTAGGGAATTAAGACCCTCATGAATGTCTTTCTAAACACTGAATCACTTTTGTAAGCCCATGAGTCAAATCCCTTTAATCAGTCTTTCACTAATAATAATGTCTGTTAAAATTATAGTGTCTCATGTAAGATAAATATGACACTTTGGTTTTGGCAGGTTTAATGTCAATGGGATATAGGATCTTTCCAGCTCATTAATTGGCCTCTCCTCAGTCTCAGGCACAGGACCAACTAGGCTCAGGTCTACAGAGATTCCCACATATTCCCAATTAAGTAGTGATTTCCAAGCTTCTAAAAGCCAATCAAGTGCCCAGTCTTTGATTGGAAAGAGTATATATTGTTTTGCTTGGAGGGTGAGGTGTGGGTGGAGAGAGTAGCAGGCAAAGAGAGACAGAGACAGAGGGAAGAACTTGCCTAGGGGAATGTGGGGAGGCTTGAGGAAGAGAAATGTTGGTCCTCCCTGGACTGGTGATGAATGCCTTACTAAATCTTGCCTTCTGGTATCATAAAAGCAGTGTTTCAAATAAATATTTTTGTTTTGTCTTGGAAGAGGAGAGTTTATTATAATTTGTGATCAAACCCTGGGAATGTGTATGCATATTCGTAGCAAAACTGTAATGTTGCCCATAGAGTACACTGGCTGTGAGACCATAGGCAAATCATTTAACTTCTCAATTCAGGGCAGCTTTAAAAGATTATAAGTGTATGAAAAGGCAGTGACCCATCCTGACAGAAGGAATTTCTGGTACCCTATAGCAGTGTTATCCCAAGTCTAGTCCTGATGTCCATTTTATACTGTTGTATGATTATAATCTCTATCATCTGCTAACATCTAGATTGTAAGCAGTAAGGATTTCTGATAAAGTATATTTCTATTTATTTGTTTGTTTGTTTGTTTGTTTTTTGCTGACAAGAAACTCTGACTGAATAATAATGTAAAGCTTCATGTTCCCTATGTGATATTAGTCATCACATATTTAAATATGTATTGAAAACCAAGTGAGCACACACTGGGAGTACACAGAGAATTTACTAAAAGTTTATAAAATTTCTCATTAAAAGAACTTTCATTGATAGCAAACATTTGAAAAAAAGGCTAATAGATGATTAATTATACCTAATCTGAATTTATAAGACCAAATACTGAAGACATTGTCTTATTGAAGTAAGTTTTAGCCATCTCAATATTTATGTTTGGGGTACTGGAATTTCAAATAGAATCAGTGAAATAAACAAACCAAAACTTCCAGAATGATCATTAGATCACCCTAAAAATAAATAAAATATAGATTAAAATTTCAAGACTGTTCACATGTGACAAATAAAAGGGAGAATTGAGCTAAGGTTTTGTAGGGTAATACATAGCAAAATTATCTGTTTCCTCTCAACAAAATAACTTTTGACTTTAAGTATAAATGGGTAATTATACTGATTCCATACTTCATTGGGCATATATAAACACAACCTTCAAGAACAAGAAAGAAGACCTACATAAGAAGGCAGTTAAATAAATTTTCCAGTTTTAAGACACAGTTTATCCTCACAGATTTTAGTTCCTAAGAAAACAGGAGCAAACTGAGGTTCAAATTTAAATTTCAGCAAAATGTGACTTCCTGATTTTAGTAAAACGGATGGTAAAAAAGTTCAAAGATTTTGTGGGCATTAAATACTCCTACAAAACATTATTTTTGATAAGGTAAGTGTAAATGAATCAAAAACATATGGGAAGCATTTCCTTTCAATGCCATCCACATGGTTTGAACATCTGAAGAAAAAATTGCCTGACAAAAGCCATTATGCAAAGTAACCTCTGATTTTCGAAAATTTATGTTTTGCTAGGTTGCTATTTCCCTATTAGTGGGTTAATGGAGATCAACAAAAAGAGCAGCTATTTTTTCCTACATTTAAAATCTTATTGCTTCAACTCAGAATGCTAAATGGTGTATTTAGTTGGTCTTTCGATTCAACATTTTTTCTCTGAAACTTCTATTTGCCATTTAAAAAAAAATTCTTCCATACTGTATTTTAAGAGTGTGAATGATCATGAAAAGAATGACCCAGATTAGGAGTTATAATATGTTTTTGTATAAAAACTTTGTTCACTGTGGAAGAAGGTAATTTTAGGTGACTAACGTGAAGATGAAATTTCCTGTCATGAAAATAGTTTCCATCTTAAGAAATGAATGCTCTGGTTTACTCATTCTCCCAAAAATTTGTTTCTACTTTATGGGACAAAAATTTACGTCATCCTACTTCCTATTGTGAGATTCAATTTTGGAGCCTACTAACCATGCAGATTGAAAAGAAGAAAATACCAACAAATCAGGGTAATGTACATCAGAATATTCTTGCCCCAGTTATGTGAATATTTTTTGCAATGGTAATTTTTGACTTGGATGATCCTGATAATTAATTTAGAAATCAGCTTTCATTTTTCAGTGTTACTTCCATATAATGGGAAATATGCCTTCTGAGTATGTGTGTATATATATATTATATTATATATAATACATATATATGTATGATTGTATGTATGTATGTACAAAGACAAAACCAATGTCTTGTGGTAGTATCAGTGGTAAAAGGAAAAGGTTATTTTTTAACTTTTCTTCTTAGCCTGAACCATAAAATGTTCAGGAGCTAGAACAGATTCTATGGAATAGACCTATATTGAAGGTCTAAAAAGTAAACTTCTATAAGGAGAAACTACAATCCTTCACAATTCTTCTCCCTAATGAATCCACCTGCATGTCATAAAATAATCCATTTCTGATTTATTTGTTCCTGGATGAGACTTAGTAGCTTCAATCTTCCACCAACACTCACTTTTAATTCTACAGTTAATATGACGAAGTATCACTATATTTCTTAGTTTTTGCCTCCAAAAATTAAGTAAATAGATAGATAAATAAATGAAAACTGCACAGCTAAGTGCCTTGAAATACAAATAATGAATCCCATTGAGTGATTCCATTATTCAAATCCACACTGCAAGTTTCTACTGGGATTTTATCAATTACCAAATTTTAAATAATTAAAATTTTTAAAAGTAAGATTTTGAATATACATGTCTATGTGATACATTATTCAGTTTTTTGTGCCTAGATGTATATACATATGACTTTGAATATCTTGGGAAGAGAGAAAAATCTTAAAGATGCAAAAATTCAAGCTATAAGTCACTATTGGCTATGATGAACACACACACACACACACACACACACACACATTGAGACAAGCAGTGATACTATAACCTTGGAAAATTTTAAGAACTTCAAACAAAAATGAATTGTGCAACATAATTTAAAAATTTTAATAATAGTTCATATTTCTGCAGCACTTTACTGTTTGCATTATTTATTAGTTATTTTTCAGAAAATTCAATTCAACCAGTATTTATTAATGGCTTACTATGTGAAAATCAATATACCAGATAGTAGAGTTACTCTTGACTGATGATGATTTAGTAGACTCAGTGATTGTGGGAGCACCAACGCAGTGAGAATCACAACATAGTAATGTAAGGAACTTTATTGAAACGATAGTGAAAAGCTAAGTGGGAGAACTTTTAAAAACTGATAAGGGAAAACCCTCACAGGCTTCTTACCAAGTACGTGAGCAGCTATGCATGGAACTCTGTATATCATAAATTCAATATGGGTGGGTGCGACCTACAACTAGCTCCATGCAAGTATTTTTATGTAAATCCAAGTTCTTTGTCTGTGTTTTGTGTCTGGGAATTAGCTCTTACCCAAAATGGTTTGCCCTCTGTTTTAGCACATGTGTGTAACCTGGCAACTATAGTCAACAAATTGAATCCAGAGGCTCATGTTTCACAAATGGAGAGTGGACCTCTTTAATTTGTTTTAAGATGAAGAAAACAGGCTCAATCTATCTCACAATTAAAAACTTCCTCATATTCTAATGTCCTATGGTTAAAATGACTCATATACATGTGACATACACATATACATAGATATATCTGCTCCTTTTCTTAAGAAACTTTCATTCTATGTTAGGGGCATATGACTGGATAAAAAACAAAAATTTACATAGAATATTTTCAGAGGAAGACAATGTTAAATATTTAGAGTGGGGGTGTCAAGAAATGTTTGATGTACAAATTGTTACTTGATCTATGTCTTGAAGGAAATTTAAGAGTTGAATGAGGTGAGACAGTAGTGAAGGAGATGAGAGAGGAATTCCTTTCTACATGCTAGCTTCTCAAATGTCTGGGAGACAGTCTGTGAAAAGTAACATAGAAAGGAGATGAAATTTACAAGTAATATAGGTTAAAACTGGAAAAATAGATGGGATCTAGATTATGCAGGGCTTTAAATAGCAGGACATCAGTTCTGTACTCCATCCTAGAGAAAATAAGAAAGTGACATGTGTGTTTGTGTGTATGTGTGCACATGCGTGTGTAAAGGATTGTTAAACCAAATTGGATGTTTGACAGTAATACCAATTTGGCTGTTTGTCAGGAATATGGGGGTTTTATTGGAGTAAAAGTGAGAGGAGACACCATGGTTTATGCCAATATTATAGTCAGTAAACTTGGGGTTTTTGAGACTAGGACTTCCTGCATATGACTCCAAGGATGTGAAACCTACAAACCTAGTAGAACTATTGGTCATTCTTTATAATTTACCTGTTATTCATATTTATCTTTCAGAATCCTTATCCTCCTGATAAAATACCTAGTGATCCCTAAGGTGACTTGATGAATGGAAACAAGATAGATCCAGGAGTCTCAAAAGTCAAACTGGTGAACTAACTACCCTTTGGTATAAAGTTGCCCCAAGTCCTAGGCACAGTTTATTGTAAATTTAAGGTGGAAAGAAGAAAAAAGTGTGTCCTCCTATTATAACCTTAAAGCTATCTTATTAATAATAGCTAATAATATAGTGCTTTAAATATATTAGCTCATTTGATTCTCACAACCATCTAATTAGCTAGGTTCAATTATCATCCTCCTTTTTACATGTGAAAAAATAGAGGTTTAGAGAAGTTAGCTGATTTCCTCAGGGTCAAAGACTGAAGCAGGATTCAAACTCAGCTCTTCCACTGCACTGTCCCCTTCTAAACTATCCCTAAATTCCTGAGGCATTTTTCTTGGTGATTATGCCCTAGGTTTTGGTTTTTGTTTTAGGAAGAGTGTGGCTCTGTACTGTCCCAGTACCTCTTATTTTTGCCTCTGTCAACCCCTCTATGATCCCTCAAATATCTCCACTTAAAACTGGTGAACTTTCTTTCAACATACCATCTAAGGAGGACTATTACTTTCAGTTTTATATGGCCAGTCTAATGTTTCCAAGAAACAGTTTTTGTATTAGTGAGAGTACTCCAACAGTTATGCATTATATTTTTCAGTATAAATAATTTTCATCAAAGCTTTGTTTTAATACACTTTTTTTTTAGAATATGAGAAATTGGAAAAATAATGGGTTGCAATGTCAGCCATTTTAAGGTGTTGCAACAAGGATTTAAAATTTCCTAAGTAATTGAGATTTTATTTTCTTCACTGGAAAAAAAAATAAATAAATTGTGAATGGGACTGTGAGGATAATCACCTTCTTCACACTGATCTTGGTGGAGTTCAAAGAATAAACAAACACTTAAACAAGAAGTCAGATGTCATCACCCAGAATACCAATAAACAGTTAGCAAGAAACACAGAGGCATCACTAACGTCATCTTATATGCCTCTCCCTACACTTGTTCCAGAAAATTTGGCAGTATCCATGAATCTGTCTTCATGATCACAATCACATAAGGAAACTGATACTAAGACAAAACCTTGGGCATGGATGATTTCAATTGTGGCTAAGGCATATCTGAGAGTTTTCATTTTAGGGCTTGATTTGGGTGGGAAATACAGGGTTTTCTACTTTCATTTTGACCTGTGATTCACATATTCCTGGGTATTTTTCATTCATAGTTTCTTTAAATGCAGTAGCTAGGATTTTTTATATTTAATGTTGTAAAAGAATTCAATTATCCTTAACTTATCTCTTCTTGACCCATTTTTTAAGGTGAGTTTTTTTTTGTTTGTTTTAATATAATATCACTTATATTTTCTGAAAATCTTAAGGCTCTTCTTTCAGTTCTAGTATTTCTTGATACCTGTAATGGCAATCAAATTAGAATCGTTTGCTATTTTTGCTTTACTAGAAGTGCCTGTGAATGAACAATGTGATTGGGAAGGATCTTTCCCACCCATTGATAGGCCTGCCCATTGTGGAAAGCTTGATTAGGGGAATCATTTTGTAGGAAGGTCCCAAGTACATTTTATTGCTTCTGTTGAGGCACTGGGACAGAGATGTATGCTCTCTGCCTCTAAAAGTGTATAAATACTCTGAGGATGAGGTTTTACTTGGGGTTTACAGACTGGAAGCTTTTGTTTGGCCAGATAAGGATATGAGGATTCTGGGAAGTCACTTTAAGCAGCCTCCATCCACCACCTTGAGAATCCAGATATGCTTCTCTCTCTCTGTTGAAGGGTCAGACAGCTGTATCTGTCTGTTGAACTATGGTCAGAAGAGAGGTAGTCATGTCTTTTGATTACTTTTGAATTCAGGATGTTGACTCCACTGAACTAGGTGAATATTTGTGCTTGAGTAAAGAATTGATTTATGTGCTTGATTAAAATGATTGTTAACCACTTGAAAATTGTTTTCATTTTATGAATGCAGATCTAACAATCTGTTGCAGTAGCCCCCCTGTGTATGTTGGGTTGCTTATTGCTACAATATGACCCAGTGCCTCAATAGCTCTCTGGCTCATTGCCTCAATAGAAGAAACAAAAGGTACTTGGGAACCTCCTACAAAACAACTCCCCTAATCAAACTTCCCATAATGGGCAGGCCCATGAATGGATAGGAAAAATCCTCCCCAATCACATTATTCAATCAGAGGCACTTTTAGTAAAACAAAAGTAACAAAAGATTCTAATTTGATTAGTATCTGTCTGATCCAATCTCATTCTTTGTGACTTTACTTGAGTAAGATTGTGCTTATTCTTTATTAATCTATTTATTCTCCTTTTTTTCTATCATCTGTAGCTCTCTTTTAATTTATATGCTCTTTTAATTATTATTTCTTTTCACCCAGGAATTCCAGTTGAACTTATGGGGGATCTATAATTTTCTTTAAGGTTTTGAATTTAAATGAATGAAAAAGTGTTTTTAAGTTCTTAGTTTGTGTGACACATTGTGATAAAAACTGAGTTTACAAACATTAAAAACTGGGAGATTCCTTACCCCTTTTGAGCTCACATTCCAATGGTGAGAAACAATGCATCTGAGAGATTTCAGCTGCAATTCTGAGGGGAAATCCTCAAGTTCTTTAGGGTATGACAGAAAAGGAGATGATCATACTTCTTCATTAAGGTCTTTTCCGTGAATAAAGTCATACTTATTTCAGTTGTTGAACCCTTTGATAGTACAAAGCATTTTTAGGTTAAAAACTTTCTTTTGGGGGCCTCCACAAACTGTGGTTGTGGCACTTACAGGGACAGATTCCAAGTGATAGTTCCATATAATGTGTCCCTGATAACTACAAGATCTGGGATCAAGTCAGGATCAGTGCTGTTGAGGACTGAGCGTGCTGCCAAAGTTATGACTTGGGTTGTAAGCCTGTTTATGATAACTAGATAGAACTTGGTGATGGTGGCAGTGATGGTGGTGATGAAGAAGATGAAGCCCATTTTCCACAGTGACTGTTCCTCTCAATGATGATTGTGAGGCTAGGATAGAAGTGTGGTTGGGGCATTACTCTTCCAAAAATTTTTGTTTCCAAAATCTCAGTATTCTGGGTTATCCCTGTCACCATATGATTAAGGCGACAGTTATGGTTTGACTTACCTAGAAAATGACCCTTCCTGACTTTTCCTTTTGGCTCCTTATTACTTCAATTAGAGTGAATTGCCTGCCCAAAATGTGACAGTTGATGAAGTAGAGTGGTGTTATCCTAGCTTTGTGTCGTTTTTTCCTGATTCTTTTTATTTTCTTGCCTTCAATCCTGAGTTAGGGTAGAAAGTGAGATCCAGATCATGGCTGCTCTCATACACTTTTATGTGTATTATGTGTGGCCAGACTTTGACTGGTCCTGACTTCAGTTTCCTGGTTTCCTTTGGCTTGCTTCTATTTAGTTTCTCATCCATACCTTGGCCAAAATTTATTGGAGTGTTTTTTTTTCTTTTGTTTGTTCTGTGGCTTCCCAACACTCCCCTGGGACTTCCTCATATAAAATGCTGAAAATATTTTCCTCTCCTCTTGGGGTTTTCCCTTTTAAATGTTTTAATAGTCTCTGAAATAGTTGTTGATTAAAATACTTAAGACTTCTCCTTTTATTTCTGTAAGGTTCCTGAACTCATGCTAATTTCTTTGTTGGGTCTTCTTTTTATGTATCTGCAGATTCTGAGTATGTTTTCATGTGTGTGTATGTGTGTGTGTGTCTATATACAAGTGTGTATGTTTCTGTATATGTATACACATATATACATATACAGTGGTGTACATATGTGCATATATATATATATACATATGTATATGTGTGTTTATATATACAAATATATATAGATGAAGAAACTTATTGAATTCCCTCTTCAGATATTGTGGTCATTATAGAATATGGGGTCCTTTTTAGATCATTGTTGCCTAACACTTGAAAATATTTGCTGGAAACCCCAGACATATTGTGACATATTCCTCATGCCATATATGTAGTTATCTGCCCTATCTATTCATATGGTCATCTGTCTTTACTGCTATGGATCAACTTTTCATCCTAGTGATTTCCAACAATTCATTATGTTTGCTTGTCATATAGAGAAATGTTGTGACTCATAAAATAACCTTTATATTCCCAATGTAGCAAAGTAATATTTAAAAAAAGCAATTTGGTTTAATGTTATGAATAGTATAGTAATTTACTTTTTATTTCACCCTGTCAATAGAACATTCTTATTAATTGGAGCTGCTGGTTATTTAAAATTGCTTAATTGAGAAGTCACTTAAATTCCCAGTGCATGATAGAGAACAGGTGCAGATTTATTTTGGAAGAGTGAGGTTGCTCACTTAGAATTCCCTACTCTAATGAAATCATAGTTCTTGTCCAAAAACAGTCACGTTCCAGGGTGTCAGACTACATATAATAGATTAGAGAGGAAACAATGTTGGGTAATATACAAACATATACTTATGTGTCTAGAGACGTGTATATGTAAACACACATATATAAATACTTATACATATATACATACACATACATGCTATGTATGCACACACATACAGGTGTGTGTGTGTGTGTGCGTGTGCATAATTCCTTTAGTTGCTTTATTTTTCCCTTTCCTCTATATACAACTAATAGTTTAAAAACTTTAGGAAATCAAACTAAAACCATTCTAATGTTCTGATGTGTTTTAGAACTTATTTAAAAGTAAATTCTCATATAAGCTTTTATATTTTTCTCTGTAAAACTAAGTTGCATGTGTGCAAAACTAAAAAAAATATTTTATGAATACTTTTTGTATGATTATTTTACAAGCAATTGGAAATTTCTTAATTATTCGTTCCTATGCTATATATAGATAGTAGTAATCTGATGTTGGACATTAAGAAGAAACTAAAAGACCAATTCACAAAGATAAAATTGTACTGAGTAGTGATCTACTTTTTGAATCCTAAATGCACTTTCAAACTGTGAAGGTATGAACTATAATTTGGGAAGAAAAGTCTATTAGCTCCAGTGCCCTTGTAAATGGCATTGAAAAGAAAAAGAGATGTCTTTTTTTCCTCTCTCTCCCAAATATATCTGCTTTACTAAATTCCTCTTTGCATCCTGTTATTTTAGTGTTGACGGTAAGCATGCTTTGGGGAAAGTATTCTTGGCTAATTGGCTATATCTCTGAAAGATGAATTAATAATATATTTTTGCAAGAGAGCTCCTTTTAAAGAAAATCATTTGAAAAGTCACCTCAGAGAAGTAAATCAATCCCTTCTGACTAAATAGTTTCATATTCCGGTAAGACTGGAATTTTTAGAGTACATTCGAAGCATAAATTTCAGAGCACCCTTATGAAAGTATAAATTAAATAGTCACAGATGAATTCATTCCTCATTAGTTAATATGGAACTAACTATCCTATATAATTATTAAAAATATTTTCATCCGGCCTTAAAAATTTCTTATTACAACTGAAGGTAGAGATAAAGTATAAAAATTAATATAAATGAGTTTTCATAGATTTATAGACTTCATTTACATTTATATCATTTTTTCTGTCACTGAAAATATTAAAATGCTATATGAATGACTGTTTTTTTTTAATAAAATGTAACTAAACAGAGTCAATTAACAAAAAGATAGGTGAATGAATAGATGGATGGATGGATGGATAGATATATGTATATACAGGACAGGTATGTTTTCTATGTTACAAGTGGCAGCAATGACAATAACCTTTATCAGATTTAAAAGATTTAACTTAAGATTTGCAAGAATTTATAAGAGGGAGACTTAATTATAGACTTGGAGTTTGGGTAGATATTTCACATAGTTTGTAGCGTTTGCGTTCAGTCTTGGAAAGAGAGTTATAACTAGAGTAGTGTAACTAAGTAAATATTCTAGATAAGTTTTCTTTTGGGAGTGGGAGCAATATGCCTACCCCTATCAAATAATGTAAAGATTTGGATCCCTGTATTATGCAGTCCTCTATGGGTCATATTCCTGAACTGATCATGTTTCTTGGGTGGATTGTTTGAGGTGGGATATACAATCTCTCATGGGGAGCAAGGACATAGAGTTTGGGAACACAGGCAAGAAAGGAGAAAAAGGGAATGGGTCACCCCTTCTCTCATTATATTTGCTCCAAGGAGAACAGCATTGAATGTGGATACAAAAGCTCAGGATTCAGTTTCTTGATGGGAAAAAGCAGATGAATTGAATGACAAATCCCTGCGCAGAATACTGAACACAGATGACAAAATAATCAGTAGAAACAATTTTCTCTCTTTGAATTTCTGACAGTTCACCATCCCCAGAATTCCTGGAAAAGGGAAATTTGCATTTAACACCTTTTCTTTCTAGTAGGAATGAGAACCATAGTAGCACATCCTTTACATGGATCAATCCAACAATTGATTACAGAGAGACAGTTCTGGAATTACCTTCTTTCTTGAAATAGATCCTAGTTTATAAAAGTACTTAAGCTTCTGGAGAGAAAGTCAGTTCCTATTCAAAGAGTGTCTGGGCCACTTCTTATTTTCTATTATCATATCCTTTCACCACTTCTCTTCTCTTCTCCATCGGTGGTAAGAATAGGGAACTCAAAACATTTTACCAAAACGAGAATACTTTTACTACTACCATAAAGAAAAAGAAAAGCATAGATAACCTTAGGAGAATAAAGGTGTTCAAAGCAGAAATTACTGTATAGAGACTGAACTTCTAGGAACTAAGATGGCAGAGTGAGCAATAAATCACTGTAACTCTGCTGTATACATTTCCAAAAAACCATAAAATAGCACCCCATAACAAATCTAGAACAGCAGAACCTGCAAGAAAGAAGCAAAATCTTTTAGGCCAAGACACTGGGAAGATTGGCAAGAAAGGTCCATCTCACTCATGTGAAATGGTAGCACATTCAAGGACAGCGAGCATCCCAAACAAGCCAGCAGTAAGTCCTACCTCAACAAACCAGTGAGAGATTCTGAACCCCAGTGCAGTATAACAAGAAACATCAACACCAGGACCCCCAATCACCTTAGAATAGCCAGAGCAACTGGCAGACTCCAGCTTTGAAAACCACCATGTGCTTCATCATAGCCTGAGGCAAGCAGGCATCCTCCAGGAACCAGACATATATATATGCTTCAGTGTACCACTGAAGAAAGGCAGAAACATTCCACCAGGCCTCAACACACAATAGATACCACCAACAACCCCCCATCTCAATACCAGGTAACCTGCCACACCCCTGCAGCCTCAAGTAGAACCAGACAACCCATCGTCACCCCATCTCATCAGCACAGCACCAAACAAAAGAATCTCCCAGGGCCTCTAGGGTAACATCATTGCAGCACCAGAAAAATAGCCAGGGCCTGTAGTTACTGACACAAGATGCCTGAGACTGTGGCCCTTCCACCCTTGGAGCAGGTCTCAAATTTAAAAGATAAAATGTCCAAAAAAAGAAATAAGCAAAAAGTAACAACAACAACAAAAATCTGATGATACAAAATTATTGTGATGACAGAGAAGATTAAGACACAAACTCAGAAGAAAACAACAATATCAAAAAAAAAACTGTGGACAAAACCCCAAGGAAAAATGAAAAGTGGTCTCAAGTCAAGAAAGAACGCATGAAATAGCACAAAGGGAGATAAAAAAATGACACATGAGAAATAGAGGAAAAAATGGGAAAAATAATCAGAGTGATGTAAGAGAATTATGAAGAAAAAGGAGTGAATAGTTTGGAAATATGCTTAAAAAGTAGAATTGGCCAAATGGAAAAGGAGATACAAAAATTCATTGAAGAAAATAGTTCCTTAAAGAGTACAGATGGTCAAATGGAAAAGAAAGTACAAAACCTAATTAAGGAAAACAATACTTTGCAAGTTAGAATTTGTCAGATGGAAGCTAATGACTCTATGAGACATAAAGAATCTAACAAATTCAAAACAATGAACAAAATAGTGGAAGTAAATACAAAATACCTCATGAGAAAACCAACTGTTTTGGAAAATTAATGAAAGAGAGGCTATATCAGAATCATTGGAATACCTGAAAGTCAAACTCAAATGGAGAACCTGGATAGCATCTTTCAAGAAATTATCAAGGAAAACTGTTGTCATATCTTGGAACCAGAAAGCATAAAAGACATTCAAAAAATCCACTGATCAGCTTAGGAAAGAGATCTCAAATAAAAACTCTAAGAAACATTAAATTCAAACATGAGAACTGTCAGGTCAAGGAAAAACTACTATAAATGAATAGAAAGAAACAATTCACATATTGGAGAGTCATTATCAGTATTACACAGGTCATGACATATGCAATATTAAAGGATTAAAGGTCATGGAACATGATACTCTAGAGGGCAAAAAAACAACAACAACAACTAGTGCTACACCTAAGAATAACTTACTCAGCAAAATTAAACATAATCCATCAAGAGGAAATATTAGTCAATCAGTGAAAGAGAAGAATTTCAAGACTTCATAAGGAAAAGACAAAGACTATACCAAAAAATTAACCTCCAGTATCATGACCCAACAGAAGCCTAAATATGCTACAAAGGGAAAGAAAACACAAGAAATTCAACAGAGCTAAACTATTTGCATCTGTATATGAGAAGACATTATTTGTAATTCTTAAAATTGTATCACTAATAGTACAGTTGCAAGGAATATACATAGACAGAGGGTACAAGTATACGACGGATTTGTTTAATGACAAAATTTAAAGATGAGAAAAAGGAGAAAAATGGATGCAGAAGGAAGTGTGAAATGGGGTAATTATTTCACATGATGAGGTGCAGAAAACCTATTACATTGGAGGGGAAGATAGGGGACTGGGCAATGAGCTGGACTTGAACCTTATTCTGATCAGTACTGGCTCAAAGGGAATCAAATAAAAATTAATTGAATATAGACATCTATCTTACCCAAAAAGGAAGTAAAAGGGGAAAAGAGCAAGTAAAGTGTGTGATGGGGAGAACTGACATAAAGTAGGGCTGATAGGTAGAGGTTTTAGACAGAAGCAAAACACTGGTGAAGAGGAAAAAGGTGAAAGAAGAGAAAGGACAAACAGGAAAAAGTATAGGATGGAAGGAAACACACATGCAGTAATCATATCTGTGCATGTGAATGGGAAGAACTCTTCAACAAAAGACAAGTGGATAGCAGCGTGGATCAAAAGGCAGAATTCTGTGTGTGTGTGTGTGTGTGTGTGTGTGTGTGTGTGTTTTTACAATAAATATACTTCAAGCAGCGAGACACCCAAAGAGCAAAGGTAAGAGACTAGAGCAGAATCTATTTTGCTTCAGGTGAAGTTTAAATAATACAACCTAGGGTAGTAATTCTGATCTCAGACAAAGTAAAAAACAAAAATAGACCTAATTAAAGGAGATAAGGCAGGAAACTGCATATTGCAAAAAGATACCATAGTTAATGAATCACAAAGTGGTATACCACACAGATTTTTAAAGGAGAAGTTAATTAATTTATGGGGAAAAAATAGGTGGCAAAATTATACTAGAGAGAGATTCCAACTGTCCCCTCTCAGAAGCTGATAAATGCAACCAAAAAATAAACAAGAAAGAACTTAGGAGGTAAAAAGAGTATTACAAAAGTTAGATAGGAAAGATCTTTATCATGATTTAGTTATAAAGGGTGACACCAAAAATAAATTAAAAAAGGAAGGAATAGTCTACCTGTCAGATCAATTGGGAGGGGAAGAATTTACGACAAACCAAGAGATGGAGAACCTTAAAAAAATAGAAAAATAGATAATTTTGATTATATTAAATTATAAAGTTTTTGTAGAAATAAAACCAATGGAATTAATATTAGAAGGAATGCAGAAAGCTGGCAAACCATCTTTACAGCAAGTATTTATAAAAGAGGTCTCATTTCTCAAATAAATAGAGAGCTGTGTCAAATTTAAAGAACTGAAGTCATTTCCCAATTAATAAATGATCAAAAGACATGAATAGTCTCTTTTCAGATGAAGAAAGCATAGCTATTTATGGGTATTTTGCTCATAAGTGCTGTAACTTTTTGATTACAGAAATGCAAAGTAAAACAACTCTGAGGTGCTACTTCACACCTATGATATCAGTGAATATGACAAAAAAAAAAAAAGGAGAAGTATAAATGTTGGAAAAGAAAAAAAAATGTGACCCTAATGCACTGTTTTTGGACTTATGAACTGATTCAACCATTCTTGAGAGCAATTTGGAATTATGCCCATAGGGCATCCAAACTCTAGATATCCGTTGGTTGAGCAATATCACTCAAAGTTCAGTATCCCGAAGAGATTATAAAAAAGGGCAAAGGATCTACATGTTCAAAAATATTTATAGAAGTCCCTTTCACAGTGACAAAATACTGAACACTGAGGAAATGCCAATCAATTGGAAAATAGCTTACAAAGCTGTGGTATATAAATATATTTGAATATTATTGTGCAATAAGAAATGATGAATAGGCAGATTTCTGAAAAACCTGGAAAGACCTACATGAACTGATTCTGAGTGAAGTGAACAGAACCAGGAAAACATTATGTGCAGTATGAGCAACATTGTGTCATGATCAGTTATGAATTACTCAGTTCTTCTTAGCAACACAATGATGCAATAAAAAAAATACAGAATACTAATGAAAGAAAATACTGTAACTATCCAGATAAAGAACTGATGGACTCTGAATGTAGATTGAAGTATATTTTGTTTCACTTAATTTGTTCTCTTTTTTATTCCCTTTGATCTGCTTCTTCTTTTAGAACCGCAAACAATATGGGAAAATTCTTATATAATATCACATGTATACGCAATAAAAAAACCGCCTAACATTTTCATTAAAGAGGAGAGGATAGAGGGAGAAAAAGAATTAGTGATAAAAAATTTTTTCACATGCAGTTGTGGAAAAAATAAAACACTATTTAAAACAAGAAAAAAATTAATATGCAGTACACAATAGGAAAGTGATAAGTGTAGATAGAATATAGAAGTGATAGATGATCAGGTAATTTATATATTTACACATGTATATGCACATATGTGTATCACATACAAAATGTATATTTATACATATAAATTGTCAGGGGTGGAACCCCAACCACCGCATCAACTTACTCTGCCCAGGGTCTTCAGATGTCTCTGGCTCCCCCCTTGGGGATCAGGGGGAGAAATTATCAGGCAGAAGTCCGGAGGTGGATACGAGCACATTTATTACATGATAGTCAGCCAGAAGTCCCCTCGTCCCCTTCCGTGTTGTGCCTTATATTCCCCGAGCTCGCCCTCCTATTCCGGGTAAGCCCCTCCCCAGTTCCTCCCTGAGGGCGGAGCCCAGCCCAGCACAGAGCCACCCCAGTGCTGAGGTGGCAATGCCGCGTCAGCAGTGCCACCGTGGCAAAGCCACGTCAGCAGGTCCAGACCCTTGGGCGTCTCCTATCCTCTCAGGGGGGCCCAGGTCCAGAGCGCCCCTCACAACTCCCCCTTTTTGTTTTAATGATGGGGGCGGGCGAGTTCTGCCTTTATGGACTCAAGGGACTCATGGACAGCTCTAAACAAACATGAGATGAGGCACGGTAAGCATAAGCATACAAGAAACCCAAGAATCAGCATGACGCCCCCTAAGGACACCCACTGGAGCAGCTGGTGCAGGTTCAACCCGTCCCATCAATCCCTTGCATCATTATAGTTTTTCTCCCAGTCCTCATGGAATTGTATTGTTGCATTCTCCATAGCTCTAATCACCAAATCTAGTGCTGCTAACTCAGAGGTAAAGTTAGTGACTGTAGTGGCAGTTTTCAATATGTCCTCGAGCTCTTTGTACAGGGTATTGTTATATGGAACAGGTGTTACACAGACAGGATAATACCTATAATGGCAGGGCATTCTCACGTTCCATTCTTGGCAGGCCCCTGCCGGTGGATGCCGGTGGAGCAGGCCTGCATGGGACTAAAGACCCACGGGGTGGGGTGGCACGGCGGCAAGGGAGACGGGTCGACTGCACTGCGGTTCCCCTTGCCTGTGTGGGGGATGACCGCCATGTGGATCCGTAAGGCCCCAGGGTGCTTTGCTGGGTGCTGTACCTGATCTGCGATTTGTGTTTGCAAGGGAAAGCACATATCCGCGGGGCCATGGGTGGAGTGCGACGTGGTGTCATTCAGCCGCAGGCATATGGGCATGGTCCATGAATGCCAGGACGGGGTGGTGTTGTATCTTTTTCAGGGCAGCTGGCAAGGGGGCCCTTGCTCCCCCCGCAAGGAGGGTAGCATTCCCCGTCACTATGAGCGGAATTGCCTCATGGTGCCAGGTCACTAGCTGAAACACTGGAAGATGGGGAGTGACGGCCCAATGTGTAGGCGGCTGCGACCGTGCGGGCACTAGAAGGGTCTCGTTAAAGCGAATCCCAGTCTTCAGGGAAACTGCCTGAACTAGCGTCAGGAGCTGCAGCATCCTAGCCATCTGCGTCTTTCGCCGACTCCGAGATTTCCTCTTCCCCTTCTTTCCTCTGCGCCATCTCTTGCTCTTCTGTGGCAGGCGGTGCCTCTCTCGTCCTTCGGAGGGGGACCCAGACTCCAGGTTCTTTGTTGCCTGTGGAGACACAAAGATACCCTTTCCCCCTCACAATGACCTCGTTGGGACCCTGCCATTCTCCCTGGTCGTCTTTCCACCAGACTTTGCTCCCTACCAGACAAGGGGGTGCTTTATCGCATTCGGGACTTTGGGGGCTCATGCTTTTACAGTACCCGTAGAACCTCATGGCTGGGGTGAGGCCATCGTCCCGGAATTGTAGAAAATTTAAGGTATAGACAGCGCGGGCTAGCTGTGCGCTTGTCAGCCGTCCCGCAACTCCCCCTTTTTGTTTTTTGAGCATGTTTTTTAAGGTCTGGTGTGCTCGCTCAACAATGGCCTGTCCGGTGGGGTTATAAGGGATCCCAGTAACATGGCGTATGCCAAATTCGGTAAGGAAGGTGGCAAAGCCGTTAGAGGTGTAGGCAGGGCCATTATCGGTCTTAAGGACCTTAGGGACACCAGCAATGGCAAAGCATTCAAGGAGATGGGCAATAACGGCTGAGGTCGTCTCTCGGGGTTGTAAGGTGGCCATAATGAACCCTGAGGCGGTATCTACACACACATGGAGGAGAGACGTATGGTAGTGGGTAACGTCCATTTGCCAAAAATCATTGGGATGTTCCCCTTTGGGATTAACGACCTGATCACGAGGGGGTGGACGGAAAGGAACACACGCAGTACAGCGTTTTACAATCTTTCTAGCCTCGTCAAGTGGGATGCCATAGAGCATCCTAAGGGAGCGCGCAGAAAGGTGGAATCTGTTATGCGCCTCCGTGGGGGTGACATAGAAAATGTATGAGGCTGGGGAGTAGAGGGAAGAGTCAGCAACATGATTACCATGAAAGATAGGGCCTTCACGAGAAATGTGAGAACGAACATGAAGCACATAGATAGGGTGCAAGCGACATTGAAGAAGACTCTTAGCCTTGGAGAGTAAGTTAGCAATAGTAGAGCGAGATGGCACCACAATAGCTTCTTGCAGCTGGAGAATAGCATTAGCACAATAAAGACTATCAGTAATAAGATTGAAAGATTCTGCGGAGAACATCTCAAGAGCACAAATGATGGCAGCCATTTCATTCTTTTGTGCTGATGAATATGGAGTAGAAAACACATGCAAAATTTTCCTCTGCGGAACGTAGACTGAAGCCCTCCCAGCCTTAGTAGCATCTGTGAATACATTGGGTCCTTTTACTGGCTGTGATGCTACAATTGGCGGTGGCCTGGAAAGGGGTAAGGTGTGCCATCCGCGTAAAGGGAGTGGTAGTGGAGTATTTGAGAAGTCATGGTTGACAAAGTGCAGCCCACGGCAAGGAGGCCTGTGCAAGGGCACGCAGGGCCTCGGGAGAGGCCGACAGGTTTATGATAGGTCGGACCCCAAAGTTCTGCACGCACTTTTCGCTAGCTCGTAAAAGGAAAAGTGCGCACACCTCCCATTCATTAGGCAGAACCTTCTTCTGCTTAGGGCTGTAAATCCACTCTAGAATTCCATGGGATTGGTAAAGGGCTGCGATGCCTCCAAAGTCCTGTAGTAAGGCCAATTGAACAGGCTTATCGGGATCAATGCGAGCCAAGGAGGATGAGGCTTTTTGATGAATGAGTTCTATAACACGATAGGCCTCTTCCGTCCATTGACGAGGGGACATAAGGTTAGAGTCACCCCGCAGAATACGATATAGGGGCTCCATCTGCTGGTCGGTGAGGGGAATGACTGACCAGAGCCATTGAATGGATCCTATAAGCTTCTGAAAATCATTGAGGGTTTTTACTTCATCAGTTCGTATATGTGGGACGGAGTGAGTGATCCTGTCCCCATCGATGTGATGACCAAGATATTGATAAGGGGAGGTGATCTGAATCTTTTCAGGAGCTATGTATAGTTGGTAGGCCTTAAGGGCTTCGATGACCTCCTGTAAAGCCCGTTGGGTTTGTTTTTAGGTGGCGCATGATACCAGGATGTCATCCATGTAATGTATTATCATGGCCTCTGAATGTTTCTTTCTGACTGGTTGTAGGATGGCGGCTACATACGCCTGACACATTGTTGGGCTGTTTGCCATCCCCTGAGGGAGGACTCTGAATTGATATCTCTCTGCGGGGGCGGCCAAATTGATAGAGGGTATCGAAAAGGCAAATTTCTCTTTATCTCTAGGGTGCAGTGGTATTGAATAAAAGCAATCCTTAATGTCTATTACTGTCATAGACCAATGTCTGGGGATTGCGGTTGGCGTAGGGAGGCCAGGTTGCAGCGCGCCAAAAGGTAGGAGCGCCGCATTGACTCTTCTCAGATCAATGAGCATGCACCATTTGCCACTTTTCTTTTTAATCACAAATACTGGGGAGTTATAGGGGCTAAAGGATGGCTCAATTTGCCCCTTTTTCAACAAATCACTAACAATCTCTCGGAGGGCCGTTAGTTTTTCCATTGTAAGGGGCCACTGCTCAACCCATATAGGGGTGTTATCTTTCCACTGCATTCGAATGGCCCTCACTGGAAGAGTGACCCCAACTAGTTTAAATGGCTCTCTGTGCAAAGGTGGGCACCCATAGCGCTCAGAACGTCCCATCCCCATAAGTTAACAGGGAGACCAGGCACGCAGAGAGGTTTGAATTTCCCTTGGGTATCCTCATATTGCCACACCAGAAAGCGCTCTGACTTCCGAGCTAACTGGGTTCCCCCTACCCCGGCCACAGTTTGCGAAGCTCGCTGGGTAGGCCATTGGGAGTCCCAATCTGAGTCTTTGATCACCGAGACGTCTGCCCTGGTATCTACCATTCCCTCCAGGGGGCGCCCATCCACCATTAAGGTGATTGTGGGCCTCTCTGACAGAATTTGTTGTGTCCAATAAAGAAAGCTTCGTGGGCCCTGTGGATGGTGATCCTTATCGAGCCAAGGTAGATTGATGGCCTTTGCTATTTCAGTTTCGGGAGTCAGCGTCACTGACCAGGAGTGAAGGTTAGTGACCCATATCTCTCTTTCCTGGGGGGAGAGGAGTTGGCTGTGGACCACCACGGAGGGACAATGTTCTGATCCAATTACAAAGCGGGGGAAATTACGGCTCAGGACTGAGACCGACACGGTGGTCCAGGGAGGGATTTCTAATGGGCATTTATTCTTTTGGTCTACCATTAAAACCTCCATTAGTTTCGGGGGTGTTGCTGAGTCCTCTGAGATGAGTTTCCGGGGCCCCCTCCCCCTAGGGTCCCCCTCTTTCCGTTTCCCGACCCCTGTGGGTTGGATCTACAATATTTAGCTATGTGCCCGGGCTTTCCGCAAGAAAGGCACTGAACTCCTTTAGTGGTTTTTCGGCAGGCAGCCTTGAAATGCCCTTCTCTGCCACAATTAAAGCATGTTGGCCTGCCTCCCTTCTTGTCCAATACTGCCGCTAGGAGGCGCTGTTGGCCTTCCAAGGTCTTGGCTATGGCTGTAAAGGGGTCTTTCTGGGGGAGGTCCATTAACTTCTCAACTATTTGCTCTAGGGTGGGTGGATACGAGAGTGAGGAAAAGACGGTGCCAAATTCTGGCTTGAGCCCTTCTTTGATTAATTGCACCACTAGATGGGGGCTGCTCCCCGGTTACCTCCAAATGTGGCATGGACAGTTTCCTTTACCCTGCTTACAAAGTCCAGGGGCCTCTCGTTCTTTCTCTGTTTTAGGGAGGACAACATGGTCCACGCCCCAGGGGTACCTAACCTCTCCAGAGCCCTAAGATAGACCACATTCACGGCATGCCTGACATTCCCATCAAAGTTTAACTGCCTTTGTAACGTGGACCAAGTTCCCGACCCGGTAATCATCTTTAGGGCTTCCTTGGTGTTGGCTATTCCGGCTTCCTCTATATAGGCTTTAGCAGCGCGACGCACATAGGCTTTATAGGCTATGAAGGGGGCTGGGTCAAGGATCGCCTGCATCACCTCTAAGAAGTCATATGGAAGCCAAGGAAAGGCTGCCACCGAGGAAGCCAATGCCTTCTGTACGAATACTGAGCCTGGGCCATACTTGGACACGGCCTCTTTCAATTCCTTCATAAACTTAAAGGGAACTGGCCGATGATGTCTAGTTTCATTTTCCTGGCCGGGATTCTCAACTAAGACCGGATAAAAGCCTGTCCCCCACTCCGCCCATTCTTCATCTTCCCCGTCTCTCGCAGCTTGCTGGAGGCTATGAGTGAGGAGGCTCATTGGCGGGGGGGGGCTGTCTTCGAGGGCCGGCGATATTCAAACCCTGCATTCTTACCAACCTGCTTGGACTTATACTGAAAGTTCATTGGGGGCCCGGTGGATAATTGGGCCATAAGAGCGGTAACTTCTCCTTCCCCACCCTCTTCCTTTTGTCCTGCTCCTCTGTGGGTTGTTACCCCTTTAGGCGTTTTCTGAGCAGCCTGAGCTTCCTTTGGAGCTTTCCACTGTTCCCGTTTTTCTAACTGGTCCCAATCGGGAGGCGGAGGAAAGTCCCATTTAGGGGGGTCAGTATTCTCACTTCGCCTCATCTCTTCCCAGGGGTACAGTTTCTCTCCCTCGTCCTCGCTGTCCGACCCCATAATAGAATCTCCCACCTGAGTACTCTGATTTCCAAAAATGGGAGGCGGCACGGGGTTAAATGCCGCACCAATTGCCGAGTATACTACAAAATCCTTGGGCGTTAGGAGCGAAGGATTATCCTTATGGAAGGAGGCCATCTGTTGGCCCACCACCGCCCATCTGCCCGAATCTATTCCTGCGTCTTCTATCCAAGGGCTGACTATCCAGATCTTATTCACCCATTCTCGGCAATCTCTGATGTGAATCCTGATGCCTTGTTCTTTACAGACTTTATAAATCTGACAGGCGAGAACGCCTTTATTCTCCAGATCAATGCGGGCTTTTATCTGCTTCTGTCCCATCCTTCCTAAAGTCCTCCGACTCTAGGGCTGCCTGATCTTCCCCCACCCGCCTGCGGTCTGGGGGGCTAGCGGTCTCCTATGGCTGTCCCTGTTTCGGGCGCCAGCTGTCAGGGGCGGAACCCCGACCACCGCATCAACTTACCCTGCCCAGGGTCTTCAGACGTCTCTGGCTCCCCCCTTGGGGATCAGGGGGAGAAATTATCAGGCAGAACTCCGGAGGTGGATAAGAGCACATTTATTACATGATAGTCAGCCAGAAGTCCCCCCGTCCCCTTCCATGTTGTGCCTTATATTCCCCGAGCTCGCCCTCCTATTCCGGGTAAGCCCCTCCCCAGTTCCTCCCTGAGGGCAGAGCCCAGCCCAGCACAGAGCCGCCCCAGTGCTGAGGTGGCAATGCCGCGTCAGCAGTGCCACCGTGGCAAAGCCACATCAGCAGGTCCAGACCCTTGGGCTTCTCCTATCCTCTCAGGGGGGCCCAGGTCCAGAGCGCCCCTCACAATAAATATAATACATTTTTATATTTATAAATATATTTATTCATATAAATATTTATATGTTGCATTATATAACATACAACTATGTGTGTATATATGTGACACATATATAATTATGTGTGTGTTTGTGTGTAAGGTGCCTTACACTGTTTCATAAACAAATAGAAAATGACAGAACAAATGATTGTATACCATATTAGTTTACCATAAATCTTAACGAACGAGTCAGTTCAGAAAATCATGAAATATATGATGGCATAGAGTAAGTTGAGTAAAATTAGGAGAATATTTTATATGAGAATATTGTAAATAAAAATAACACTGAAAGACTTAACCCTGAGCAATGCAATGGCAAATCATTTCTCTAACACTGTAAAGAATGCTTTTGCTTCTGGTCATTCCGACAGAAAGGCAATAGACACAAAATGTAGAAGAAGAAATATATTTTTGGGGTATAGCCACTGTATGAATTAAGTTGGCTTGACTATGTTTGGTTTTTCAATTTTTATTCCCCTTCCCTTTTTATAATAGCAGCTGTGTGAGGAAAAAAATTTTAAATAGTTATACTTCCCTCACCACCCAAAAAACAAACAAACAAAAAGATTTAGTGGAAAAAAATTAATGTCCAGAAGAAAAGTGGAAAAAATGGATGTGCAAAAGAAAGTACAAGCAGAAGTGTTTTTAACAAGTGTATGAATGTGTATATGTATCAATATGTATACACATATATGTATATATATGTGCATGTGCGTATATATACACACACATGCACATATACACATAACAATTATGTATGTGTATTGCTTGTACATGTTTAAGTGTACATGCATGGGTATGTTTTGGTAAATATGTATATGTTTATGTGTGTATGCATATTAATTTATGCATGTGTATTTGCATATGTGTGCATATGTGTTTATGTATACACATGAGCATACATACATAGAAACATACATGCATTCCTAAATATATACTATATGTGCTTATATATGCAGACATATGCACATATACATATCCCTCCCAGCCTGATGTCTTTCTTTTTCTTGGCCTCATTAAAGGTGTTATGCCTTGGCTACTTCTTAAACAGGCCTATTCAGTGAATGGACTTTATCTTACCCTAAGTGTGTACCTGCAAAGACCTTGGCCTAAAGGGCTCAAGGTCTCCCAGTGTGTCCTAGGTCATCTCCAGTCATCCTGATGAATATCTGGTCACTGAATTCAGATGGCTTTGGAGAAGAAGTGAGGCTGGTGACCTGCAAATCTCTCTTCACTCAAAACAAAGCCAAGTCCAAGTCATGTCATCATTACTCTGATGGCATGGTCTTCTTCAACAATGAAGGACACACACAATATATACTATATACATGCACATATACTCATACATGCATGTACACATGCATACATATGCATGCATATGTGTATCTATAGATATATACATATTTCTTACAGGTAGCTACCATTTGGCACAAATATGATACAACCATACACATATACCCACATATATGTATATATGTATATATACACACATACATACATATTTGTGTGTATGTATGTGAAATCCTTCTACACATACTTCAGTTCTTTTTCTGGATGTAGGTAATGTCTTCCTTCATAGGATCTTTGTAGTCAATTTTGTTTTTTATAATATTAAAATAACTTAATTATTCTGATAAAAAATTATAGGAGTTTGAACTTTAGAATAAGGACAAATTAGTTTATGCTCTAAATATTAGGAAAAGTTTTCTAGTAAAGGTAAAATTTTTACTGTGAATTATAGAGTGTTTACTATATGCAATAATTGAGAGGAACATTGTTCTGTGAAGGTGACAGGGACAAGGAAAACTCATTGGTCCAGATATCACAGACTTATTCTTTATTGAATATCCATTTATCACATTTTTCAATTAACACATACTAATGCACATTGAAAATAATAAAATGACATTTTCTGTTGGAAAAACTGTATATTTTATCATATCTTTCACATATTGGATTTCATCAAAATCAATGATAACTTCTGACATTTCTCAATAGAAGAATTGATGCTACCCTATTTATCAAATAGATGCTTTCAATTGAAATAAAGATATTGTGTGGTCTACAAAACTCCACAACACTACCTCTTTCCCAAGTTCAGTTGTTATCAACATATTAATAAAATAAATTAAATCAAACAGTTGTTAAATGTCAGTTTTATGTAGTAGTATATAGTCACAACATCTCATCTTTTTTTCAGCTTCTGTGAAGTTTAAGGTAATTGATTTGAATTCAAAAAAAACTTTTGTTAAGCATTTGCAATATATAAAATACTACCTAACTTTCAAGATATATAAAGGTAAAAAAGGCATTCGAGTCTGCTCTCAGGGTACTTACATTCTCAAGGAATAGGGGACATATGACATAATGTTAGTTAATGTGTATGTCTGTGTGTGTGTGTGTGTTTAGATATGTGGGTGTAAACACACACATATATTTATACACACATATATGTGTACATAAATATAGCTAATACTAATAAGAACTCATTTAGACTATTAATTAGTCAATACTCACATTGTTTCTAGTAAAATTCAAACTTGTTAGAATGTGACTCACTTAGGAACGTCAAACCAATACAATTTAGCTTGCTATTGGAAAAGCAAATCCATGGAAATCCACAGTTTACAAACTCTTATGTTTGTGTATTTTAATTACTAATAATATTATACTTTTTACAATATGTAGGAACAAAGGAAAGCATTTAAAATATATGTGTAGACTGGTCAGGCAGACTACATAGCTTTTACTAAGCAATAACTATTAAACATTGTCAGCAACAGAAAATTATGTCATGGTCAAATAATTACATGATAACAAAATGAAAAAAAGTGCTTCCTCATCTACTATATTTATTAAAAAATGATAACATTCGCAGTCAAATATTTGAAAACAAAGAATTCTGGTGTTTTATCAGTTTGAAGTGTATAATTAGATGTTATTGCCCATTGACTTCAGATGCTAGTGTATTTTAGCTGATGCAGAATTAAAAATATATCCATGTAGCTAACATGTAGTACATCCCCAGGGGGAAAAAGGGGAATTGAGTAGAACATTACTTCTTCCATTTTTTTGAAATTTTCCCTCAGGGTAGGGTTTTGAAAAGCAAATTTTTGGAGGTAGTAGCTTGAAAAGGAAGTTGTGATTACGACTTTGCCAGAAGTAGGAGCTGCTTTGATCATATTATAGAATTAATTAACATAATTAATGCTAAATTCCAGAGTTTTGTTGAGATCCAATTTTTTTTTTTAACTTTCTGAGTCCTCCTTAGGCTCTCAATTTGGCTCATATACTATAGGTTCATTGCCTACCGGTAAAGAAAATGGAACATTGCCCAGAAAGCCTTATAATGATGTTAAAAGTTTCATAGAAGTCTTTCTGATCATCTTTGTATTTCTACATTCAGATGATTCTCCCAATCAAAGGGTAGGATATGTTAATTTTTAGGACGCAATGTTCAGAGATTCTCTTAAAGGCAGTTAACTTATGAAACAAACTGAAACATCAGATTTGGGGACTGCTGACATTTTAAAACGTAGTTATTATGTAATGAAACATCCTGCCCTTCTCTTTTAAATGGAAAGGACCAGTATTTCTTCTATTATTAGCACTAGGAGGTGTGCGTTCAAAATGTGTACTTAGAATTCAGCACCCAGACTCTTAATGTTCCAGGTCTCTCACTGGGCATATTTGTTGTTTGGTGATCCCCTTTGGGGCTTTCTTTGCAAAGATTACTTGAGGGAACATGATTCTACCTTGCCCAGGGTCACTCAGCTAGTAAGTATCTGAGAGCAGATTTGAACTGAAGAAGATAAGTCGTTTGACTAGACTTGGAGCTCCATTCACTGTGTCATTTACCTACTTCTTCTTACTGAGCATGCTTGAACAAAAAACAGCCATCTTTATGAATTGCTCTATCTGATTAAAAAAAAAAAAAGCCATTATGTAGGACTCATTTAGATCACTTTGATGCTGGTGCATTTCCGAAATTTTTGGAGTTGTTTATATTTTGTTTTTAGCCATTACTTTTCTCAAGTATTTTCTCAGGTTCTCTGTATACAGACACAAAAATCTCAGAATGATAATTCATCAATCTCTCATGGTTTGACTTAATTCCATTGAATTTTTGCATTTTTCCCCTAATTTTGTATGAAAGCTGAAAGGCTTTATCAAACATATTAGGACACATTACTAAAGAGGTTGCAAAGTTGTGGAAGTACAGGTTATCATTATAGAGCATCAAGGCTGCTACTGGGGTGAGTCTGAAGTGCCAGTTCCACCCAAACCACAACCAGCCAATCCTCTGTGCCACAAGAGTACACGATGCCTCACCAACCACTTTCATCTCAAAAGCCATTTGATGTCTTCCTGTACCCTTCCATGTCTTAAACACCAGTTTGCTAAAGACGTTGCTGAAACTTTCACAGGAAGGTCAACAAATGGCACTCATCCAGATATTGTCTAAACATCTTCTGAAACAGGTTTCCTTTGCCTTCCTCTGTGTCTCTTACATGCCCTGAGACTATCCATGTCATAGGGATCATCTCTTATTCTCAGATACAACTGCAGGGAGGGACTATGTGTAACAGATACCATCTGAAACAGATAAGAAGCAAAGTGCACTGCACTCAAACTGTTCAGATATTGAAAATGTCAACAATATATCAATAACATGAGAGACTATTAATTTTTAAAAGTCAAAGTGTACATTTTATATTTAAAAAAATCCTTTTCTATATGCACCTACTACAGTGTCTTACAAGGTGTATGATAGTAAAGTGAGTACTCAACCATGACACTGGAAGATACACATAATACATAGACATAGACACAATACAATTAAAATGTATATGCAAATGAAAGCTTATTCAATACAACCAGAAGTAAATTAACATTGAGAAGAAAAATGATAGGTTACTCAACCTTGACATCAGTGTGCAACATGAATAATTTCCATTTTGTTTCTCAGTCTCCAAGCTGTCTACCCTCATTCTTTTAGTTTTATTCTGTTCACTATCCTGCCCCAAACCCTGATTGAATACAGTCTGAAAAATGACATCAATAAAAAAGTATCCTGTGTTATACTTTCCAGATATGTTTTCTCAAGACGTCGAATGTGTCTATGCACGACACAATGGGAAAGTCAATGCATATATAGAGTCCATGTGGGGGAAAACTAAGATGTATTCAGAATCTGAACCTGAGTTAGTTCATGTTGCACAGCTTGTTTTAACAAATAAAATGTGCAAGGAGGCTACGAACAAGGAAGATTTGCCATTCTGGAAGTCATGAGTGAATTTAGGCTTAGGCAAATATTTGGGTGTCTGCTTTAGGACTGGTAACTCATTACTTGCCTGTATTTACCCGTATTTACTGAAAAAAATGTCCTAAACCAAAGTAATAAATCTCTAATATCATCCAGACTCATTAGAGGAATGTCTGTACAGAAGGTAATATGACATCTTTTACAAATCACACCTTCAAATTATGTCCATGAAGAATGCTAACCCTAAAAGTTGGTGTTAATTTTTCTTTCATTTCAACTTCTTTGTCATTGGTTTCTCTTTCGTGTTTCTTTTCAGTTTTAGAAATGTCATCTGTTGTTTGCTTCCCACGTTGTTCTTTCAGAAACCTTATAAAGCATTGAACGTATTTGCTAAAATGATCATTCCCAGTAGTGCTGAGAGGCTTTGATAGTAGGCTGGAATACCATTACTATATAACACTTCTATATTGGGACTTTTATAGATCTCTAATTACCTCAGTATGAGTACTCTTGCCAGATATATCTATATCTATATATCTATATCGATATCTATCTATCTATCTATCTATCTATCTATCTATCTATCTATCTATCTATCTATCCATCTATCTATATACCAGTGTACCAGTGTACTTTTATCTTGTGAAATTCCTTCATCTTTCCATAAATCATTTCTAGAAAAACTCACCAAATGAAACTTTCTATTTTTGTTCATTGTTACATGTATACAAATGAAACAATCAAACAGTGTATTTCTTATTCTTGAACACTCTTAAAATCATGATGTTCAAACCTGTTTCATTCTTTGTATTCATATTCATACCCCAAGCTCTAGCACTAGCCCAGTACAAGTCATACATTAAGTGCTTAATTGATGATTGTTGATTGATCAACTGACTGATCAATATCACAAGTTTCAATAAAAGAAACTTTCCATTACATGATGAGCTAATAAGGAAATAAAAGGACAGAGCAAGAGCAAGTGATCTTTGGATTTGTTCTTGATATCAAGAGAATTAGAAGCCTGCTACCATGCTATGTGGAAATCTGGTACTGAATTTATGGTAGGACATGGATGAACGTTGCACAAAATGAAGAGGTTAAAATGAATTGATATATAAATCACAAAAACAATAACACTACTAATCCATTAGACTGCTTTAACAATGTTCTCTATTATTGTTTTAATATAGAAGGGTTTGCTTGCTTTTAAATGTGACTTTTTGGCAGCAAGTGTTTCATAATTATTAAAGGCATAATTAAAAAAATAAATTATCCAGAACAATCTTCTCTTTTTTGTTTACAAGCCCAGCTAATTGTCTATTAATACAGCCTGTACAAGATGCACTAATTCAACACAACTTAAACTAATTCAATGTGTTGACCATGAAAATACGGTTAACATTTATTATTAATGTATTTTGTTTTTCAAAGGAACATCAAGAAATTAATGTTTATATATACTGAAATCATCATCTCATTTTTAGTATTCTGTCCCTTTTTCTGCTACTAGCTCTGCAGAGGAGAGCCACACAAAATCAAAGACCATTTCTTTTGCATTATTCGTTGTAATGGAGGCCCTTCAGGTACTACTGACCCCATTTTATATTTGAGGAGACTGAGGCCAATGAAGTTTAAGGGAGTTGCATAGTCATTTGGTTAATAAGTAGCAGAGATGGTTTTTGAAGCTCTGTATTACTGGCACCAAAACTAGTATTGTAGAAACAAATCAACCATTACTTTGATATCTAGTAGAAAATAATCTCTGAAAGCTAGCCTACTTTCTTCATACATTTTATCATATATAACAGAATGATTGCAAAGATTCTTTTTATCATTGTTCCATATATTATTATGACATGTATATAAATCATTTTTCACTGTTTCTTCACATTTCATCTCTTTTGAACCTCAGTAGTGATTAAAGGAAGCTAAGGCAATGATTGCCCTTTATAGTTTCTCCCCAAATTTATTAAAAGAATGGACAAGTCGATAATATATAAACCAACTCTCAACTATTAAATAAGCATATTATTTAAGGAATTTGTTCATTCTTTTTACTCATGTGTCAGCAAAAGGGACCCTTGGGTCATTTCTTTTTTCTCTTTTGGTCTGTTGAATAGGGTTAAAGAGAAGGCACCCCATCTCCTTTGGTATTTTTAGCTGGCAAATCTTAATATGAAGGAAATGATTGGAAAACACCAATCACAAGAATCCCTGTTGCACATGTGAATTGGACTTATTATGAATATCTAGGGAATCTTATATGTGTGTGTGTGTGTGTGTGCGTGTGTATGTATATATATGTATATATAATGATATTTCAGTATACTGATACAAGTTCATAAATTCCAAATTCTAAGAAATTTCATTAGAGGAACTACTCAAAAATATTTAATTTCTATTGTACATATAGTCTTCTCTTTAAAAATTCCAAATTAGAGGTATTTTGAAGTAGAATAAGAGAGTATTCAGTAAAATTGAATCATCCAAATGGGAGTAATCAAATTAAAAAAAAAAACCTAAGACTCAAAGTATATAAACTTATTTGAATTAGTCATTTTAGCATAAATCCAGTTTGTTCTGACTTATATGTGCTAAAATTATATTGCTTTTACTAACTCCTCTCCTAGTGCTTCCTTAAAACATTTTTTTCTTACCATAACATAGTCCATACTTATTATTACCTAGAAAATGTAAAGATATTTTGCACAATTTACAGACAATTTTAAATCATCTGTGCATGGTTTATTGTCTTGACTAAGTGGTTTTGATTTCCTTTTTTGGACACTTCAGGCATGTCACAAATTACTGTCTCAGTGACAGTGAATTACCTACCACTTATTAAGCTGAAGTCATGGAATATGATATTCTGTAGGGCAAAGTGTCTAGGACTACAACTAAAAATCACTTACCTGGCAAAACTGAGCATAATATACCAAGGGAAAAAATGGTCATCAATGAAATAGAAAGATTTCAAGCTTTCCTAAGAAGTCCAGAAATAAACCAAAAATTTTACCACCAATATCAAGACCCAAGAGAAGTATAAACAGGCAAAAACAAAAAAAGAAAACAGGGAATTCAATACAGTTAAAACATTTTCATCCTTTCATAAGAATGTGATACTGGTAACTTAAAAATTGTATCATCAATTGTATCATCATTCCCAGAAATTCACCTTTTGTATATTCCACAGATAGAAGGAATATACAAAAGGTGAATTTCTGGGAATGACATAAAAAATGAAGTATGAGAAAGAGGAGTACAAAGGGTACAGAAGGAAGGGAAAAGTAGAATGTAGTAAATTGTCTCACATGAAGAGTTGAGAAAAGCCTTTTAGAAGGGAGAGGAAGTTGGGATAGAATAATGGGCATCACTTGAACCTTACTCTCATCATTATTGGCTTTAAGAGGAAATCAATTATGCCATAAGTTGAATGTAGAAATCTTTCTCATCTAATAGGCAAATATTAGGGGAGGAAAACAAATGAAGGTAGTGTGGATGGGTACTGACACAAGGCAGGGGATATCAGGGGAAAGTGGTAAATGGAAGAAAAGCCCTGGTGAGTTAGGAAAGGGTGAAAGGAGAGAGAGTTCAAATAGAAGGAAGAATAGGATGGAGGTAAATACATAGATATTAACCATAACTTTGAATGTGAATGGGATGATCTCTCCCATAAAATAGAAGTGGATAGCAGAGTAGATCAAAACCCAGAATCCTACAATATATTGCTCACAAGAAACACACTTGAAGCAAAAAGACACCCACAGACACCCACAGTAAGGGGATGAAGCAGAATCTATTATGCTTTAGTTGAAGTAAAAAAAAATATCAGGAGTAGCAATCCTGATCAAAGTAAAAGCAAAACAAAGAATAGACCTAATCAAAAGAGATGCTAGAAGGTAGCATATACAATGAAACGATTAAATTAGAAGATCAAGGAATAATCTACCTATCAGATAAATTGGGAAGGGAAGAATTCATGACTTTGTGACCAAACAAGAGATAGAGAGTATTATGAAATGTAGAATAAGTGATTTTGGTATTAAATTGAAAGTTTTTTGCAGAAACAAAATCAATGCAGCCAATATTTGAAGGAAAGGAGAAAACTGGGAAACAATCTTTACATTGTTTTGCTGATGTAAGTTTCATTTCTCAAATATATAGAGAACTGAGTCAAATATGTGATAATACAAGCTATTCCCCAGTTGATAAATGGTCAAAATATGAAAAGCCAGTTTTCAGATGAAGAAATCAAACATATCTGTAGACATATGAAAAAGTGCTCAAATCACTTTTGATTAGAGAATGTAAATTAAAACGACTTTGAAATGGTACCTCACACAAGTCAGACTGGCTAATATGACACAAAAGATAAATGATAAATGTTGAAGATAATGTAGGAAAATTGAGACACTGCTGCATTATAGTTGGAGGTGTGAACTGATGCAACCACTCTGGAGAGTAATTTGGAACTGTGCCAAAAGGAAACCAATTTGCACTTACCCTTTGATCAAGCAATATCACTATTAATTCTGAATAGCAAAGAGATCATTAAAAAGAGCCAAGGATCTACATGTACAAAAATATTTATAGTAGCTCTATTCATGATAGAAAAATATTGGAAACTGAGGTGGTATCTATCAGTTGGGAGTGACTGACCAAGCTATGGTATATCAAGGCAATGCAATACTATTGTATAATGAGAAATAATGAACAGGCAGAATTAAGAAAAACCTGAAAAGACTTTTACAAAGTGATAAAAAGTGAAATGAGCAGAACCAGGAAAACATTGTACATAGTGTCAATAACATCTTGTAATCATTAACTGTGAATAACTCAGCTTTTCTTAGCAACACAATGATAAAATATAAATACAAAGGACTCGAGAAGGAAAAGGTTATCCATATCCAGGTAAAGAACTGATGGACTCAGAATGCAGATCAAAGCATTTTTTTCCCACTTACTTCATTCTTTGTCAAGATTTTATTTCTTTTTGATCTGTTTCCTTTTCCACAAGGATGATAAATATGGACATATGTTTTATATGATTTCGCATTATATGCTTTACATGACAAAACATGTATAAACTATCAAACTGCCTGCCATTTTTAAAAGAGAGGAGGGGAGGAAGAGAAGGAGAAAAATTTGGAGTTCAAAATCTTTTTTAAATCAATGACAAACATTTTCTTGGTATGAAATTAGGGAAAATGAAATACTGTTTAAATAAATGAACAAATGAAGTATGAATTTAAAAAAAATAGAGCCTGGGCTTTCAGCATTCACGGGGAAAGAATTTGGAACATTGGGGCTGGGGTAGACCACTGAAATGTGGAATTCAAAAGGAGGAACATCTGGTGACTTTCTATATAAATACACATTCTTGTGAGCTCTAAGTTCAGTTGTTATTATGATACTAAAGGAATGTAAATGCTGTGCAAACAGTGTAAATTTAATACCTTTGTACAAAGTCCTAGTTGCCTTGTCCTAGTTACAAATATACTGAGGTAATACATCCCTCCATAATTAGAAATGTGTTTGAAATGCCAGAGATTCATAGATTTTGAGCTTAAAGGAGCCCCAGAGGTCATTTTTCCCTTATCACCTAATTTTATGTAAGAGGAAACTGAGTCCCAAAGAAGTTAAGTGATGTGCCTTAAAAAATATAGTAAGTAACAGAGTCAAGATTTGGCATCAGGTCCTCTGGCCCAAAACTCATTGTAGTACATTGGCTCTAATGGTAATCTTTTTTTGTTTCATTACTTATTTATTTATTTTTAGTTTTCAATATTCACTACTATAAGATTTTGAGTTCTAAATTTCCCTTCCTCACTATCATCTGTCCTGTCTAAGATGGCATGCAATCTGATATAGGCTACACATGTATAATCATATTAAACATTTTCTCACCTTAATCACATTATGAAAGAAGAATCAGAATGAAGGGGAAAAAAAACAACACAAGAAAGAAAAAGAGAGAAAATACTATTCTTTAATCTTTAAATCTTTAATTAAAAGACCCCATAGTTCTTTATCTATATGTGAATAGCATTTTCATCCCGAGTCTTTTGAAATTGTCTTAAATCACTGCATTTCTCAGAAAAGCTAAATCTGACAAAGTTGTTCATCACACAATGTTGCCGTTATTGTGTATAGCATTCTCCTGGTTCTGTTCACTCAGAATCAATTCATGCCATCTTTCCAGGTTTTTCTGAAATCTTCCTGTTCATCAGTTCTTATGGAACAATAGTATTCCATTACATACATATGTCATAACTCGTTCAGCCATTCCCGATTTGAGGGCAGCTCTTCAATTTTCCATTGTTGACCACCACTAAAAGAGTCACTAAAAATATTTTTCTACACATTTTCTACAAGTCTTTTTCCCTTTCTTATGTTCTCTTTGGATTACAGAACTAGTAATGGTATTGCTGGATTAAAGGGTATGCACAGTTTGATTGCCTTTTGGGCAAAGTTCCAAATTGCTCTCCAGAATGGTTATATTAGTCCACAACTCCACGAACAATATATTAGTGTTCCAATTTCTCCATATCTTCTCCAACATTTAGGATTTTTCTGTTTTGTCATGTTACTCAATTTGATAGCAGTGAGATGGTACCTCAGAGTTGTTTCAATTTGGATTTCTCTAATCAAAAGTGATTTAGAATATTTTTTCCTATGACTAAATACAGCTTTAATTTTTTTCATCCAAAAACTGCCTTTTTGCATCCTTTGACCATTTACTAATTGGGGAATTAAATTTATTATTATACATTTGACTCAGTTCTCTCTCTCTCTCTCTCTCTCTCTCTCTCTCTCTCTCTCAATATATATATATATATGTATATATATATATATATATATGTATATATATATATATATATTAGAAATGAGACCTTTATCAGAGACACTGGATATAATAATTGGTTTCCCAGCTTTCCACTTCCCTTCTAACCTTGGTTGCATTGATTTGGTTTGTGCTAAACCTTTTCAATTTAATGTAATCAAAATTATCTATTTTGTATTTCATCATGTTCTTTATCTCTATTTGGTCACAGATTTTTTCCTTTTCCATAGATCTGACAAGAAAACTATTCCTTGATCTCCTAATTTGCTTATATTTTAACAAACTGTCTAAATTGTATACTATTTTTACCTTTTTTTGGGGTAATATGCTGTGAGATGTTGGTCAAGGCTAGTTTTTCCTAAACTGTTTTTCAGCTTTCCCAGCAATATTTTTGTCATATAATGAGCTCTTATTGCAGAAGGTGAAGTCTTTGTGTTTATCAGATAGTAGATGACTATAATCATTGACTACTGCTACTACTGTTGTGTACCTAATCTACTCCAGTGATATACCACTCTATTTCTCGGCAAGAAGAAAGCAGTTCTGATGATTGCTGCTTTATAATACAGTTTTGGATCTGACATGGTTAAGCCATCTTCCCTTGAATATCTTTTCATTCATTCCCTTGATATTCTGTACTTTTTGTTCTTTCAGATGAATTTTATTATTTTTTTCTAGCTGTACAAACTAACTTGTTGGTAGTTGGATTAATATGGCACTGAATAACTAAATTCATTTAGGTAGAATTGGTCATTTTTTTTTCACTGTTCCATACTGGTTCTAATATTAACTCGTATTCATTAGAGACATAGCATATCAAATATATAATAAGATATGTGACCGATAATAAAGTAATCTTGGATAATAAAAATGATGGAAAAAGGCTTAAATCATGGATGACTGATAAGAAAATTTTGTGATATATTAGCAAGCACACATTGGGTGAGGAATTAAAAAAAACTGGATTCAAGCCCTAGTTGCGACTTAAAAGCTCTGCATTCTTAGTTAAATAATTTAACTGAATCTCAGTTTCTTTGTAAAAGGAGAATAACAACTTCCATTGACTATTTTACATAATTATAATTAAGTTCAAATTAGATAATACATGTAGTATTCTTTTGTAACTGTAAAATACTTTGCAAATGTATGTGAGCAATATTGGAAAAAAACAGATATTGAAAGAGGAAATATGTGAAGAGAAGAGAATGGGAGCGCCAAATAAAATTACTCTTTCTTCAGAAGCTGTCTACGATGTATTTTTGTGAGACACAAGTCTTCTTTTACTGGAAAAATTCTTTGAGTCTCCCATTGCTCCTGGATATCATTCTTAGAAACTACATTTTTGGTAAAAAAAAAATAAAATAAAATAAAATAAACTCTTTTGTTGTCAAATAATTCCAAATATTTCTTTCTCTGAACAAAATTGACTTATCTAAATCATTTTTTCTATACAATGAATGTCTTTAATTGCTAAAAATTTTAGGAAATATAGGCCTCTTATGATTTATCTATGTTTATCTTGCTAGCTTCTTACAGCTGACTATGAGAGTGTTGAGAGAAAAAAAAACACTTTATGAGATTTGCTCTTAATTTTTAGCCCATATTTTATTATTTGATCTGATTGCACTTATTAAGGTCAAAAAATGGCTGCTACTTTCCAATGTTCAGTAAGCATCTTGATTAGTATTCATTGAAAATAACTGTAAAGTTTGGTAGTAGTGATGTACTTTTGAAATTTAAATATCTGAATAATGCGTTATTATTGAACTAATCAGTAATGGTTTCTGCTTCGTGTTGAAATGCAGTCTTCCTACAAGCCTTCTTGACAAAAAACAGCGAAACTATTTCCTCTGTTCCTTTTCCTGGTGCTTGAGCTTATTTTAATTAGTAGCAAATTATGCTGACTGAAGGTACAACTTTCCCTCAATTATGCATCAGAGAGAAATATAAATATCTGCATGTATCTTGCGTATCTTGCATATAAATAACTATACCCACACTCATTCAAGGTGCACAAGGTACACCCCCCCCCCCCAAAAAAAAGCATAAGTAGCACAAAAAATTTTTAGGATGTTGAGTATGTGTGTGTGTGTGTGTGTGTGTGTATGTGTGTGTGTGTGTGTGTGTGTAGTAATTGATTTGTACAAGGATGATAATGACAAGTTTGCAGCAAATATGAAGACAGGTTTTACATACATTTCATAGAGAACGGGTGCATGTATGAGAGGATTAAGACGAGCATGGCATGCCTGGGTTCCTATAGTCTTTTCAAATAGACTACATGCTCCTTCAGAGAAGAAAATGTTTTATTTATGTCTTTGTTTTCTCAATACCTAAAATAATGCCGAGAATATAGAGATTTAATAAGTGGGTTTTGATTAATTGAAATTGTGTATGTAAATAAAACACACCAATAATTTTATGTGTGTATGTGTCTGTGTATGTATATGTATGTATTTGTATATGTATGGATACACATGTATATACACATGCACAGACATGCATGAATACATGCACAGAGTGATTCTACCTGAAAACTTCTTGCCTTAGCTACCATTGGGGCAGAACCCATTTTGGTGAGAAACCAAATAATAAACCAAAAAACCATAATCTGAAACTCCTCACTGTCTCAAGCCTTTCTTCATTCTATTGCCAACATCAATCAATTCAACCTCCATAGGATCTTTCATATTTACCTCCTCTCCCTTGACATGTGCATTACTCTGGTGCATATAATCCTCATTTTATACCTGAACTATTGCAATAGCTTTCTGGTTGGCCTCCTAGCCTCAAGTTGTTCCCCACTTTAGAACATCTTCCCCTAAGCTGTCAAAATAATCTTCTTCATTTGAAGGCCTGAACATCTCTCTCTCTCTCTCTCTCTCTCTCTCTCTCTCTCTCTCTCTCTCTCTCTCTCCATCTGTCTCTCTGTCTCTGTCTATCTGTCTGTCTGTCTCTGTCTGTTTGTCTGTCTCTCTCTGTCTCTGTCTCTCTCTGTCTCTGTCTCTCTCTCTGTCTCTGTCTCTCTGTCTCTCTGTCTGTCTCTCTCTCTGTCTCTCTCTCTGTCTCTCTGTCTCTGTCTCTGTCTCTCTCTCTCTCTCTCTCTCTCTCTCTCTCTCTCTCTCTCTCTCTCTCTCTCTCTCACACACACACACACACACACACACACCATCCAAATTCAATAAAATCCAGTGAATCCCTATTACGAACAAGATAAAATATAAAATCATCTCTTCCAGATCCAACATCTTTTATAACTTGCCCACTACTTACCTCTCTAGTCTTACTATACTTTACTCCCTTTAATTTGATGTATGATATAGTGACATTGACCTTCTCCTACTTCTTCATATGGGAAACATTATCTTGCAACTCAAGATATTTATACTGGCTGTTTCTCTTTCCTGGAAATTTCTTCTTCCTGAACTTCATTCCCTCCTAGCTTTTCTGACTCCTTTCAAGCTTCATTTAAAATCTCACCTTCTACAAGAAGTCTCTCCAAACTCCTCTTAATAGTAATACCTGCCCCCGAGAATTGTATCTCCAACTTAATCCATACATGCCATATTTGTACATGGTTATATACAAGATATCTTTTTCATTTTAAAGGAAACTGCTTCACACGTGAGCTCTGTTTGCTTTTCTTTGTATTCCAAGAGTTTATCAAAGTGCCTGGCACATAATAGGTGCTTAAAAATACTCCTTGACGTGTTTGAATTGTCTTCAAAGAAAATTCAAAGAATTTCAGATTAAATGAAGGGTGACAGTTGTTTATATAACACTTTAAAATTTTCTAGAACTTTAAATAAAATGTGAAAGTGAGACCAACAGCAGAAAATTGGAAGAAATAATGGGAGAATAAGAAGCAAGAAAGTCAAAATCTCCAACAAGATGTCAGTGGGAAGCTATCAATTCTTTTTCCCCTTATATAATGTGTACATCCTAAAGAGTAAAAATCTCACTGTCATTTTTCCTTGTATCTACAGTTTTTGTCTTTTCAAATATGATTAAATAAATTAATGAATAAGCAACCCCAAATGAAGTATGACTCTTTGAAGTTGGATCTTTTACTTCCCTTTTCTTACGTTATTTCTGTAACATCTTTTTATGAATGTTAAATGCCACTTCTCACACATAAGAAGAGAGTGGCTCAAAATCATTCCATGCAAAAATAAGTTTCTTTTGTGATCTACTTTTTTATGTCTGAAACATTTTGAATCTATTATTTCTTTTTTTTTAATTTTTTTAATGTTTAACAATCACTGCCATACAATTGCGATTTTATCCCTCCCCACCCACCCCCCACTACCTCCCTCCCTCCCCACGACTGCATACAATTCTGTATAGATTCTACATATACTTTCCTATTGAGTATATTTTCACTATAGTCATGCTATGTAGTCAGACTAAGATAAATGAAAGAATCCGTATAACAAATCAGAACATGATACACAAACAGATACATATACACAAACATGATCTGCTACATTATGTGAGTGACTTCCATATTTCTCTCTCTGAGTGTGGAAGGCATTTTGCCTTGAGGTCCATCATTGGGATGTTTTTTTTTTTCAGAAGTTCTTGTGTTATTACAAAAATCTAAGTCTACCAGAAAAAACTCTCACACACTGTGGTTGTTGCTGTGCATAAAGTTCTCCTGGTTCTGCTCCTTTCACTCAGCATCAGGTCATATAAGTCCTTCCAGGCCTCTCTGAAGTCTTCTTGTTCATCATTTCTTATGGCACAATAGTACTCCATTACATTCAGATACCATAATTTATTCAGCCATTCCCCAATTGATGGACATCCCCCTGACTTCCAGTTTTTGGCAACTACATAGAGTGCTGCTATAAATATTTTTGTACATGTGGGACCCTTTCCCATTTTTATGATCTCTTGGGGATATAGTCCTAGTAGCGATATTGCTGGGTCAAAGGGTATGCACATTTTTGTAGCCCTTTGGGCATAGTTCCAAATTGCTCTCCAGAATGGTTGGATGCGCTCACAGCTCCACCAACAATGAATTAGTGTTCCAACACTCCCACATCCTCTCCAGCATTTATCATTTTCTTGTTCTGTCATGTTTGCCAATCTTATAGGTGTGATGTGGTACCTCAGAGTTGTTTTGATTTGCATCTCTCTAACCAATAGTGATTTAGAGCATTTTTTCATATGATTATAGATAGCTTTAATTTCTTCCTCTGAAAATTGCCTGTTCATATCCTTTGACCATATATCAATTGGGGAATGACTTGTATGATTATACATTTGGGTCAGTTCTCTATATATTCTAGAAATGAGGCCTTTATCCCCGAGCTTAGCTGTAAAACTTTTTCCCAATTTACTACATCCCTCCGGATTTTGGTTGCATTGGGTTTGGTTGTGCAAAAACTTCTCAGTTTAATGTAATCAAAGTTATCCATTTTGCATTTCATAATGCATTTTATCTCTCCTTTAGTAAAGAATTCTTCCCTTCTCCATAGATCTGATAAATACACTATTCCTTGCTTCTCCAGTTTATTCATGGTATCAATCTTTATACCTAAATCATGTACCCATTTGGACTTTATTCTTGTGTACGGTGTCAGGTATGGGTCTATGCCTAATTTCCGCCACACTGTTATCCAATTTTCCCAGCAATTTTTATGAAACAATGAGTTCTTATCCCAGAAGCTGGGGTCCTTGGGTTTATCAAACAGAAGGTTGCTATATTCCTTGCCTACTGCATCTTGAGTGCCAAGTCTATTCCACTTGTCTACCTCTCTGTTTCTTAGCCAATACCAAGTGGTTTTGATAATTGCTGCTTTATAGTACAGTTTAAGGTCTGGTAGCGCTAGGCCACCTTCCCAGGCATTTCTTTTCATTAGACCCTTTGATATTCTGGACCTTTTGTTTTTCCAAATGAATTTTGATATTATTTTATCCAGCTCTAGAAAGTAATTGTCTGATAGTTTAATTGGTATGGCACTAAATAAGTATATTAATTTGGGTAGAATTGTCATTTTTATTATATTAGCACGGCCTACCCATGAGCAACTAATGTTTTTCCACTTACTTAAATCTGACTTTATTTGTGCAAAAAGTGTCTTGTAATTGTGTTCATATAGTCCCTGGGTTTGTTTTGGCAGGTAGACTCCTAAGTATTTTATACTGTCTACCCTAACTTTAAATGGGATTTCTCTTTCTATCTCTTGCTGTTGAACTTTGTTGCTAATATATAGGAATGCAGAAGATTTGTGTGGGTTTATTTTGTACCCTGCAACTTTGCCAAAGTTGTTTATTAATTCAAGTAATTTTTTACTTGAATCTCTGGGATTCTCTAGGTAAATCATCATATCATCTGCAAAGAGTGATAACTTAGTTTCTTCTTTGGCTATTTTAATTCCTTGAATATCTTTATCTTGTCTAATTGCTACAGCTAACATTTCTAGTACCATATTGAATAATAGTGGTGATAATGGACAACCTTGTTTCACCCCTGATCTTATTGGGAATGCATCTAGCTTATCCCCATTGCATATAATGCTTGCTGAAGGTTTTAGATAGATACTGCTTATTATTTTATGGAAAGTTCCCTTTATTCCTACGTTCTCCAATGTTTTTAGTAGGAATGGATGTTGTATTTTGTCAAAAGCATTTTCTGCATCTGTTGAGATAATCATGTGCTTTTTGTTAGCTTTGTTGTTGATGTGATCGATAATGCTAATAGTTTTCCTAATATTGAACCAGCCCTGTAGTCCTGGTATGAATCCTACCTGATCATAATGTATTAATCTCGTGATAAGATGCTGTATTCGTTTTACTAAAATCTTATTTAAAATTTTTGCATCTATATTCATTAGGGAAATTGGTCTATAATTTTCTTTCTCTGTTTTGTCTCTTCCTGGTTTGGGTATCAAAACCATATTTGTATCATAGAAAGAATTTGGGAGGACTTCTTCTTCCCCAATTTTCAAGAATAGTGTATGTAGTATTGGAATTAACTGTTCTTTAAATGTTTGATAGAATTCACTTGTGAATCCATCTGGCCCTGGAGATTTTTTCCTAGGGAGTTCATTGATGGCTTGTTCAATTTCTTTTTCTGAGATGGGGTTGTTTAAGTATTCAACTTCCTCTTCTCTTAATCTGGGCAATTTGTATTTTTTAAAATATTCATCCATCTCATTTAGATTGTCGAATTTGTGGGCATAAAGTTGGGCAAAGTAGTTTCTAATTATTGTTTTAATTTCCTCCTCATTGGAGGTGAGTTCACCCCTTTCATTTTTAATGTTAGTAATTTGGTTTTCTTCTTTCTTTTTTTTGATCAGATTAACCAAAGGTTTATCAATTTTATTAGTTTTTTCATAAAACCAACTATTGGTTTTATTTATTAATTCAATAGTTTTCTTAATTTCAATTTTATTAATCTCTCCTTTGGTTTTCAGTATTTCTAATTTGGTATTTACTTGGGGATTTTCAATTTGTTCTTTTTCTAGCTTTTTCAACTGCAAGCCTAAGTCATTGATCTCCTCTTTCTCTATTTTATTTATGTAAGCATTCAGAGATATAAAACTTCCCCTAATAACTGCTTTTGCAGTGTCCCATAAGTTTTGGTATGTTGTCTCACTATTGTCATTCTCTTGAATGAAGTTGTTGATTGTTTCTATGATTTCTTCTTTAACCCAATCCTTCTTTAGAATTAGATTATTTAGTTTCCAATTGATTTTTGGTTTCTCTTTCCATAGCCTTTTATTACATGTAATTTTTAATGCATTATGATCTGAAAAGAATGCATTGATTATCTCTACCTTTCTGCACTGGATTGTGAGATTTTTATGTCCTAGTACATGGTCAATTTTTGTAAATGTTCCATGTACCGCTGAGAAAAAGGTATATTCCTTTCTATTCCCATTTAATTTTCTCCAAAGATCTATCATATCTACCTTATCCAGAGTTTTATTTACCTCCTTAACCTCTTTCTTGTTTATTTTGAGGTTGGATTTATCTAGTTCAGAGAGGGGGAGGTTGAGGTCCCCCACTAGTATAGTTTTGCTATCAATTTCTTCCTTCAACTCCCCCAACCTCTCCTCTAAGAATCTGGATGCTATACCACTTGGAGCATACATGTTTAGTAATGATATTGCTTCATTGTCTATGGTGCCTTTTAGTAGGATATAGTTTCCATCCTTATCCCTTTTGATTAGATCTATTTCTGCTTTTGCTTTGTCTGAGATTAGGATTGCTACTCCTGCCTTTCTTACATGAGCTGAGGCACAATATATTCTGCTCCATCCTTTGACCTTTATCCTATGTGTATCCCCCCGTTTCAAATGTGTTTCTTGTAAGCAGCATATTGTTGGATTATGGCTTTTAATCCATTCTGCTATCCGTCTCCGTTTTATGGGAGAGTTCATCCCATTCACATTCACAGTTATGATTACAATCTGTGTTTTTCCCTCCACCCTCTTTCCCACCATTTGTGCTTTTAACTTTCCAGTCTCCCTTCCCCTCCTCAATAGTATTCACTTTTCTCCCCCTCCTCCTGCAGCCTTACCCTCCTTCTTTTAGCCCCCCTCCCTTTTAGTCCCCTTTACTCTTATTGCTTCTTTCCTCCCTTTTAGCCACCCTCCCCTTTCTTCCCCCTTCCCCTCCTACTACCTATAGACCTAGTTAGGATTATCTGCTTAAGATTATTGTTCCCTCCTTTGAACAAATCAGATGAGAGTACCTCTCAAACAATGCTCATCTTCCTCCCCTCCTTCCCTCTACTATAGTTTTGTACTTCTTCCTGTGATATAATTTGCCATTTTCTGCTTCCCCCTTTCCACACCTCCTATTACATTCCCTTCTCATACTTAAATCATATTTTTGCCATGACATCATTTACTTTATCCCTGTTCCCTCTACATATATCCCTTTTATCATAATAGCTGCACAGTTCTCAAGATTAACAGGTATCATCTTCCCTTATAGGGAGGTAAACAGATTGCCCTAATTGAGTTGCAAGTTTTTGTTTTTGTTTTTTCCCCTCTGTTTACCTTTTTATGATTCTCTGGAGACCTGCATTTGAAGATCAAATTGTCTGTTGAGTTCTGGTGTTTGGGTCAGGAAGCTCTGGAAATCCCTTATTTCTTTGAATGACTTTCTCCTTGCCTGAAATGTTATGCTGAACTTTGCTGGGTAGTTGATCCTTGGTTGGAGTCCCAACTCCTTTGCCTTACGGAATATTGGGTTCCAATTCTTTCGATCTTTTAATGTAGAAGCTGCAAGGTCCTGTGTGATCCTGACTGTGTTACCTTGATATTTAAATTGTTTCTTTCTGGCTGCTTGTAGTATTTTCTCCTTCACTTGATAGCTCTGGAATTTGGCAACTATATTTCTTGGGGTTTTGAGTTTGGGATCCCTTTCCGGTGGGGAACGGTGGATTCTTTCGATGACTATTTTGCCCTCTGAGTCTAGTACTTCTGGGCAGTTTTCCTTGATGATTTCCTGGAAGACATTGTCCAGACTCTTTTCTTCATCATGGGTTTCTGGCAGGCCAATAATTCTTAGATTTTCTCTCCTGGATCTATTTTCCAGGTTAGTTGTTTTTCCAATTAAATATTTTAGATTTTCTTCTATCTTTTCATTGTTTAGATTTTGTTTGACTGATTCTTGTTGCCTCATTGAGTCATTAGTTTCTACTTGCCCAATTCTAATCTTGATCGTATTGTTTTCTTCAGTCAGCTTTCGCATCTCCTTTTCCATCTGGCCAATTTTTCCCTTTAAGGAGCTATTTTCTCCATTTAATTTTTGTACTTCTTTTTCCAATCGACCAATTTTCCCAGTTAGGTTTTGGGTTTCCTTTTCCATCTGATCAATTTTCCCTATTAGGTTTTGAGTTTTCTTTTCCGTTTGATTAACTCTTCCTTTTAGGGAATTATTCTCTCCAGTTAATTTTTGAACTTCCTTTTCCATTTCTTCAATTTTCTTTTTCAGATTGAATCTATTATTTCTGTTGTAACATTGTAAATATCATGAAATTTGTTTATAACTTTTGAATATGAAACTGGGATATACACAGTCACTAAAATATTTAATAAAGTACAGGAATAAGGGCATATAAGAATCATCTATAACCTCTCTTCCAGGGCAAGAAATTAAACTTTATAAGGCACCCAAATATTTTGCAAGACAGAGAAAGTTATATATAATTTTATTTAGAATGAACATTGAATTACTTACAAATAAATAATGGCTTAGAAACCATCATTTGGTTCTATTAAAATAAATTTTTTATATCTGCAAGCATACTGTCACAGAATTGAAAAAAATATAGATGCTCAGATGTTCAACCAAGGCTAAACATGTAAAACTGAAAGATTTTATGTGAAAGAAATATGTATATAATTCTAATAGAAAGGCAAACAGGTCAAAAGGAAAGATGAAAGAAAGGAAAGAAGGAAGGAGAGAAGGAAAAAAGAAAGGAAAGAGAAAAGGGAGAAAGAAAGAAAAAAAAAGAAAGAGAAAAAGAAAGGAAAAGGGAAATGGGAAAGGAAGAAAGGGAAGGGAAAAGAAGTGTCTTTAGGCATCTACTACGTGCCAGGCACCATGGTAAATGCTTTACAAATATTATTTCCTGGTTGTGCTCATGGAAGGTAGGGGGAAGGGAGAAAATTTAGAACTGAAAATAAAATAAAAAGGAATTAAAAAACAAAACAAACATCTCATTTTATTCTTATAACAACCTTGGAAAATAGTGTTACTATCATTTGAGATTTGCACTTAAGGAAACATTAGCAGAGACAATAACTTGCCGAGGTTCACACAGCTAGTGTCTGAGGTAAAATCTGAACAGAAATATTTCTTGTATTAAATTAAATTTTCACAATGTCATTATATGAATCATTTTTTAATATGGCACGACTACATTACTTTCAATTACCACAACTTGATAGGTCATTTTCTGATAGATACAGAAAATTTTCATTATCTTAAATCTACAAAAGATACTATTATGCATATTTTTTTTCAGAAATAGGGGTTTTTTTCTAGAGATAGAAAAAAATAATATCAGAATTCATCTGGAAGAAAAAAAGGTCCAGAATACCAAGGGAACTAATGAAAAGAAATAACAGGGAAGGTGGCCTAGCTCTACCAGATCTCAGATCGCATTATAAATCGGCCATCATCAGAACCAGTTGGTACTGGCTAATAAAAAGAGGGGTAGTCTAGTGGAATATGTGAGGTACTCAAGACACAGTAGTCAATGAATACAGCAAACTACTCTTTGATAAACCCAAGAACCCCAACTTCTGTGAGAAGAATTCACTGTTCAGCAAAAATTGCTGGTAAAACTGGATAAGAGAGTGGCAGAAACTAGGCATAGACCAATGTCTTACACAGTACACAAGAATAAAGTCCAAATGGGTACATGATCCAGATACAAAGATTGATATTATAAACAAATTAGTGGAGTGAGGAATAGTATATTATCAGATATATGGAGAATGGAAGAATTTTTCACTAAAAAAGAGATAGAAAACATTATGAAGTGCAAAATGGATCATTTTGATTACATTAATTGAAAAGCTTTTGCACAACCAAACCCAATGCAACCAAGATTAAGAGGGAAGCAGAAAACTGGGAAAGAATTTTTGGAACTAGTGTCTGTGATAAAGGCCTTATTTCTAAAATGTATGGAAAACTGAGTCAAATGTACAAGAATACAAGTCATCCCCCAAAGGATAACATCAAAGGATATGAACAGGCAGTTTTCAGAGGAAGAAATTAAAGTTCTCTGTGGTCATATGAAAAAATGCTCTAAATCACTATTGATTAGAGAGATGCAAATCAAAATAACTCTAAGATATCACACCACACCTATCAGATTGGCTAACATGACAAAAGAGGAAGATGGTAAATGTTGGAGATGTGGGAGAGTTGGAACACTAATTCATTGTTGATAGAACTGTGAGCTGATCCAACCATTCTAGAGAGCAATTTGGAACTATGCCCAAAGGGTCACAAAAATGTGCATACCTTTTGACCCAGAAATATTACTTCTCGGACTGTATCCCCAAGAGATCATAAAAATGGGAAAAAGTTCCACATGTACAAAAATATTGACTAACAGCTCCCTTTGTGGTGGTCAAAAACTGAAAATCAAGGGGATGCCCATCAATTGGTGAATGGCCAAATAAACTGCCATATATGAAAGTAATGGAATACTATTCCGCTACAAGAAATGAGGAATAGGAAGACTTCAGACAGGCCTGGAAAGACTTATGTAAACTGATGTTGAGTGAAAGGAGCAGAACCTGGAGAATTTTGTACACAACAGCAACCACAGTGTGCGAGGAATTTTTCTGGTAGACTTAGTACTTCATTTCAATGAAAGGACTTAAAAAATTTCCGGTGGTCTCTTAAGGCAAAATGTCTTCCACATCCAGAGAAAGAACTACGGAATTTGACTGCAGAATGAAGTAGACTGTGTCCTTTTGTATTATGTTTTGTTTTGTTTTATGATTTCTCCCATTCATTTTAGTTCTTCTATGCAACATGATTAAGGTGAAAATACATTTAATAGGAATGTATGTGAAGAACCTGTATAAAATTATATGTCATCCCAGGGAGGGAGTGGGGAAGGAGGGGGAGGGAAGGGAAAAATCTAAGATGTATGGAAGTGATTGTAGAACATTGAAAACAAATAAAACAAAAAAAAAGTAAATAAAAAAAATAGAAGCATTTAAAAATATTTACCTTTTTGTGGCATATGCCATAGAGTGCAATGTCAAAATTAGAAAGGTAAGAACATTTTCATCTCTTTCTTATAATAATTACAAATATCTTCTCAAAATGGATGGACCAATTCATAGCTCCACCAAAAGTGCTGACATGTCGATCTTAATACTATTGCTCCTATATTAACTTCTTATTTTTGTTATTTTTGCCACATTGTTAGCATGCTGAAACATCAGAAATATTTTAATTTTCATCAATCTTATTATTGTTGATTTAGATAAATATTTTACTTGATGAGTATTTATTTTTAAAACCATTTGTTGATAACCTTTAACTACATTTTTTAGACTTATCTGTTTTTGTTAGTCCCCCAAATGACTTACTGCTAGGTGGAAAAATTGAATTCAAATCTAATGTGAAATTCTTACTAGCTTTGGTATCCTAAATAATTCATTTAATCTCTCTGTGACCCAGTTTCTCTATCTCAAAAATGGGGATAAGAATAGCACCTATCACCTAGGATTACAGTGAGAATCAAATAGGATAACATATAAAATTCATTGCAAACCTTAATGTACTAAATAAAAATTAAGATGATTATTTTTAATATTTTTGATAGCAGATTCTCATAATAGATCTGTTAATTAAAATTTATTTTTAACTGACATAACCTTATTTTGATAGTTACATTGGTGTCATTTTTTTCTTATAAATTCTTTTCAGACTCTAGTCTCTGTAATCTAAATTCTCTCTAATATTTTGTGACTGTATCATTGGCATGGTTAAAAATTTAATCCTTACATTCAGATTTCGAAGATACTAGATCAGATTCTTTTCCATTTTCTTTAATATTATGACTTTATATTTTCATATCATGTATTCATTTTGAGTTTATTGTGCCATGTGGCATAAGATGTTGGTTTAAATTTTATCTCTGCTAGATTGCTAAAAAGTTTTTTGTCTTTCTTCCTTAAGTAATGCAGTTTCTAGGATATATTTAGAAATTAATTATTGAATTCAATCACTTATTATTCTACAACTCTATTCTATTTATCTATATTTCTATTTTAACACATTTAAATGATTTTGCTTATTGCGGTTGGAAACATTACTCATCTTCATTCTTTTCCTCAATTCACATGAATTATTATTATTAGTTCATTCATATGAATTATTATTAGTAGTAGTAGTTTTAGTAGTATTTTGTCTAGAACTTTAAAGTGTCTCTTCAAGACTTTACTTGTTATAACAAGAAGACTCTAGATTACTCACAGTATTATGATCGTTTCTGTTATACTAGCATAAACTAGCTGTGTACACTGAAAATATTCCTTCAGTTACTTAAGTTTATTTCTTCTTTACAAATGGGAATTTTATATTGTATTTACATAGTTCTTGCACGCAGTGGTTGAATGATTCATAGACATTTTTGTGCATTTTTAAATTATTTTGAAGGGCAGCTAGGTGGTTCAGTGGATAGACTACTGGGCTTGGAATCAGTAAGACTCATCCTCACAAGTTCAAATCTGGTTTCAAACATATATTAATTATGTGACCATGGGCAAGTAACTGAAGCCTGCTTGTCTCAGTTCCTCATGTATAAAATGAGCTGGAGAAGAAAATGCAAACCACTTTAATGCATTTGCTAAGAAAACCCCAATGGAGTGACTAAATTTGAACAAGACTTGAAACAACTCAAGAACAAGTTTTAGTTTGTTTAAATTTTTATTTTTGCATAGGAAAAAATCAAATACACATTTAACTAAAGATGATGGCAAGTTTTTTTAGCTTTTTCCTTTTCCACATTTGCAATACAATCCATTGATTTTGGACTCTGAACATTGCCACCTCAGTGATGATAGATTTCATCATATCTGTCATTGCAATTGTTTTTGATGATTTATTTCAGCTTAGCCAGGCTTCCCTTATCTTCAGGGTTAACTTGTGTGAAGGCAATGCTTATGGAGGTCTTTCTGTGAACTGAGTGACCCACTCTGGCTTTATTTTTGATAATACAGTAAGGAACCCCCATTTTCTTTCACAAGGCAAGTAGGAAGACACTATATAGGAAGGCAAAAGAAAATGAGACACTAAAATGAGTATAGACTGAGAATCAAAAAGAATGTTGAATAATAAAGTAAAGAAAAAGTATATACATACCTATACATACATATATACAGAGAAATATATGTTGTATACGTGTATATACACACATAAAAGTATGTTTTGTAGTTGTTGTTGTTCAGTTGTGTCCAACTCTTCATAATCCCATGGACCATACTATTTCCTTCTCCAGTGGCTTAAGGCAAATAGATGTTAAGTGACTTTTCCAAGGTCATATAGCCAATAAGTGATTGAGGCCAGAATTTCACTCAGGTCTTCTTGACCCCAGGCCCAGAACTCTTTCTACTGAATCATCTGTCTTCTCTCTCTCTCTCTCTCTCTCTCTCTCTCTCTCTCTCTCTCTCTCTCTCTCTCTCTCTCTCTCTCTCTTTCTCTCTCTCTCTCTTTCTCTCTATCTCTCTCCTTCTCTGTTTCTCTCTCTCCTCTCTGTGTATGTGTACCTACACGCTATATTTGTGTTCATATCAATGTGTATAAATATAGATAGTGATGGATTATTCTCCCAAAAGGAGAAGAAACCACTGCTGAGTTCTGAACAAGATCTCCCTGATGAAAATAATGTGTATAGAATTTATACCCCAGGAAAAAAAATTATGAAAGTTAGAAAACAATTGGTTTTGGAGAAATGGACAAATGTTTTTTTTTAATTTATTTGAAAATTTTCCAAAAGTATGTTCAAAGACATACCTTATGCAACCAAAATCCAACTGTTACCATTACTCTTAAACCATTACTTGTGCATAAATGGAAGGAAAATAGAATTCAATCATTTAAATGTATTTCAAATACTTTTTGCTTTTATTGAAAATAACAATGACAAAAACTTTCTGAACTGTTAAATTACTGTCTTTCATTATAGGTATGTAGAAATAAAAAATTACAAAGAGAAATCCATTGCAAAATTTAGGATCACTAATTTTTACTTTCCTCAAACTATATGTTGCTCTTTGTTTGAAAATATTGGATGTCAAGTTGGGAGAAAAAAAAAAACAGGTTTTCCACATTTATCTGTAAAGCCAGCAAATAATCTGCACAAGATTACTCAAGATGAGGAATGGACAGTAACATGGTGCAGAGTTGAAGGTTTTCAGGTTTGGAGAGCAGATGATTGGCCAGTTTGACTGCAAAAGACATTTGCATAAAGATGATAATGTAAACCAAACCTGTAAAAAATAATACATTGGAGTTAGAACATGGAGGGCTTGAAATTGCACACTATCAAACTGTTTTTTTATTTTAGAGGTAACAGTACTCTGTTGAAGATTTTTAGGTAGAAGACAAGCATGATTAACCCACTGCTTTAGATATATGAATATGTCAGTGTGTAGAGGACAGATTAGAAAGAGGAGAGGATATAAATAGGAAAAACAACCAGACCAGAGAAACAAATGTAACAAACAAAAATAGGTGGTTGATAGGTGACACATCAAACTGATAGTTTTACAGTTTAAAAGCATATTTTGAAATGCAAGGTAGCCAAAACATGCGGTCTCTAAAAGAAATAAAAATACATGACAATACAAAATGATGTCTGCATTTAGAAGCACAAGTAACTAAAATGTTTCATTTTCTAATTCAAGTAGAGCAATTAATGTGTATCATTGTTCCTATCATTATACCAAATCATTATTCTTTACTCCCTCCTCTCCTCTCTATTGAGGTATGGCCACATGGGCCATAGAACCAGTAGAACCAAGAATAGTATCCAGAAATTCAGGAGAGAAAACATCCAGGAGAATAAAAATGCTAAAAAGAGATCAAGAGCACTGGTGACTGAGAAAAGACCATCTAATAAAGCAAATATATAATGAATGACTTTGGAGTGTGTAGATTAATTTGAGTGATGACGTTGGAAGACTAATTTCATGGGGTTGAGACATGGAGCAAAAGAAACAGAGAAAATACGTATTAAATTGTGCCCCCTGCCCCATCCTCCATATGAGCATGGCTGTAAAATGGAAGAGAGATATAGGACTTTCCCTTGAAGAGATGATTGAGCCAAGTAAGGGTTTCTTTTTTTTTAAGGAAGATAGAATCTTGAGTATGTGTATAGACCACAAGACAGGGAGAGACAGAAGAAACATGTATGGATTGAATATCTAAATATGTATGTGCATGTATTTATGCACATGCATATATTTAATTTAAAGTGACTAGGAAGAAAAGGCAAATTTAAGCTATATTGATATGTAATATATGTATATATGTAATACATATACGCAACATTGTATATGTACATATATAAACAAAGACATATAATCAAATATTTACACTAAATTTCATTTGGTCTTGGATGTTCAGGAGGCTATTAGCGTGGAATTTTGTTGTTATCTTTTTGATTCTGCTTAAAGCAACATTTGATATCAAGGGATGTTTTGGTTTAGATCATGATAAAATCCAAAGGCATGGACAAAAGCTCTTTACTATTTGTAACTGAAGAATTAAAGATACTAACTGCCAGCATGATTCCCTGGGAAGAAAAAAATCCCTGTGAACTAAGATTTCAATAAAATGCTGTCTGGGCTTGGCTATATCCAATTAAAATAAAATCTTTGTGTATAAGTTAAGCCAACTACAAAAGAACAGCATGACCTACATTCAAGATAGCAAGGGGAAAAGAAAGAATAAAGCAAAAGAAACCCCTGGAAAGTTGAGGGAAATGTGCCGACATATAAATGAAAGTAAATTTTCAAAGAATTTTCAGACAAGTTTACTTTCTTCAAAATGAATTCATATTTTGCTTCTTATTTTCTCGAAATTGCCTAAACTCTTCTGGATCTTCTGTTTCGGGTTGTAAAAAGAAAAAAGAAATTCACATGCAGTGAGGAACTTTCTGGGAGGTGGCAGTTTGTTAAAATGTCATTGTACTGAGGAAAAACCATGTTAGTATGGCTTTAATGAATACAGAAAGTTGGAGACAAAATTGCTCATGCAGCAGAAATAAAGCTATAAGCCTACTTTCCTAAAGCAGTTATTGATTAATAAAGAAAATGAAACAACTCAGAAGCAAGAAGCTCAAATGGGATTTGCTTTGCTCCTCCTTCTCCTACTACTTGAAGTCATAGTATACTGTTCTCAGCATCTTGGCATTTTTAGTAGTCTGGGTAATGTTGCTGAAGGAGTAGAGGATATGTTGTGTATTTGATGCTGGACGAACTAAAAAAATTGAAGGTAAAATACTTCTCCAAGATAGAAATTCATTTGGAACAGCCTGCAAAACCATTCTTTTTATTACAATGCTTGAGGCCAATCAGACACTCAGTAATACTGTTTTACATGCTATGATTTGGGAAAATGAGACAACAGTTGCAGAGCTGTCTTTGATAAGGCATTAGCCACTGAGGATAAAAAAGATTCCTGTCTTCTATAAAGTCTTAGAAATCACCCTAATGAGCCTTTGTTCTCTTTTTCTGTCACTCGTTTATGGTACATTATGCTTCTCATAAACACTATTACAGGCCCTTATGCAGCAAGTATTCTTCTGTAAATTGTAGGTACGACATGATTTAAAACATGCAATTGAAATGTAGAATGTGTCTACACATACAAAACAACAGCTGAATTTTAGGGAAGCATACACTTGTAGATTACAATAATCTATAATAATCTGGTGCTGGAGTGAAGAAAATTTAAGTCAGCTCCTCCTGGGTCTCTTGTTTGTATTTGCATATAGGATAGAATTATAATCCCTTCTTGATGAAACAATTATTATTTTCCTCTGTTCTATAATATTTATCATTCTATCTCACTCATTTTTCCCCAGTATCTAATCTTGGAAGAATCATCCTGCAGCTGTTTAAAATAAGCTTTATGTAGAGAGAATTATGGGAAGAATGGAAGAGTAGATCAGAAAATTCCAAGCTCTCAAGATTTTCCCCGACAAAAGAATAAAAAAATAAATGTCACCTAGAGGAAGAACAAAGTGCGGGTGGAGACAAATAAGAACTAGGCAGAAGAGGGTTCTTCCAGGGACAATTCAAGGAGATCGAAAGAAAAATCCCAGGACTAGCTTTAGTCCCTGAGAAGAGCAAACACCTCCAGGCTCAGTTCCATTTTAACAAAAAGCTACAAGCCACTTAAACAACAAGTGGCAAGCCCTGCCATTATTTGGTTTGGAAGGTTGCATAGGCCCCAGCAACAGGAACTTTTACCCCATGAGAATGGAAAAATTTTACCCTGTGATGGTGGAGGGAGTCTTGTTTGAGCCCAGGGAAGAATGAGGGAACCTCTGCTGATAAAGAATGCCAGACTCAGATATGCTGGGAAGAGTGATGGGGGACGTAAGGAACCAGCACATGCAGAAGCAGTGGGGCAGAGAGCCCCCGGCTGTGGGCACTTACAAGAGGTAAGAGGTTTGACTTTTGATTCCAAGCTAGAGGGGAGAACTGAATATCTAGGATGAGAAGCATGGTTTCCCATACTCCAGGGTAGAGGTGATTACAAAAATTAAGTTATTACCACAGAAAAACGCACAGGCAAAGGAGAAAGAATCCAACCATAGAAAGCTATTTTATGAATGTAGATTACCAGAGATCTTCTTCAGAGGAGAACATTGAAGTAAAGAAACTGTCAGAGAGTATCATCTTCTAAAATAATTTAAAGACTTTAAAAATAAAGTGGCAGAGATGGAGGGAAAATTAAAAAAAAATAATAATCCAAGAAAAAGAAAAGAGTGTAGTGAAAGAAAAATCAACTAATTATAAAATAAGATTCAAAATCTTATGGAAAACAATGACACATTGAAAATTAGAATTGAGAAAAGTGAAGACAGTGAAATTACAAGAGATCAAAAAATAATTAAACAAAATATGAATAATGAAAAAAGAGAAGAGACAGCTAAACATAAGGAAAACAACATATTTGGAGGATAGATCAAGAAGAGAAAATATAAAAAATAATTGGACTAACTGAAAAGTCATATTCAGAAAAATAATCTTCATACAATAATATAAGAAATAATTAAAGAAACATGTAATGAAACATTAGAATAAGTGGGGAAAGCAGAAATAGAAAAAAAAATCCGCTGATCACCACTTCAAAGAGATCCTATGAGGAAAACGCATAGGAATATCATAGTCAAATTCTAAAACCCCAGATCAAGGATAATATACTAAAAACATCAAAATTAAAGCAATTTAAATATGACAGAACCACAATTAGAATCACACAAGACCTAGAGACAAGAAAGGACTACATGTCTTGGAACACAATATATCAAAGAGCAAAGGGACTGTGGCTCCAGCCAAAAAATATTATACACTGCAAAGTTAAGTATTATTCTGAATAAATAAAAATGGGCATCTGACAAACCCTCAGACTTTTAAGACTTCATTTTTAATAGAAATACTGAAGTAAATAGAAGATTCGACATGCAAGAATCAAGAGAAATATAAGATATTCAAATGACTGATTATAAGGGATTCATAAAGAAAGATTATGTGCCTTTTATATACGTAAAATGCATGTTTAAGACTTAATAATCATTGGGTAGCTCATAACACAGATAGTGTTAAAACCATTTGGAATAGCTGAAAAGAATGATTATTTTATACAAATACGGTGCAAGAAGAAGAACTGAAACACAGGAATTAGATGGGGAGGAGAACTGTTAGTTTTACTTACCTATTTTCATCAGAAATGGGTTTTAGAGGGAACAATACTTATATATTTAGAAGAACATAAAAATCGTCTAAATTCAGAGGAAATTAAATGATAGGGGCATAGGGAGGAGGGGAAGGACAAGGAAGGGATCTTTAGAGGAGAAGAAGAAAAGTTAAAAGGGGGTATAGAAAGGTGTTTAGATTTATGGGAATGGGAGGATAGGGGAGGGATCCTTGGAGGGGAGTATGCAACTAAAAAGAGGCCAAGGTAATGGGTAGAAGTAAAGGAGAGGAGGCAGGAAGCATAGGAAAAAAGAGATATATACAAACATAGAAACAAAGATTAGGAGAAGAATATTTTTAGGAAAGCATATGTATATGTCTATTTATATACCTATAGCTATGGAGAAACATATCTAAACTCATTGCAGCCTTCTGGGGGGAGGGGAAGAAAGAAAAACGGTAAAAAAAAAAGCACACAGCACAGAGCAAAAGAAAATTCACGGGGAATCAAAGAACTGATGAGCAATTCTTAACGCAAAATGTGTTATTCATTATACGTGCATTCTTGAAATGAAAATGAGAGGATATTTTGAATCCTCTGATGTTCTCCTATGCTCATGGTGTGCTGTTGTTTATTCTATCTTACTTTCTACTTAAGTTCCAATATTTAAGATTCTGATATGTTTTTTTTCCCTCCATTCCTTATTTGTGTTTTGGCCCTTGCATTCAAATATAAAGAAAAAAAATTAAAAAAAAAAAAAAGAAAAGAAAAGAAGCTTTATACAGCTGATCCCCATAGAGAAGGTATGGATCAGTATATTCAAGATACAGAGATGGCTAAAGGTGTCAATTTAGGAGTTTGACTCCTTGTGTCATGAGACTTTAGATAGGTATAGAAAGAAGAAATCAATCTACTGGGAGAAAGCAGACATGATGGAATTCATTTACTACGAGTAGAGCAAGGATAGCTTCAAAAAAGAAAATGCAATTGCATGTGTACAAGGAGAAATACATTGCCAGTTTAACTTCAAGGCGAGGGGATGGAGACTGACCTTTGATTTAATTGTTATAGGATATTCCTATTATAGGAAATTTCCTGTATCAAAGAAGACTGATACTCTCTCTCTATAATTTATAATCTTCAGGTACTGACTACATTTTGTAACTTGTCCATGGATATACATCTAATATGTGTGAGAGTAAGGATCTAGGTACCCCCAGCTCTGTCATGCAATACTTTCACTTCACACAGACACATACACACACACACACAGACACATACACACACACACACTCATATAAGCACACAGTGATTTTTAAGTATCTGTCTGGGAACGTGTTTGATTGTTGTCCCTCTCCCCTTCTCTCCTGTATAACATGGGTGTGGTATCTAAGTACCCTAGAGTCAATGGAAATCTCTGCAATTTTCAGAGACCTTTGCAGTTCCCTCAATAGAGAAATTAGCAGTCCCAAAATACAGACAGCAAGGTTATTGCCAGTAAAAAAGAGGAAGAAGAGAATAGATTTCATAGATCTGGATCAAGTTTCCTGATTATGTTAGAGAAAAGAGCCTGGAAATACATCTTCCTCTACAAGCTGTGTAGACTCTGTGCTTGGCTGTTGCATCACTCTTCTTGTAGCAATAGGATTTACAGTAAGAACTTTTGCTGTGATTATTTCAGCTCTTAAAAGTGATCCAGGGAAACTGAGATCCCATCAAGTGGGGTAGAACAGAGAAAGGTTATTTGAGTTGGGAAACTGTAAATTGTTGTTATATTAAGAGGTATAAGAGATCTGCTGTTGACCCTCATTGCTCTTTTGGTATTGTTTTATTTACTACTTTAATTAAGCATTTATTCTAATTAAGTTTGGAGGCTTGAGTAATTAGAAAACACAACAGCGATAAGAATAAGGTGTTACTTTCTTCAGCATTTTTTTGGGTGTCCTTTAGCAAGGTGTTGACCTGCTTTTCATACTTTTCTTGCATCTCTCTCATTTCTCTTTCCAGTTTTTCCTCCATCTCTCTAACTTGATTTTCAAAACACTTTTTGAGCTCTTCCATGACCTGAGCCCATTGAATATTTTTATTTTGGATGTTTGGGATACAGAAGCCTTGACTTCTATGTCTTTCCCTGATGGTAAGCATTGTTCTTCCTCATCCGAAAGGATGAGAGAAGATATCTTTTCACCAAGAAAGTAACTTCCTATGATCTTATTTTTTCCCCTTTTTTGGGCATTTTCCCAACCAGTTACTTGACTTTTGGGTCCTTTGTCAAGAGTAGGGCATACTCTGGGAGTCTGTGAGATCTCAGTTACTCCAAAGTGGCACAACCGAGTGTTTACTGGTCTGAACGCAGAGAGGGATTTTTATGTCCAGAATCTTAGCAATTACCTCTCCACAGCCACCTAGCCTCCAGTTCCCTCAAGTCAGTACTGGGGGCTGATTTTCAGATAAGCTGCATGGGCAGGGCCACCATTCAGTGTGAGACAAAGACCAGCTGGGCCAGGGCCTCCACCCAGGGCTGAGGTAAGACTCAGCTCTTCAGTGTCCCCAGGGATTTTTACACTCCAACAAGGAGCAGTCTGTATGGGCTGCTGTGCACCCTCTGTGGCTGCTGCCTGCTGCTGGAGCTTTGGGAAGGCCCTTCTCCCTTCCTGTCCTGCTGATAAAACCCCTTCACTGACTTTTGGCGCCTGTGGGCTAAAGGATCTGAGGCGCCGCTGCTGTGACTGGAGATTCCACCCCCAAGGTGTCCTCCTCTCAGAGTCTTGTCCACTGCATTGTGCCCCGCGGCCAAGGCTGGGCTGGGCTCTGTTCCCTGCGTCTGGCTCAACCAATGTTTCTGTGGATCTTTCAGGTCATCCTGGGCTGGAAATCTCCTACACTTTGTGGTTCTCCATTTCTGCTGCTCCAGAATTTGTTGAGAGTCCCTCTCTACAGATATTTTGTGGGCTGTGTAGGGAGACCCTGTGCAAGTGTATCTTTCTAGTCTGCCATCTTCAGCGATAAGAGTAAGGAAGAGTTTTCCTAGACCGGGGTGTGAGCAGATGAACAATGATTTGTCTGAATAATACATACCAAACCCTACACCATCAAGAGAAAATTCATAGCATACGTAGAGGGTGGTTGGTTGTTATATGCTCTCAAACAGGATCAACAGAACTTCACTATGTTAAAGTCAAATTACAGTGTATCCGACTATGGCAGATCAGACTAATATGAGCTCAGAGTGCTCTGCAGCAGGTCAGGCACAATAGTCTATGTGAACATTTGGGGAGGATTCTCTAAATTGCATAGAGGATAAGGCTATGGGGGATCTAGGCAGCCCTGTCTCAGAGCATAAGAAAGTTTAACAGTTACACAGGAGAGCACTTTCTTCTTCAATGCTGTATGTGATTCAGTGATCTTTCTGGTCTCTTCTCTCCTCTGACACAGCCACTGGTCCAATATAGGCCCTCATCACTGTAAGCCTCAGTGTTTGCAAGAGCCTGCTGGATGGTCTCCCTGATTCAAGTCTCTCCTCCATCTACATCAACCACTACATCAACCACACAGCTCTAAAACTGAACTTTCTAAAGCTCAAGATTGACTACACGAGCCTATTCTGGACCTCATCTACACACATATTCAGTCACCTTCAGAGACTTTCTATCATTCTCAGAATCAGATATAAAATCTTATGGTTGTCTTTTAAAGACCTTCATAAATCTGGCCACTTCCTATATTTCTGGTTTTCTTATACTTGATTCCCCTCAATGAACTCTGTGACCAGTAGCACTAGTCCTCCGACAAGAAACTCTTATCTTGCAGAACTGGACATTTTCACCGTCTATCTCTCAGGCTTAGGATTCTTTCTTTCTTCATCTCTGAATCCAATTTTTCAAGTCTTGGTTAAAGTCCCACCATTGCAAAAAACATTCCCAGTCTTTTGTCATCATAATTTTAACCTAAGTACCTCAGATTATACCTGATTTATCTTATATGTATATATACATATATATGTATATATGTGTGTGTATGTCTATTTAATTTAATTTTAACCTTATTGCCTTCTGAGAATATACCTGATTGAGCTGATATCTCTCTGTCAATCTTCCCTTTAACTTTAATACAATTCCTTAAGAGTGAAGTCTTTTTTTTTTTTTGTCTTGCTTTGTATCACCAGTGTCATACAATGTGTATAACAAAGGAGCAATTTAAAAGGCATTTGTTGATTTACCTAACTGAATCTCTGGTCACAAAATTTCTTAGGGATAATTAATGTGAGAAGAATTCATACTGATGTCATAATTAGAGTTGGAGCATTACAAAATAACTCTTATAATGTCTTCCATAAGGGACAGGACATACAATAATTTTCATATTTATAAGTAAAAATATCAGCATTTATTTCATTTTCGAAATCAAGATGTCCACTACCCATAAGAAGCTGTTCATTTAGTTGTCAGAGGACCAGCTTCCAAATTGTCAGCCCTCTCAATAGCCTTGACAGGTGTTTGCCATTTCCTAGATTACTATTAACCTACCGAGACATTTTGAGGTTTGTTTTGTTTAAGGACATGTCTTTTCTTGAAAAAAATAGTAATGCACTCTTTTGTGCTCTTGCTCAGACTGTTCTTATTGTTTCACATTGCAATCATGTCAGGTTTGCCATATCATCAATAATAAACCTAGTCTAATAATATATGTGTAATTCTTACATATTCTGTCTAACTAGTCCTGTATTTAAGGCTAGAAGTCTTCTTGAGTTATTTCTACTAATTGACAGGCAATTCTGTAGATAGGTACTACAGAGAAGCAGAGTAAGTAAGTTTATACAGGCATATGCATATATATGTATGTATTTATATGTTTGCGTATGTATTTGTGTATATATGTACGCATGTATGTATATATGTGCAGCAAAGTATATTTTCTTTCCTCAGGAAGTTCCTGCATTATCTTTCTTTTTACTGTTAATCCCCTCAACACTTTCACCCATTTCAAATTGCCCACATTACACCCAGTATTTTCATGTGCATTAATAATGTGACAACAATAATTGTATGAATGGTGACCCATATTTCAATTTTTCTTTCTTGTGTCTGAATTCACTGTGCTGTGGGGCATTTGAAAATCTACTCCTTCCTTACAAAGCAGATCACATTTCTAAATTTTTTTCTCTTTTAATTATTGTTTATTCCATCGTAAGAAGTCAACTGATATTTCAGCAATTACATTGGATGGATAATGACATCTTCGAGCCATGAATGAAATCAAAGATACGATCTCATTAGCTTTATTAATTCTTGGTACATATATATACATATATACACATATACATATATAAGGTATTTATATATTTCAACACAGAAATATTAAAGAAAAAGAGAGAAAAAAACCCTTCATTTTCTTATTCCACTGGGAACATGCTAGTTTATGCCTAGATTGAAAAATTCTAGCTATAATTTAAGCACAATTGTTCTTGCTTTGATTTTAGTGGAAATGGAAAATATTTTCTGCATGATCATCTTTCATTTATTTGTGGAATGTCATAGACTGTACACCTATCATTTTAGAAATATCTGTTTATAGCCAGTATAAGATGGTTTGTATGACTTCTGAGGAAGCAATTGGGCATAGTGAATAGATTTTATGAATCATTTAAAAGTATGTGTCTGATACATATTACCTGTAACATGATGGTTGTCACATAATCTCTAAATGGCTATAGGGAACTCCCTATGGTTAATAACCTATGGCTTCCTGATAAATTTTTACATTGGTGCACAGTCTCCACAACAGTAATTCTTACACAGTGGTGAAATAGTAGGCCAAGTTCAAAGGTATGGAGGAGAGGGAAGGACATAAAAATTTTCTCTGACCTGTTATTAATAGTTGCAATGCCACCTAATACCACTTACTCTCTTCCTTAAAATATTTTCCTTCAATTCAAAATCTCCCTTTCAAGTTTAGGGAGGTTCTATACAAAGGACATCTTAATGATAAAAAATAGGGGAACCTTCCTTCTCTTTTCCTGATTATGTCTTCATTCCAACTCTGTTTATGTTATCAGACTAGTTATCTGCGAGAGAAGGAATAACACTGTCTACTTTAAAATAATAATAGCATAATGTTCTACTCCCTCACACACAGAAGCATGACTTTCTCTTTTCTTCCTTCAAATATTTCTAAGGTACTACAGTTTTGTTTTGTTTTGTTTTGTTTTTAAAGTGGACAAGTGAATTCACTATCTGTTTGTCAGTGAAAAATCCAACATACTCCTCTTAAGAACTAAACAGTTTGGTTTTTTGTTTTCTTCAATCATATCCTGAAAAAGAAAAGAAGCTTTTATTCAAGACAGAAAATTCAAAAAAAAATGACTGATATTAGAGTAAGAATGCAAATCTAACTCTAAATGTTATGGTTAGAGAGATATAGGAGAAATTGGTGTAACCAATATTGATGCGAATTTTTTTAAAGAACCTACTATCAGTTGTGTGGGAAGTTAAGATAAAAAGAAAAACAAAACAATAACTGTATTCATTTAGCTGATATTCTTCAGGAGTAAGAGTGTGGACAGTAGGCAGCTAAGTGGCATAGAATATAGTGTTGTTGGCTTTGCAGTCAGGAAGTATATGTGTTCAAATACTTTCTAAGACACTTTCTGGCTGTTTGAATCCACATTGGTCACTTAATATCCTTGTGCCTCAGTTTTTGTTGTTGCTGCCTATGTATTTATTCTATTTATTTCTTGTAGCCTTAAGATTGATCAAAAATACATTGTGAAGAATTTTAATGCTAAATACACCTATTTGATTCTAAAAGCAATAGAGCCACTGGAGCCTTATGAGGTAGGGAAGTGATATGGTTAGATATAATTTTTAAAATTGTATTTTAAATTTATGCAATAAAAGAAGCATTCTCTTGATTCTTCGATTTGAAAGCCAAATTTTATATTCAGCTTTGGTCTTTTAATGAAGAATCCTTAAAATGTCTTCTGTTTCATTGAATCACCATTTTTTCCCTTGAAGTTATACTCAGTTTGGCTGCCTGGGTGATTTTTGGCTTTAATTCTAGCCTTTTTACCTTCCAGAATATCATATTCCAAGACCTCTGGTTCTTTTAAAATAGAAATCACTAAATCTTGAGTTATCCTGACTGTGGCTCCATGAAATTTAAATTGTTTCTTTCTTTCTGTTTACAATATTTTCTCCTCAAGTTAGGAGCTTTGGAATTGGGCAATAATTTTTCTGGCATTTTCATTTAGGGATCTCTTTCAGGAGGCGATTGACAGATTGTTTCAATTTCTATTTTATCTTCTGGTTCTACAATATCAGGACAGTTTTCTTTGAAAATTTTTTGAAACCTGAGGTCTAGGCTTTTGTTGTGATCATGACTTTCAAGTAGTCTAATAATTTTTAAATCCTCTCTTATAGATCTATTTTCCAAGTCAGTTGTTTTTTCAATGAGATATTTCACATTGTCTTCTTTTTTTCTTCATTCTTTCAGTTTTGCTTATTGTTTCTTGATTTCTCATAGTATCATTGACTTCCATGTACTCAGTTCTCATTTTTAGGGAATTGTTTTCTTCAGTGAGATTTTGTACCTCTTTTTCCATTTCACCAACTGTACTTTTTTTAGTGAGTTCTTTTCTTCAGTGAAATTTTTGCCTTTTTCTATTCAGCCAATTTGGCTTTTCAAGACATCTTCCCATCATTGTATTCTTGAATCTCTTTTAACATTTTGCCTATTCTGTTTCTTATGGTGTTTTGTTGTTTTTTTTTTTTTTTGTTCTGTATTTTTTTCACTCTCCTTTAGCAAGCTGGACACTCATGTTTCATGATTTTCATACATGACTCTCATTTCTCTTTCAAATTTTTCCTCTACATCTCTTACTTCATTTTCAACATTCTTTCTTTTCCATGGTGTGAGAATGATCCATATTTTTCTTGGAGTTTTTCAATGTAGAAGCTTTTACTTTGTTAACTTCTTATGAGTGTATGTTTTGATCTTCCTTGTTACTATAGTAACTTTCTATGGTCAGAATTTTTTTATGTTTGCTTGTTTTCCCAAATTATTTCTTGAATTTAACTCTTTGCTAAATTGTGATTCTGCATCCAGGGTGGAGGGTACACTGTGCCAAGCATCAGTAGTTTTGTGCAGCTATTTTAAGAGAAACTTCTAGGGAACTGTATGTTTTCAGTTGTTTCATGGTGATTTGATCTAAAGAGAATTGTGTTTGTTACTCTCCAGCCTGTGCTATAGTCTAGGAGTGACCACCAGCAATCATTCCTGCAATTGGTATAGTGGAAATCGTCCCTGTTCCACTGTGGTCTCAAGTTATGGTGTGCTAGTCCTTCTCCTTTCCGTGGGACTTCCCCTTGGCACTATATGACCTGAATCTGAATATGAGCAAAGAAACAGAGTCATTTCTCTGGGATTGTAAAGAGACCCTTGTAATCTCGTTCTGACCAGTTATTTGACTTCCTTACTGTCTGTGGGCTAAGAATTTCAGAAGTACCTGTTGCCCCTGCTGATTCAGTTGTGCTCAAGACTTGATCCTGATTTGGTGGGGGCAGGGTATGCTGGCTTTTCCTGTGCTATATTGCACTCCACTCTCACCCAAGTGAAAAAGAATATGCCTTCTGGCCTAAGTTGTAATTAACTGGAAAATCATTTCACCCCATCTTTTGGGGGTTCTGTTCCTCTAAGAATTGATTTATGACATTATTTAAATGTGCTCAGATGGGTTTTGGGAAGAGTTCAGCCTAGTTGCAACTTTTGCTCTGCCATCTTGGCTCTCTCACCTATCTCATCATTTCTTATGGCACCATAGTATTCCATCACAATCATATAACACAGTATATTCACTGATTCCCTAATTAATGGGCATCCCTGCAACTTCCAGTTCTTTGCCACCACCAAGAGAGCTGCTATAAATGTTTTAGAACACATAGTTGTTTTGTTTTTTTCTTTAATCATCGTTGGAAATAGACCTAAGTAGTAGATATTACTGGGTCAAAGGATATACGTGGCTTAATAAATCTTTGGACATAATTCCATACTACTCTTCAAAATGTTTGGATCAGTTTACAATTCCCCAAACAAAGAACTGATGGACCAATTTTTCCATTTCCTTTGTAACATTTATCACTTTCACCTGCTATCATTTCAGCTAATGTAATAGTTGCAAAATGCTATCTCCAGATTGTTTTAATCTGCATTTCTCTAATCAATAGCAATTTAGACCATTTTAAAATGACTACTTAAATGACTAATTTGGGAAAATTATGTGTTTTTATATTTGATCATTTATCAGCTGTGAAATGATTCATTTTCTTATAGATTTGATAAATTTCTTGGTATGTTTTAGATAGGAGACTTTATCTGATAAATCTTTAAAAATTTTCCCCCATTTTCTTCTTTCCTTCTAGTCTTGGCTATATTTGTTTTATGAGTACTAAACCTTATTAATTAAATATAATCAAAATTTTCCATTTTACACCTTACACTGCTTTCTATTTCTTGTTCATACTTAAATAGTTGACCTCTCCATAAGTCTTTTAAGTTATATGTTCCATTTTCCTCTAATTTTCTTGTAAAATCTCTCTTTATATCTAGGTCATATATCCATTTTGACCTCATCTTGATAAACAGTGTGAGACATTCGTCCATTCCCAGTTTCTTCCAAACTGCTTTCCAGTTTTCCCAATAATGTTAACCAAATTATGAATTCTTAGCCCCAAAATTTAACTCTTTATATTTGTCAAATATAAGGTTATTATTATTATTTGCTGCTGTAAAATGTATGTCTCCTTCATTCCACTGATCTACCTTTTTATTTCTTAGCCAGTAAAAAGTAGTTTTGATAATTACTGGCATATAATGCAGTTTAAAGTCTGGTACTGCTAAACCTCCTTCCTTTATACTTTTCCCCATTATTTATTTTGGTATTCTTGACTTTTTGTGTTTCCAATGTAATTTTTTTTCTAATTCATTAAAATAATTTTGTTAAATAAATTGGGATAGTGTTGACTACATAAAGTACTTTTGCTAAAACTGTAACTTTTATTAAAATTGGTAGTGCCTCCCCACTAACAATTAATATATTTTGCATGAATCCTAAAAGTAAAAAAAAAGTATATGTTTACATCAATAGATGCAGAAAACGCTTTTGATAAGACTCAAAATTCATTTCCATTAAAATACTAAAATATTGGTATAAATTCATAAAAAATATCCAAAAACATCAGCATATCAGCATACTCTATTTGTAATGGGGACAAACTAGAGGCCTTCCAAGTAAGAACATATTTGAAACAAGAATGTCCACCATCACCAATATTATTCAACATTTTATTGAAAATACTTACCAATACTAATAAGAGAAGAAAAATAAATTGAAGCAATCAGATTAGGGAACTAGGAGATAAAACTACCTCTTTTTGTAGTTGATGGGAAGATGTTCTTGGAAAATTCCAGAGAATAAACTAAAAAGTTAGTTGAAATCATTAATATTTTTAGCAATATAGCAGGATATGACATAAATTCACATAAATCATCAGCATTCCTATATATCACCAACAAAACTCTTCCAGAAGAGGTAATAAAAAAAATATATCATTTAAAATACCTCTATGCAATACAAAATAACTGAGAATACAACTGCCAAAAGAAACCTAGGAACTATGTAAACAAAAGTACTTTTAAAAAACTTGTATAGAAATAAAATAACGTTTAAACAACTGTAGACCTGCTTTTTAGGAATATCATTTTGGCTGTTGTCTAGGTGACAGATTGGAAAAGGCAGCAGCATAAAACAAAGACATCAATTGTGAAGCTATTATACTACTTCAGATATTAGATGATGAGAGTGGAAGGAAATACATAAAATGTTGATGTTTCCATAAAATTCAAGTATTCTATATCTAAACACAAACATATATTGATGAGGTGCATTGTTCTTTGTCCTTCATGTCAGAAGAGGACCAAAACGACATAACAATGTCTAGGTCCATGTTCAATGTTTCTAGCTGTAGCTGATCATACCAAGAAAAGTTTGGAAGGCTGTATCATAGGTTGGGGAGAGTAACCTATATGACCTTCAAGGAAAGATATTTCTCTAAATTTTCACATATCATGTTTCTTTTGAGCTACCATAATTCTACTTTGCTCCAAGAGCACAGCACTTTCTTTGATGCTAACATAGAATGCTTGTTAGACCTGTACCAATATCTTCCCAGTCTCATAACTGATACCAAAGTTCTTCAGAAAGACTTTGAGTAACATCCATGTGAGCACCTGCTTTTTATGAGTTCTCCATTAAATAGTCTTTCAGGAAAAAGCTAAGTTTGACATTCAAGCAACATGGCCTGACCATCGTTGTTTTGCTCTCTGTAACAGAGTTTGATTGCTTAACAGTACTATATGGGACAGTAACAGAAAAGGGATGAAACAGTAAAATATACTGTGTAAATAGCTAGAATTCATGCTGAAAGGGAGAGCTTCAGAAAAGAAAAGATAGTTTCTTAATGATTTTGTTGATCTTAGTATTTATTACTGTTGTTTAGTATTCTTCTTAAGCAATGACATCGTGAGGGTGATGTTTTGATTTGCACATGAATTGGATATCAGTGGGGCAAAATATCACAAAACCATGAGCTTCATTTTTTCCTCCATGATCATCAAAGTCGTGTGGAGGAAAAATGAAAAAGAAAAAGTCCCCTCAGGGAAATATTTCTATTATTTATGTAAAGGCTATAGAACAGTTTCAAAATTAGCATACAAATAACAGACTTGTTGTTTGTCACCATAAAATGAGAAAATGCTTGAGGCAAATCAATCAATACCACCTACAAAGTCTGATTGGGTCACTCCATTTCATGCCAGAGAAAAATAAGAATTTAGAGTCCAGTCTGATTTAGGAATATAACTAGAGTAGTTTGGAGCAATCAGAGGACTTGGAAACAAATAATGTCCTACATTAAGGTTTCAAAATGTCTTCTGAAGAAAAAAGAGTAGGAATTTATGAATATACATAAACACTAAACTCACTTACCTGTAGGTATAAATATGTATATGAAGACACATGTAAGCACACAATATAAACACATATATGCATCCATAATATGCATACACGTACATACACATACTACATATGCCTATAGGTGTATATATATATATATATATATGTATATATATTCACATGTGCAAATACCACAATCTCAACTCATACAGGCACATATACACTCTATATAAAAATGTATGGATGTGGGTATATATTGGTACATATATATGTATATGTGTGCATATTATATTATAGCATATTTGTATGTGTTTGTACATGTATATGTATATGCATGTATGTATGTACACATTACTCTTTTTTAGAAAATATTTTGAACCCTCATTACAGGAACATTTTTTAAAAAATTCTCTAATTCTCCTGTGCTACTGATTGAGTCCTCAAATCAGAAAGGACTCTAAATATGCATTGGACAAACAATATGTATACATGCATATATATGTGTATACATACATATTTTTAGCTACATATATGTACATGAGCAAATCTCTGTAAACATTATGAATGTATGTATGTATGTATGTATGTATGTATGTGTATTATGCGTGTATGAGCTTTTTTCTACTCAGAAGAAATTGTGACCTGACATGGACATTTATTTGATAAATCTTATCTAGTTTCTGACCAGTCTTAAATATTTATTGGTCAGGTTCTCTATCACAACTATAATTAAAGCATATGTAGGTAAGAATTAAGGAGGAGATCCTGGCCTGGATTCTAGGTTTTTCCACTTCTACCCAATCATCAAATTACTATTTCTAAGCATATTTTATAAAAAAGAAATCTATGACATTGATTATGTTTATATGACCAAACGTTGCTAAATAAAATGAATTGTGTCACTTTAAAGATACTGCTTAATTGTGAAGCAAAAGTCTAAGGAGAGAGATTACTATATCTAGTGCAAAAAGAAGCCATAATTTGTCCAAATGTATATCTTCAGAATTCCCCTGGATTCAAAGGTCACAGAGCTATTAACAAAGTCAAATATGAAGTGTATGAATGCCTTGATTGTGTGTTACTGCTTTTAAGAGATAAAAGAAAAAGGGAGAGTCACATGGCTATAGTAGGGAAGTAATGAAGAAGGGAGAGAATGTATTATTTCTCATAATTGTACTGTGTGAAGTACATTTATAAACATGGAGGAGAAGAAACCTCATGGATTTCACTGTTACATAGATTAGGGAAAGAAGTATTGAACACATACACAAAAGTAGTTTCATATGAAAGTCAGGGCAGCTAGATAGCTCAGTGGATAGTACTGTGGGCCTGGAGTCAAAAAGTCTTGAGGTTAAATCTGAGCTCAAATTTGGAACTATGCTCAAAGGTCTGTAAAAATGTGCATATCCTTTGACCCAGCAACACCACTTCAATGATCATCTCCCAAAGAGATTATAAAAATGGGAAAAGAGCCCCCATGTACAAAAATGTTTATAGCAGTACTTTTTGTGGTAAACTAGAAACTGAGGGAATTTGCTTCAATTGGGGAATGGGTGAACAAGTTGTGGTATATGAATGTGATAGAATACTACTGTGCTGTAAGAAATGATGAACAGGTGGACTTCAGAAATAACTGGATTGACATATATGAACTGATGCTGAATGAAGTGAGCAGAACCAGGAGAACATTATACACAATATAACAGCCATAGTGTGCAAGAAATTTTTTCTTTTGATAGATTTAGTCCTCCACAGCAAAGCAAGGACTTAAAACATCCCCAAAGGACTCATGATGCAAAATACTATCTACATTCAGAGAAAGAACTATGGAGTCAGAACACGGAATAAAAGAGACTATTTTCTTTTTTATTACGTTTGGTTCTGTTTAGATTTACTCAAAGATTTCTTCCATTCATTTTAAATCTTCTATGCAACATGACTAACGGCAAAATCTGTTTAATAAGAATATATATGTAGAGCCCACAAAAAACTGCAAGCCCTTTTGTGGAAGGAGGGGGAGAAAATTTAAAACTTATGGAATTGATTGTTGAAAATTGAAAAATAAATAAATTAGAAAATAATAAATCTTGTTTCAGAAACTTACAAGCTGTGTGATCTTGGGAATTTGATACATATGATCACTCTGTCTCTGTCTCTGTCTTTCTCTGTCTCTCTTTTGGTCTGCTTTCGTGTGTGTGTGTGTGTGTGTGTGTGTGTGTGTGTGTGTGTGTGCACATGTGTGTAGAGATAATAAAGCCAGAATAGGAAGGGTTAGTAATGTGCCCATCTCAGATCTAGAAAAATCTTTTTAAATGACAAACAAGAATGAAATTTAAAAGCTGAATAAACTTTAGAAACACATATAATAACCCTTTGGTGATTACTGAATGGGAAAAATGAATATTTTCCAGGTGTGTATGGCACTTTTCAAATAAAAACTAATCATGTTTTAGAGAATAAAAACCTAATAAAGGCACAAATTAAAATAAAATAAAAAATTTTCTAGCCACATCGTAGGAAACGATAATCAATAAGTGCGTTGGGGAAAAATATTTTTAAAATTAAAGAGCTTAGAATTATCCTAATATGTTGACAGATGAAACGAAAATCATAGGTCTAATGGCAAATATGACTAAAGAAATAATCAGAAGATGGCGGAGGAGAAAGACGCACATACACATAGCTCCGAACCCACAACCCACAGAACGGCTACAGGGGACCAACTCATGGTGAATTCTGCACCCAGAGGCCACGGAATATTGGAGCGAGGGATATTTCTGTTCTGGAGAGACCTGCAAACCTCTCGCGGAGGGTCCTTCACGCTGAGGACTGGGCGCCAGGACTGGGAGCTGCGTGCAGCCCTGCAGCGGCCTCGACACCGTGAGGAAAAGATCCGAGCGGGCTACGGGGACGGGATCACCAGGGGCCACGCGGGTCCCTCCACCCACAGAAGGACCTGCAAACCTCTCGCAAAAGGTCCGTCGAGCTGCAGATGCAGAGCCCAGCCCAGACCTGAGGCAGCCCAGTCTCCGAGAGGTACAGACCCGAGCAGACTTCAGGGACGGGATCTCCAGCAGCAGCACAAGCCCCACCACCCACAGGTGACAGGGGTCGGTGAGAGAGTCTCTTTGGCGGGTCGAGAGGGGAGTGGGGTGCCCCCATGGCTAGGGCCCCCCCGGAGATAGAAGCTGAGAGGTGGCTGCAGACAGGGGCTCCCCAAGCGGGCGGTAACCTGGATCCATTGTGGAAGGTCAGTACATAAACCCCCTGAGGGAACTGAGCCTGAGAGGTGGCCCTGCCCCGACTTGACCATCTGAACTTAATTCTCACACTGAATAGCAGCCCTGCCCCCGCCAAAAGCCCTAAGGAGGGAAGCAGCATTTGAATCCCAGTCCCCAAACGCTGGCTGGGAGGACCAGGAAGCGAGGTGGGTGTGAGGAGAATATTCAGAGGTCAAGTCACTGGCTGGGGAGAATGCCCAGAAAAGGGAAAAGAACTAAAACTATTGATGGCTACTTCCTTGGAGAACAGACATTTCCTCCCTTCCTTTCTGATGAGGAAGAACAATGCTTACCATCATGCAAAGACACAGAAATCAAGGATTCTGTGTCCCAGCCCACCCAATGGGCTCAGGCCATGGAAGAGCTCAAAAAGAATTTTGAAAATCAAGTTAGAGAGGTGGAGGAAAAACTGGGAAGAGAAATGAGAGGGATGAAAGAGAAGCATGAAAAGCAGATCAGATCCCTGCTAAAGGAGAACCAAAAAAATGTTGAAGAAATTAACACCTTGAAAACTAGCCTAACTCAAATGGCAAAAGAGGTTCAAAAAGCCAATGAGGAGAAGAATGCTTTCAAAAGCAGAATTAGCCAAATGGAAAAGGAGATTCAAAAGCTCACTGAAGAAAACAGTTCTTTCAAAACTAGAATGGCACAGATGGACGCTAAGGACTTTATGAGAAAGACAGATATCACAGAACATAGCAAGAAGATTGGAAAAATGGAAGATAATGTGAAATATCTCATTGGAAAAACAACTGACCTGGAAAATAGATTCAGGAGAGACAATGTAAAAATTTTGGGACTACATGAAAACCATGATCTTTCAAAAGAAGAGCCTAGACATCATCTTCCATGAAATTATCAAGGAAAACTGCCCTGAGATTCTAGAAACAGAGGGCAAAATAAATATTCAAGGAATCCACAGAACACCGCATGAAAGAGATCCAAAAAGAGAAACTCCTAGGAACATTGTGGCCAAATTCCAGAATTCCCAGGTGAAAGAGAAAATATTGCAAGCAGCTAGAAAGAAACAATTCAAGTATTGTGGAAATACAATCAGGATAACACATGATCTAGCACCCTCTACATTAAGGGATCGAAGGGCATGGAATAGGATATTCCAGAAGTCAAAGGAACTAGGACTAAAACCAAGAATCACCTAGCCAGCAAAACTGAGTATAATACTTCAGGAGAAAAAATGGTCTTTCAATGAAATGGAGGATTTTCAGGTTTTCTTGATGAAAAGACCAGAGCTGAAAAAAAAATTTGACTTTCAAACACAAGAATGAAGAGAACCATGAAAAGGTGAACAGCAAAGAGAAGTCTTAAGGGACTTACTAAAGTTGAACTGTTTACATTCCTCCATGGAAAGACAATATTTGTAACTCTTGAAACATTTCAGTGTCTGGGTACTGGGTGGGAGTACACACACACACATGCACACACCCACACATACATAGAGACAGATTGCACAGAGTGATTTGAAGAGGAAGGGATCATATCTCAAAAAAAAAATGAAATCAAGCAGTGAGAGAGAAATATTGGGAGGAGAAAGGGAGAAATTGAATGGGGCAAATTATCTCTCATAAAAGAGGCAAGCAAAAGACTTATTAATGGAGGGATAAAGAGGGGAGGCAAGAGAAAATCATGAGGTCTACTCTCATCACATTCCACTAAAGCAAAGAAGAAAATGCACACTCATTTTGATAGGAAAACCTATCTCACAATACAGGAGAGTGGGGGACAAGGGCACAAGCAGGGTGGGGGGGAGGATAGAGGGGAGGGCATGGGGAGGAGAATGCAATCTGAGGTCGACACTCATGGGGAGGGAAAGGATCATAAGAGAATAGAAGTAATGAGGGACAGGATAGGATGGAGGGAAATATAGTTAGTCCTATACAACACAACAAGTATGGAAATCATTTGCAGAACTACACAGATTTGGCCTATATTGAATTGCTTGTCCTCCAAAGGGAAGGGGTGGAGAGGGAGGGAGCTAAAGAAGTTGGAACTCAAAGTGTTAGGATCAACTGTAATGTTCTTACCACTAGGAAATAAGAAATACAGGTAAAGGGGTAAAGAAAGCTATCTGGCCCTACAGGACAAAAGAGAAGACGGAGACAAGGGCAGAGAGGGAGGATAGAAGAGAGAGCAGATTGGTCACAGGGGCAATTAGAATGCTTGGGTTTGGGGCGGGAGGGGATAAAAGGGGAGAAAATTTGTAACCCAAAACTTTGTGAAAATAAATGTTAAAAGTTAAATAAAAAAAAAAGAAATAACCAAAAAGTAGAACTATTCCACGTAAATACATATTAATGAAACAAAGAACAGATCAATGACATATATGACAGTTTTATATATATATATGTATATATATATATATATATTTGAAATATGCATTAAAATGTTCAAGTAGAAATTCTAAAAATTGAGGTAGGCAAGTAAAACTGAACATTTAAAAATCAAATTGATAAAAGTAAGAGGCATATTTTTTGAGGGGAAAGGAGCTAATATAATAGATACTAAGTAAATTTGATTTGAAAATTGATAAATATTGAGTTTCTAGCATCAAAAATGAATAAAAAATGTTTTCACAAAAGAAGAAAAGAAAATAAAGACATTGTTTTCTTTAATTTGTCCAGTTATATGGCAACAAGATTTGCAAGTTGAATTAATTCATAGGAGCATATAAAAAACACCTAGGATTACATAATGATGAAGACAATTCAAATAATTAAATCTTGAGAAGGGATAAGTAGGGTTTAAACTGACCAGAAATCAATACTTAAGGGCAGAGAAGGGAGTGTTGGGTTAGAGGCAGAGCTAATTCTTTTTAAAATGAATTATATTGATTGTACAAATAACAATTTCACAACTATATAAATTATTTAGAGAATTTTATTAAATATGTGAGACCAGGTTTGAAATTGGGAAGATTAGTCTTCCTGATTCCACATCCAACATTCCATCTGTGCTCACCAATTTCCGCTAATATTACATAGCATTATCAATAGATACATTAAAAAGTCTTTATGTCAAAAAAATAATAAATTAAGTTTTTTCTAATATAATCAACAATGTCTATAATGCAAACTAGTATTAGTGCAATAGAGATACCGTAGTAGCTTTTCCTAGGATCAGAGCTACCACAAGGATATCCATCTGAGAAATAATTAGTTGTTAAATTTATAAATACTAGTTATAGCAATAAGACAAAGAAAGGCAGTTGAGTGCCTAACTAATGAGAAAACAATATTATTGCTCTTTAGAGATGATAATGGTATGTTGTGGAAAATCCTAGAGGTTCAGCTAAAATAAATAAAGAAATATTTGATAACTTGAATAAACATGATATATACTAGATTTGCAACAAAAACTTTTTAGAGTTCCTTATTATTACCTATAAAACCTCAAAAAATTAGAGAGAAAAATTCCAATTAAAATAGCTACAAGTATAATAAATATATCAATGCCTATCAGAAAGACACACAAAGGTATTATATGACTACAACTACAATGTACTATTCGTTAAACAAAGGAAGAGTTAATAAATTGGAGGTGAAATAATTGAAGGATAGTTCATTACAATATAATAAAAATAATACCTAAAATAATTATAGATTAAAATAATCAACTAAAAGGATATTTTCACATGAGATTAACTATATACATCCTTGTTTAAAGCATTGCAATAATATGCACATATGTAAGATTATGTTTTTATATACATCTGTATATGTAGTTCCATCCATATATGCATATGGGTATATGGGCATGTTGTGCATGCACAATACTAAAGACCTTTTGTGTTATTTTATTCAAGTATTTAGGACTTAAAGTGACTATATATAATTGAACAGCTTATTTCACACTTTAACTTTTGAAGGACTAGACATTATTTTTACTTTTTTAGACCTGCAAGAAAAACTAAGGTTGTCTTATTTAATAAACAATACCTTTGTGAATCAATCTATTTCCTCAGATCCCATTTATTAGGTCCACACATTTTTCTGAAAGGCATAATTGAGTAAGGTAATAGCTTCTAGGTAGCAGTCATTAATTAACTTGAGTAGGTCCACTTGCTTTAATTTACCATGTAAAGACATGCCAGTTGGATCTAAGACCCTGCCCAGGAATTGAATGTTTTGTGCTAGCTTTTTCTTTTTCAAACATTTGGAGCAAGTTGGTCTCCCATGAGAAACTAAAACCAGGGGGAACCAGTTTGAGCCAAGATTGCTGGAGGCAGTTGTCTCTCATGGAGCAACTGGCCTTCCTTGAGTGTCAAAGAAGGGCACAATTTGTGACTCCTGAAGACCAGTCCATCAGGGTTGCCTTATCTTTGTCAGGTGATGTCCCAATGAAACACCATTAGGTCAATCAGAAGGAAGACACACTTTGATTTAAAGGACCCTGTGATCCTCAGATGGTATCTTCAGAGCAAACAAGAGAGATCAGTGACCTCAATTTGTTGGTTATTGAGAGCCTAACTAATAAATTGATTAATCATTCTTGGAACTTTGTCTGCTGAAATTTCATTCAGCACAGCTGAAATTCAGGAAACCTAAATTGGAGTTCCAATTCTTCTACTGATTAACTACATGAACTTGGCTAAGTATAATCATGCATTTTACCTTATTTTCTTTATCTACATACAGATCAAGGTAATTTGTAGTATTCAAAAAAAACTGTCAATGGCATGTTTGGTCTGTTGTCCCAATGAAATGTTCAAAGTGCCCATGGTGACCATGAATATCTCAGCACAATTCTTAATTGTGAAATACCACAGACTCTCCACATTGAAGACAGAACCCAAATATTTATTCAGACACTGGAAAGTCAAATCGATCATAGTAACAAAAATCTATATATAATAACAATGCAAAGAACAGCACCATTACCAATCCTTCCCCCTGCTAGGCTTCCCACAAACCAGCTCCATTAAACAAATCACAAGCAGGCTAAACAAAATCACACAAAAAAAAAATCACAAAAAACTCTTTCACTCAGACTAGCCAGCAGCCATATCCTTCCTAGCTCTGACTGGTCTGACCAAATTTTCTCTCAACCCTGCTGTAGCTCCACCTCTTCCTGTTCCACCCTTCCTGTTCCACCTATTCAGTAAACTCCTACCAACATAGGCAACATGTGACTCAGACTCATGTGACTCAGACTGCCATTTTAACTCTTCCTAAACCATGGAATGAATTCAGATCTGAAAAGCAAAATCCTTCCCCCTTATAGTTGATTTCAGCTATTTAGAGGCTTTAGTATTAATCACTAGCTTTAAATCTCTGAGGTTGCTTCCATTGAACTTCTGACTCTGACAATGTTTCCCTGAAAGCAAGTATTTGAGGCCTGTCCAAGGACACAACAAACTAGAAATAAAATTCAAAGTTCACAGTAATCTTGGACATAATTTTTATCAATATCAAATTATTGTTGCAACAAATTACCTTGTGAATAGAAACTTAGTGGGCCTTCTAAAATTCACACAAAAGATTTTGCAAAACATTTCATCCTAAAATTATTTCCTTTTCTTAAAAATAGCTTAGAACTTTTCCTGATGTCAGTGTCAATGTTTGTCCTTCTTTTTTGAAGACAATGACATAAGAAAAATAAAGACATGGCTTGTACTTGACTTTGTTTCGAGTGAGGGAGGGTTGTGCAAGGTCACAAACCTCACTTTCTCCTCCTGAGTCATCTGATTTAAGTGACCAGATATTCATCAGGATGAGCAGAGATGGCCCAGGATGCAATGGCAAACCTTGGTCTTTTTAGGCTGGCCTTTACAGGGAGAGGTAACATCCATTGAATGAATAGGCATCTTTAGGAAGTAGTCTAGGAATTGTCCTTTTAATGAACAAAAGGAAAAAAAAAATAACTAAATCAACAGCAACTGTTAGTTACTAGTGATAAGGATTCTTAGCCAGACATGAAATGGAGCTTAGGCAAGGACCTATTGTTGTCCAGCCCATTGGCTTCAGAGGGAACTTGGTTTAAGGTTTTAGGTACAAGAAGGAAGAAGGAAAGAAAGAAAGGAAGGAGGGAAGGAAGGAAGGAAGGAAGGAACAAAGGAAGGAAGGAAGGAAGGAAAAACATCTAGTCAGAAAACCCCAAAGCCTCAAGGAGAGGAGAGGAGACAGAAGGGAGAGGAAGAGCTGGATTATTCACCTAGCTTGGGTCCCCATTCAGGCATGATGCTTCTATAATATATTAAATTCACCAAATAATTTAGTTAAGAGTTTTAATTTGGGGGTGGGCAGAGACAAGATGGCAGAATAGAAGCAGGGACCAGCTACAGCTCTCCCCCCAATACCCTTGAAAAAGCTGTAAAAATGACTTTAAGCAAATTTTAGAGCAGCAAACCCCACAAAATGACAGAGTAAAGCAAATTTCCAACCCAAAGCAATATGAAAGGTTGACAGGAAGGGTCTACTACACTGGTTCAGCATTGGTTGTACAATTGTGGAAAAAGTGGGAGCAGGACTTAGTGGACTGAATTTCACAGGGTGTCTGCTCCAGATCACAGACTTCTCAACCTACAAATGCTACAAAGAACTTCCAAGGTCAGTAGGAAGGATCTAGCACCTGGCTGAGAGGGCAGCATGGTACAGCTCCAGCCCCAGCCCCAGCCCTGGTCCTAGGGCAGCTGCAGCTGCCCCTGAGATGAAAGCTGCTTCTGGAGACCTACACTTAGCAAAGCTCCAAAGGCAAATAATTGACTGGAAAAATGAGCAAACATGGGGAAAAAGAAACAGACTATAGATTTTTACTTTCTCAGTGAAGAGGTATTTTCTTATATCACTAGTGACAAGATATATCAAAACATAAGACAAGTAAGCCAAAACTCCTGCATCCAAAGACTCTAAGAAAAATATAAATTGGTCTCAGGCCATGGAAGAGCTCAAAAAGGATTTTGTAAACAAGTAAGAGAAGTACAGGAAAAATTGGGAAGAGAAATGAGAGTGATGCAAGAAAATCATGAAAAATGAGTAAATAGCTGGCTAAATGAAACCAAAAAAAATTCTGAAGAAAACAACACTTTGAAAATTAGACTAAAGCAAGTGACAAAAGAGATCCAAAGAGTAGTTGAGGAAATGAATGCCTTAAAAAGCAGAATGCACCAAATGTAAAAGGAGGTTCAAAAGCTTGGTGAAGAAAGTAATACTTTAAAAATAAGAATGGACAAAATGGAAACTAATGGCTTTATGAGAAATCAAGAAATTATAAAACAAAACCAAAAGAATGAAAAAATAGAAGACAATGTGAAATGTCTCACTGAAAACATAACTGACCTCTAGGTCTAGGTTGATCAACGGATCAAGGAGAGATAACTTTAAAATTATTCGACTACCTGAGAACCATCATCAAAAACAGGGCCTAGACATTATCTTTCAATAAATTATGAAGGAAAACTGCCCTGATATTATACAACAAGAGAGTAAAATAGAAGTAGAAAGAACCTACTGATCACCTCCTGAAAGAGATCCCAAAAGGAAAACACCTAGGAATGTTGCAGCCAAACTCCATAGTTCCCATGTCAAGGAGAAAATATTACAAGTCACTAGAAAGAAATAATTCAAGTACTATGGAAACATAATCAGGATAACACAGGATTTAGCAGTTTCTACACTAAGGGATCAGAGGGCTTGCAATATTATATTCCAGATGTCAAAGGAGATAGGATTAAAATCAAGAATCACCTACTCATTATTTTCCTACACCAAGTCTTTTTACAATCTGCCAGGCCTAGAGGCCTGAGGGCTACCCAAGTCTTCTTACCTCACCTCCCGAGGTCTTCGGTTGGCCAAACCGGATGCTCGTATGAGAGAAAGGACGTTCCAGAGTTGAACAAGGGTTGAGCTTTATTTCAGGGTCTAGTTACAAGTGCAGGGGAATTCTTCCTTAGGAGGGAGCGAAGAATCTCCCAAGGAGGCAGAGATCTTACAATAAGAGATTGGAAGTAGAAGTATAAGCGGGGAGAGAGGGGGAGGGGAGAGAGGAGAGAGGAAAAGCGGAGCCTTGTTGTCCTCACCGCTCCGCACCCCTCCACCCAAGAGAGCTTTCAGGCTTTCCTGATCCTACTTAAACTCTCCAGCAGCATAGTTTGCATCTGAATACCGTGCTGTTAGATAACAATAGTGTGCCCAGATCCGGGACAATCTCGAGGGCGGGGAGAGTTCTCTCCCATCACGTTTCTCACGGGAAGAGGCGGAAATACACGAGATAGCTCGGTTCACCTCGATTCCCAGTCGTTTCCTGGGGGGGCCTCATGAGAACTCTAAGATTTAGAAGTTCCCACCTTTACCCCCCCGAGACTGTCCACCTGGAATTGAGCTTCCATCCCCAACAACAATCATGTGATCATCATGGGAATTGATTCCATTTTTATCCTCTTATAGAACAATAAACTAAAGTAAATAGAAATTTCTTGGGACTTTATAGGTGATACATTTCTTAGTACTAAACTGCAGTACCTTTTGCATTTAATCATGACAGGAAGAGGACTCTCAGATGCTGTTCTTATTCCATCAAGACAAATTTTGACTTAAATCAAATCAAATCTGCATTTATAATTGCTAATGGTAAATATTTTAACTTTTTTAAAGTCCAATACTATTGATCTTTTCAAAGAAAACATTATTCATATATTCATACATTCCCTTAAAAAGGCAAATGGTGACAATTCCCAGCTCCAAATATTTTTTTCCTTTGTTTCCTTAAAAAGCTGGAGTTCTGTCTCCTTTGAGACTTCTCAGATAAAGAGCTTCCCTAAGCCTTCTAACTGCCCATTCCCATTCTCCTGGGAACTTCAGGCTGTATATACTAGGAAATGCATATAAAGTTCTATAAATATCTTGAAATCACACCTGTCACCACCAGACCAGCTCAAAATGTGCTGGGCTGACACTCCAAGACCAGGCTGCATTGTTCCTCCTGACCCAAGCAAAAAAACCTCAAGTAATCTGATTCAGTACTGATAGAACATGACTAATTTTCCCAAGCATAAAACCCCAGAACTTCCAGAGTCAACAGCAATCAATTGAACAGTATAAGGAAACATTTCAAGATTCTGTATAATGATTTCAAATTGCAATAACCAATATCTTTACCACAGCCAATATTTATGTAATGTTAGATTTAATAAGATCTTCCTACAGATTTATACTGAAAGACTGGTGGAAATAATTCTTTCTTATGCTTTATAACGTTCTCTACTGATTTTAAAATCAAGCTTCAAAATGTTCATTTTCTTCTTTCTACTTCAAACAACATCAAACTTACTTACACTCTCTCAACATGCTCAAACTATCTGAAGCTGGCACAAGGGTACTCAGAGCAACCATCTAAAGATGGGGGTGGCAGGGTTAAAGCACATGGGATTGCTGTTGCCCATCCCATCATTCTATTGATCACCAAATCATTCTCCCCACCTTCCATATTTCTGCTTAAGCCCTTATTTTATCTTTCTTAATCTTTCAAAACTATTCAGACTACCTCCACTTTCCTTTACGTTCCAAATTTAAAAAAAAAATCACTCACTCCAATTTTGTCCAGCTTGTCTACAAATCAGGAGAGCCCAATTTCTCTCACACGCTTTACAAAGAGCTTTTGTAATGTTAATAGGCATTTTAAACAAATCACTGAAATCTTAAAGTGATTGCATTGAAGACTATGATAGAAAAGCCCTGATCAAATTGTGTTAAAGACAAAAGCTTAATTTTGCAGTTTGTACACATTGCCTTGATATCAGAGAGATTGGTAGAAGAGGTACAAAGATAGGTTTCTAAATTTAATCTAAATATAATCTACAAACTTTAACTTTGGGATGTAATTGAACTTGAATTCAAATTCTCAGTTTTTCCTTCTCACCCCTTCCTATCTTCAGCTGCCTGTTTTAGATCTTAGCAGTAAAAAACTGCTTGCTAGGTAATTTCCCCTACCAGCTAACTTCTGGGAGAGTCTCACCATGCTTTTATAATTATATTATTTGTTATATAACTTTATTTTTATATCCCAACCTGGCCAGTGTTGGGCCTCCCCAACAAAAGCTTTAAACTCCCACTGAAAGCCTAAGATAGGAGTTTTTTCAAAATGTTGTCTTTAATTATAGACCTTAGAAATTCCATAAAAGTCTTTTTGGCTGCATTTCAAATCTTTCAACAGAACATGAAACACAACAGTGAGACAGATACAGAGACATGGACAGAATAGAAAGGCAGAGTGAGCAATAATGTTATTTTCTCATTGGCTTTTTAGACTTTGTTGTCTTTTTATTTGTTGTTTGTTTTCTTGTCTAAAGATGAACCAATTTAGAATTTGAACTATACTGCTCGAAATTCAAAGTAAATTGCTTTTGAGATATATTAATCTGGAATAGTCAGAGAAGCCCCACCTGGGCCAACATAATTCAAGATTATCTTTAATCAGTTTGTTGATGATGGGGACATGTACCCTAAAATACTGACACACTGGGTACTGCTAGAATGAATTCATCTCAAGCCTTCCTAAAGCCAAAGAAAAACAAAGTTTATTAAATATTCATCATATTGTGTTGACTCTTAAGGAGCCTAAGCATTTGTAACACTTGTATTCACAAGCAGGCCACACAGAATCTCAGTTAGACAGAGCTGGAGTTGGATTGACTCTCAGGGCCCTCATGGCGGCAAGATTGAACTTAAATAAAGAAAAAGACTGAGGGAAGCATCCAGGTGTTGCCAGGTAGTTTGGGGTCCAGGGATGGTCTTGCTAGAACAGACACAGGGAGTATCCTGATGGGAGTGAATGGTAGTTCAGACAATCCACAATCCAGGCCTGGCAACTTGGACTTCAAGATCATGTTAAGTAGTCAGGAATATCAAAAGGATGCTAGGATTAAGGGAAAGGAATGCTAAATGGCAATCAGATAGGGAGTATCCTGGCTGGGAGAAATAATCTGGGAAATGAAGGACTTCCACTCCCTCTGGCCAGACTTTCCAGGACCCTTCAGACAAATGTGACAAAAGTTCTCCTGATCCAAGGGGAAAAGGTCTTGGTTTAGGCTTATACTCCATCAAATTGACACTAATATCAATGTTGGCAATATTTATAGTCATTAGATTGACCCATAGACAGATTCTGAAAGATATCTTTACCTTTCAGGAAACTTGTCTTGAGGTCTCTGCCCCCAGCCTCTTGGTGGGAAAAGCATACTACAACCTACTAGGGAGAGTCCAAGAGGTAAGAAGAAAGGATTGGTGCATAATACTCATCCACCCTTCAGGGTTGGGACTTCAGGGGAAAAGAGTCCTGTGTGCACCAGATTCTAGCACTTTTGGAGTTAGCAGACCAGCATCCAAATCCCAGTTCAAATTCAAGTCACGTGGCACCATTGTCACATATCACCCTCTCATAGTTTGTTCTAAGAAAGAGACAAACAAATTAGACTGCATGTCCAGATTTTAATTTTTCTCACAAGCTGACATTGCATTGGAGTTATAGTCCAGAACTGGCTCAGCTTGGGAGTTTGGAGTCTTTTTAACAGCAGCTAATATCAACCCATTATCATTTACTTAGGGACAGAGGAAGTACCTGCTCTTTCAGCCCACCTTCTAATTATACCAGACCATTCCCAGACTGGAGTTATCAAGGCAGAATAATTTGTTTTTGTATAAGCCTGAGCAAATTTCAATGCAAATTCATTATCAGTAAAGTCCTTCTAAAGGACTTAATAAAGGTTCTGAGGGTGGGAACTCTGAATCTCCAAGAGCATGATTAATAAAGAAAATCTTTTTTAAACATTATTTCTGTCATTGACAACATTGGTGACTCAGTAAATTTTATTCCATTAACTCTTTACTGAACCAGTCATAATACATGGACATTTTTAAATATTTTTGCTTGATTTTTTTTTTACCAAGGTTTATTTTTAAGTTTCTTAGCTTAAATTCCCTCTGTAGCTGCTATATTTTTTGTGTGTGATGACATTGTAAAGCTAACACAGCCACCCAATAAGTGTCTGTTACATATCTGTATCAACAATTCATTAATGAAAATTGTCCAGATAAAGTAATTACCCTTTCTAGGCTGCTTGAATTACATAATGAATGGGAGTGCCATATAAAATTTTTTTTTAAAAGGCAATTTAAGTAAGGAAATTGTATTCAGGTCTTTGCTTTTTTAAAGCATATGTTAAAGATATTAAAGATGTTAAAATACATATCTATGATCTGTATTTGAACGTCTAATATGAAAGCCCCCTTTTTTTCACTAATGACAGCTTCTAAAAGAATTAAGGAAATTTTGGAAGAACTGACCTCCAAAAATCAACTAAGAGAATACCCTGAAAGAGATACAATGAGATCCTTTGACTATTAAAGATTATACTGATAAAAGAGAAAACTAATACATATTAAGATGTCCAACAATTTCTTTGATTTTCATATTCTTCTAATATACATTAAACACTTGAGATCAAATAGGAAGTCATTTCACACATTATATGTGTCATGTAGGTCATGTGATTGTAGCAATTAGTGGAAGATATTGTTGAAAAAATGTTCAGTATATGGTGTAATTCCACAAAATTTCCATAAGATGAGAAAAAACACATTGTACAGAACTGTTATAGAGAGGTTCCTGTGACTACCTCCACATTTGACTCTTCAGGTTTAGAAAAATTTAAGGACTATTTTGTTTCTGATAGAAAAAATATGTAGACAAACCAGGCAATTTTCACCCTATCATCACCCTCCTCTACTGAATCTTCAGGCTCTTTTTATTAACCACGTCTGTGCAGAAATAAATACTGTACTGGCATCCAGGGAAAAATATTTGTCAAACGTGTGGAAAGAATATTGTGTTCCAGGTACATTTGTGAATTATAGAAAATGGCCTTCTCAATGGAAATAATGAGAGAATGAAATGTTTTGACAGTGGATGAATTCAGCATACGTTGACATCCTTAAACACCAGATACATAGGTGAAATCCACCTTGTTTGTGGACCCTGCTTGGACCACAGCCAAATTGATTAAGACAAGAGATTACAAATGCCATATATCATTTGGCTATATTGGATGTCTTCTTCTAGCACCTAAAAATGAGAAATCCAAAACTGAAGAAAATTTACTCACATATTGATTTTTACTTGATGATTCTATTGACTTTAGAGTGCCATGCCATCACACACACACACACACACACACACACACACACATACACACATGCAAGCACACACACACAAATACTGCAACTACAGAGAATATTTAAGTGAAGAAACTTAATAATGAACTTTGATAAAAATCAAGCAAATATATAACAAACAATATCATCCTTAGGGGGGTGGAGTCAAGATGGGGGAGTAGGAGGTCAGACCTGCTCTACCTCTCTCCCCATACACAGTCCATAAAATACTAGTAAAAATGACTCTAAACAATTCTAGTGCAGCATAAGCAGTGAAAGAGATTTCCAGCTCAAGACAGCCTGAAAGGCCAACAGGAAAGGTCTATCACACTGGACTCTAAGAAGAACACAATCCATCTTTGGCCCTGCAGCAGGGCAGGGACAGACTGGAGCAGACTTCAGGGTGCAGAATCACTGGCAACAGCTGCAGTTCCCAGATTTATCAGCCCACAAACAGCAAAGCTAGCTTCAAAGTTCAGTATGAAAGTTTTTTCACCTGAATTAAAGGGGAGCGTAAGTCTGGCCCAAGCCCTGGCCCCAGGGAGGTGGCAGTCATTGTGGCAGCATCGACTTTTGGAGCCCTCAGCCTAAGGACCCTGGGGAATTGAATGTCTTATCTGAATCTCAGTCCTGAATGGTGGTCCTGGGTGAGGAGAAGCACTGGCTGGTGAAGCTGGTGGTGAAGGTGGATAGGAAACCCCACTCAGATCCTGGGCAGAAAAGAGTGCTTGTGTTTGCTCATAGACAAAAACTCAAGCCAAAAGAGGAGGAAACTTCTCTCCCTTGATTGTGCCACCTTAGAGGAACTGAGAGCTTACAGGTCCCTACAGTATACCCTCCACTTGACAAAGAACTCAAAAATCAAATAACTGACTGGGAAAATACCCCAAAAAGGGAAAAAAATAAAATAAGGCTATACAAGTTTACTTTAGTGGTGAAAAGGTATTTTCTTCTATGCTTATGATCAAGAACAAAGCACACCATCAGAGGAAGACCTAAAAGTCAAGACTTATACATCCAAAACCTCCAAAATCAATATGCAATAGCCTCAGACCATGGAAGAGCTCAAAAAAAATTTGAAAATCAAGTAAGAAAAGTGGAGGAAAAATTGGGAAGAGACCACTGCAAGAAAATCATGACAAGTGAGTAAACAGCTTGCTAAAAGAGATAAAAAAAAATGCTGAAGAAAATAACACCTATAAAAACAGACTAATCAAAATGGAAAAAGAGGTCCAAAAAGTCAATCAGGAGAAGAATGCTTTAAAAAGCAGAATTGACCAAATGGAAAAGGAAGATCAAAAGCTCACTGAAGGAAAAACGTTCTTCAAAAATTAGAATGGAGCACATAGAGCCAAATGACTTTATGAGAATCCAAGGAAGTATAAAAGAAAACTAAAAGAATGAAAAAATAGGAGACAATGTAAACTATCTCACTGGAAACAGCAATTGATGTGGAAAATAAATAAGGAGAGATTATTTAAAAATTATTGGTGTACCTAAAATCATGATCACAAAAATAGCCTAGAAATCATCTTTCAAGAAGTTATCAAGAAAAACTGCCCTGATAATCTAGAACCATAAGGCAAAACAGAAATTGAAAGAATTCACCAATCACATCCTGAAAGAAATTCCAAAATGAAAACCCTAGGAATACATTAGACAAATTCCAGAGTTCAAGATCAAGGAGAAAATATTATAAGCAGTTAGAAAGAAACAATTCAAGTATTATGGAAATACAATCAGGGTAACACAGATTTAACAGCTTCTACACTAAGGGACTAAAGGGCTTTCAATATGATACTCCAGAGGTCAAAGGAGATAGGATTAAAGCCAAAAATCATCTGTCCTATACTGAGTATACTATATCATGGGAAAAATGGAATTTCAATGAAATAGTGGACTTCCATGTATTCTTGTTGAAAAGACCCAAGCAGTATAGAAAATTTGACTTTCAAATACAAGAATCAAGATAAACATGCCAAGTGAAACAGGAAAGAGAAACCTCAAGGAACTCATTAAAGGTAAACTGTTTATCTTCCTACGTGGAAAGGTGTTGAAGGTATATGTATATACATATACATATATATGTATACACACATGTATGTATACATACATATGTATACACATATACATATACATATGCATATACATACATGCATACACACATTTGTGTATGTGTGTGTAGGTGTGTATGGGTCTGTATGTATGTTTATATTCTATACATGTAGGTATATATATGTACATGGGTGTATGTGTATGTATAAATATATACATATATGTATACATATATACATGTACATGTGTGTATATTCACAGCAATACACACATTATGTGTATACACACATACACACATATTTATATATGAAGGCACAGGGTAAGCTGCATATGAAGGGAGAATACCTCAAAAAATAAAATTTATTGTGGAGTGGAATGTACTAGTAGTAGGAGAAAGGGAGAGTTAGAATGTAGTAAATCATTTCACATAAAAGAAGGAAGAGCTTTTACAGTGGAGGGGAAGAATGGGGAGATGAAAGTAAATAATTGAACCTTACTCTCACAGGTTTTGACTTAAAGAAGGAATAACATGTACTCAATTGGATATGGAAATCTACTTTATCCTGCAGGAAGGCAAGGAGGAAGGTGATAAGAGAGGGAAGAGAATAGATGGCACAGCAAATTGGGGAAAGGAATAATCAAAACAAAACTACTCTGGGAGGACAGGTCAAGGGAGAGAATGGAATAAATGAAGGGCAGCAGAGGAGAGAGGAAAATGTGGTTAGTCTTTTTCAACATAACAATTATGGAAGTGCTTTTCATTGTTACACATGTATGACTTATATTGAATTGCATGTTTTCTCAATGAGGGTGGGTGGGGAGGTATGGAGAGAATATGATTCTCAAAGATGTAAGAACAAATATTAAAAATTGTTTTAGCGTACAACTAGAAATTAAGCTGTACAGGCAATGGAGTATAGAAATCTATTTTGACTTACAGGCAAATAGAGGTAAGGGGGATGCAAGAAGGGTGGGTAATAAGAAGCAAGGAGAGACTAGAGGAAGGGGTGGGTGGGGTGCATGCTGTTCTGGAGAGGGGGGCAAGGAGAGATGGGGAGAAAATTTTGAATCCAAATTCTTGTGGAAGTGAATGTTAAGAACTGAAAATAAATGATATATTAAAAAATATCATCCTTTAAATTTTGCTTGGACAATTTAGTTTTAATGGATTAAGGTTTACTGAGTCCTTAATCTTGGTCAGTTACAACTGTTAACAATCTATATATTCATTAGCTACAAAATTTTGGAAATCTATTATTTCATTTAGAGATTTGGAGTTACAACCATGTGTATATTGGCATCAGCTTTAACTACTTAATGAGCTAATTATTCAATATTCAGTGTGAGCAGGAATCAGTAAGGGCTTGATGCATTGTTTTGTTGATTGTCTATACTTAATAAAGTGATGGAGAAAATATTAATGATGCAAATTAAATTCAAATGTGTGTCATGAGCATAATTTTATTTGTTTCTAAACACCAGGTTATCTTTCATTCTCAAGGAGGACCATTGCTCTGAGATGATGATATGGCTTGGAATTTACTTTGATTTGAATGAGGGAGAGCTGTGCAAAGTCACAAGCCTCACTTTCTCCTCCAGAGACATATGGGTCCAGTAGCCAGATATTCATCAGGATGACCAGAGATGGTCCAGGATGCAATGGGAGACCCTGGCCATTTTAGGCTAAGGTATTGTCAGTTTCACACTTTGAATGAGATACACCAATTTAATGAATAAATTTCTTTAAATAGTTACTCAAGGTATAGCAACCTTAGTTTAAAAAAAAATCAAACTGGGAGTGGAGCACCCCTAGGATTCCTTGGCAAAAGACAGAAAGTTACTTTTTAGTATTTACATTAACTCTGTGCTTTGGGTGGGGATGGGGAACCTGTTGTCCAGTCTATGAGCTCCAGAGTGAATTGTGCTTAAGGCTCTGGAGGATAAAGTGAGGCTGGTGATCCTGCACAGCCCTCCTTTTCTCAAATCAAAGTCAACTACAAGTCATATCATCATCTTGATATCATGGTCCTCTTTAAGAACAAATGACAAACATAATCTGTGAGTGAGTGGCAACTCCTCCTCTCTCTTCTCCTCTCCTTTCCCTCCTCTTGTTTCCCATCTTAGCTGGTGTGCTCTTTGCAGGAGAAGGTACACTTCAATGGCCAAAAGCTACCCTTTTTCATTTGGGTTTATTGCCTAGATTTCTTGATCAATTCCAGGCTTTAATCCCAATTTGCTCTGTAGCTCATGAGTAAAGTACACATTTTAACAATAATCTGAAAAATGAAAGAGTGTAGCCAAATTATCTAAGTTGACCTCAGTTGACCTTAGAGAAGTCAACTAACTTTTACATGCCTGAGCTTATATAATGGTAATTAAAATGGGAAGATCTTTCCCATTCATTAAAAGAACCATGTGACCTTCCTGGGTCACATGGAAGTCTGAGTCACATGAAGCCTCTGGTGAGAGGAATTTTCTGAATAGATAGAAAAGGAAGTCAGAGCTAGAGCAGAGCTGAGAGGAAATTTGGTCCAAACAGTCAGAACTGAGGGAGAGAGAGAAAAGTAGGCAACTGGATAGTGTGAAGGAGAGATTGTGATTTTGTTTAAGAGAACCTGTTTATGATTTATTTAAGTGAGCTTGTTTGTGGGAACCCTAACAGAAGGAAGCCTTGGGGATAGTGTTGCCCTCTTTATTGTTATTGTATATAAATTTCTTTGTTACTATGCTGTATTTGGCTTTCTCATATTGAGATTTGGCTTTCTGACATTTGAATCAGTGTTGTGGTTCTGTCTTCCATGTGGTGAGTTAGTTGTACTTTGCAATTCAGAGTTGCACCAACATATTCAGGAATTCCATAGGCTCTGTGAATATTGCATCGGCAGTACAGTTACTACCATTAAATGAAGCAAATGGGGCAGAGAAGGAAGTGAGAGGAAGTGGAAAAGTTCTGCATACTAGAGGTGAATTGCTGTAGTCTGGCTACCGAACAACATGAAGTTTCAGGAGTGGCAGTACTCAATGCAATGGATTTAGACTCAGATGAGTCAAACCATACCACTGTTGTGTATTCCTTGTGTGATTTTTGACAAGTAGCAACCTCTCTAGACTGCAGTTTGCTCATCTGTAAAATGAGAGAATATGATCAGATTTTCTCTAGTGTTTCTTCCAGGTCCAAGTCTCAAAGGTCATAAATCTTATGATTCTGTGATTTCCAGATGAGTATAGACTTATTAATAATGAAGATATGATATTGTTAATAAATAACAAGTAAATACATAACCAATAAATTGTCTTTGAAATATAGTTTAGACACTGAATAGTTAATGGAATAAAGTTTACCGAGTCACTAATCTTGGTCAAAGGGAAATGAAAACAACCTATCTTCTCATTTGGAAAATTTTGGAGATTTAGTATTTCAGGAAGATATTTAGACTCTTTCTGAGGGGGATGGAAAAGCAGGTATAATATTTAATGGAAAAGAAATATTATTATATGTTGCCTAGAAGCCTCTTCATCAAATGTTGGTTTAAACCTAGCCATTTTAGCAAGAGATATGCAGTAGGAGAGGCTGGGACAGTGGTAGGCAAAGATGAAAGTAAATACTTCATTAGCAGTTAAACAAACTGGTTTCTGCTCTAATTTAGTTCAAGTATCATTCTCTCAGTAGATTGTAATGATAGTTATAATTTGTTTCTCAATTTTGTTGTGCTAATTTGTGCTTGTGAATCATGTGAGTGTGTCTGTGTGTGTGTGTGCATGCATCATTCCTTTCGTTGATGGGAATAATTTGTCTCCCCTGTTCTTGACTCATGTTATGCAAATAATAATTTAGTATATATTCTCCACACCCTTGCTTTTGTAAAAACCCTAGATTTGTGAGCTATCACTTTCAAATCTAGACATGTCCATACTTCATACCTTCAGAATAACAAGCTCTAAGCTAGACTAGACTAAATGGTTCATATGATCATAAATTCATAGATATAGAACTGAAAGAAACAATAAATGTCATCCATTCCATTCCTCTCACTTTACAGAGAAAAAATTCATAGTTCGTAAGGCTAAATAACTTAATCAACTTCACCCAGGGAGTCAATAGAAATACGAAATTAGGACCTGGGTTTTTGGACTCCAAATAAATTGTTCTTTTTACTATACTACTTTTCTAGGAGATTCTTTGTTTCTATGTTTCATTTCTTTCTTTTTCCATTACTTTCCTTTCTAAATCCCTTTTTTATTTATTTCTGTTTTTCTGGACTTCTTTTTTAATAGGTATAGAAACAATGTTGTGAAGAAAATTTTTCACAATGAAGATCTGTAACTCCTTTGAATCTTGTGATCTCAAGAGAGTTTTCTGAGGCACTGCATGAGTGAGTAAATGACTTGCCTAAGGAACACCTAGTTCTCAAGAAAAATAATGGTTTAGAATGAAGGAGATCTTCTTATGCTGAAAATCTAAAGCCCATTCTTCAGACTGAATACACCAATAATTGCTGTCCACATACTCTAAAGCTATTGTTCTGCTTGAACCCAAGTGGAGGAAGGGCAACTTTTTACCTTGATTCAAAATATCAAATATCCAATAGTAGTTAAGAAGGCAGGGTTTTAATAAAGTGGATGAAAAATAAGCTGGAAGTTGCTGTGACTTTTATCAGTATCAGTCTGTATTAACAATGCTGATAAAAGAAGTATCCATGAGGATAATGGAAGAAATGTTTAGATTCTAGGTATTTTTGACTCTTCATATCTTCAGGTGAAAGTGTTGGTACACAACATAAAATAAGAAGCAGAAGTTTTCTATTATCCACTATATAATGGAAATAGTACATCTGAATTAATTTATAATAAATAAAAATTTCTATAACTGATAAAAAGCATGATATCTACATGGAGGTAGTTTACCTTTGGGAAGGATACTTTGAAAATTATATGGACAGGAAAATGGAAAGCATCTATACTTCAGTGTAAGCACTTGGTGTTAAAATATCTAACCAGAAGTGTGACACTCAGCTCTGGAATTAGAACAAAGAAGACATGGTTCAAATCCCACCACCTTCAAGTACTTACCTTTGTTATCATTGTTAAATGACTCAGTTTCTCTAAAGCTCCATTTCTTAGCTAAAAATTGGTAAAAAACCAAAATAACTCATATCTCCTTCATAAGGACCTCTTCATATAATGTTTCATACAATGTTTAATTGAGATGATGCTTGCAAATCATATTGTAAAACTTAAAACACTATATAAATTTGTCAGTCACATTACTATTTGTTAGCATTTTATTGAGCCTAAAGATCTAGATTTTTGTTAGTAAAATGTATAAGTGAGTGCAAAATTGTCAATTTTTGTGTTGTTTTAAGCTGTGATAAATCCAAAAGTAATTATATATAGTCTTCTTTTGGGTATAGTTCAAGTGATTTCATTTAGTTTGCAATATTCTTGGTGGCATAGAAAAGATTATAGCTGAAGAGAAAGCTTGATTTTCAAGTACAAGAATCAAGAGAAACAGGAAAAGGTAAGCAAGAAGGAGAAATCATAGGAGACCTATTAAAATTGAACCGTTTATATTTCTACATGGAAAGATGATATTTGTCATTCAGGAAACCTTTTCCAGTATTTAGGTAGTTGGAAGAGATAGATAGACAGACAGACAGACAGACAGACAGACAGACAGACAGACAGATAGATAGATAGATAGATGAGAGATAGATAGATAGAAGATAGATAGATAGATAGATAGATAGATAGATAGATAGATAGATAGATGGCACAGAGTGAGTTGAATATGAAGGAATGATTTGTAAAAAAAATTAAGGGAAGAAAGAATATATTAGGAGGAGAAAGAAGTGATAGAATGCTGTAAATTATCCCACATAAAAGAGGTAAGGAAAAGGTTTCTCAATGGACGAGAATAGGGGAGAGGTGAAAAGGAATGAGTGAACCTTACTCTCATCACATTTGGCTTTAGGAGGAAATAATACACACTGAATTGTGTATCTTACCCTATGGGAAAGTAGTGGAAAAGTAGATGGTGGGGGGCTGATAGAAGAGAGGGCAGATTGGGGGAGAGGATATTCAGAAGCAGACACTTTAGAAAAGGGACAGGGTCAAAGCAGAAAAATATAATAAGTGAGGGGTCCGATGGCATGTAGGATTACATAGTTGGTTTTTAACAACATGACTATTATGTAGGTGTTTTGAATAACTACATAAGAGTAACTTATATTGAATTTCTTGCCTTCTCAATGAGGGTGGGTGGGAAAGGAAGAAGGGAGAGAATTTGGAAATCAAAATTTTAAAAACAAATGTTAAAAAATTACTTTTAATCCAACTGTGAAATAAGGTATACAGGCAACGGGTTAAAGAAATCAATCTTGCTATTCAAGAAACGAAAGGGGAAGTGAATAGAGGGATGGATCATAAAAGGGAGAGTAGACTGGTGGAAGGGGTAATCAAAATATATACCATCTAAGGGTGACTTGGAGGGCAGACATGGAGAGAAAATTTGAGCTCAAAATCTTAGAGAAATTAATGTTGAAAACCCTAAATTGATTAATTAATTAATTAAAGAAAAATAAAAATTAAGCTTAATGGAAGGAGAAAAAATTAAAGTATGCTTCAATCTGCATTAAAAAAGCAGTGCTCATGGTCGTAGTCATAGTCATAGCAGCAGCAGTAGTAGTATTAGTAGTATTAGTAATAAGAATTAGGAAGGGTCTAATAATATTGGGCTTCACAACTGCATTGAGGGGCTAGGTTATAGGTAAAAGTACCTCATAATGTTGAACCCTTTGGTGAGGGCATAGTCAGAAGCATTTGAAAAATAATTTTCTAAAAGATACTGTTGGAGATGGCACCAAGTTGGTTGAGAGAAGCCAGAAAGTTGCCTGAGCTTTCCACACTTTTCCTCAGAAATGATATTAAATCAAGCATATAAACAGATTCTGGGGTGACAGGATCCACAAAAAGAGGGAGAGCATTTTCCAGCTTCAAGAAACTGGAAAGACTTCAGGAAAGCTCTGTCTCATTTGGGTTAAAGGGGAGAAGAGCGTAAGACAGATTGTGTCCAGGAAAGTCTGAGGGATCCTCTTAGCCACAAAATAGATCAACAATTGAGACCCCTTTTTCCTGACTCTGTAGCCTAGCTGTGAGATTTCGAAACCCAGTGCAAAAAGCAAATTGCAAGTTTCAGAAGTCCAACAAAATAAGCATGACTAGACCTGGCTACACCCAGTACAGTGTGTTAGCTTCAAGCACCTGAGGCTCCTGTGTGGAAAGCCAGTAAACTGTACCCTGACTTCCAACATAAGAAGCTTAGTATAGTGTCTCCTGTGCCACAAAAGCAAAACTCAGTTTTGAAAAGCAGGAAGTAGTCTGAAAAATGATTAAGAAGATTAAAAGGAGTCATTAGCATAGAACACTACCATGGTAACAAGGAAGATCAAAACACAAATTCAGAAGAAGACAATATTGTAAAAGTGACTACATGTAAACCTCAAAGGTGTATATAAATTGCTCTCAAGCCCAAGAAATTGTCTTGGAAGAGCTGAAAAAAATTCTTAAAAAATCAAGTAAGAGAGAAAGAAAAAAAAATGGGAAAAGAAATGAGAGTTATAATGGAAAATATGAAAAAAATCAATAGTTTGGAAAAAGAAGTAAAAAAAAATGTCTAGGGAAAACAACTCCTTAAAAAATAGAAATGGCCAAATGGGAGAAAAAATTTATTGAAAAGTTGAACTGACCAACTGGAAAAAAATAACTGAAGAAAATAATTCCTTAAAAATTAAAATTGGGCCAGTGGAAACTAATGACTCTATGAAACATTAAGAATTTGTCAAAAAGAATTTTAAAAAATGAAAAAAAAAGAACAAAATGGAAAATAAATTTTTGGATAAACAAATAATATGGAAAAATACAGGAGAGCTAATTTAAAATTATTGGGCTACCTGAAGACCGTAATAAAAAAAGAGCCTACATAACATCTTTCCAGGCATTATCAAGGAAACTGCACTGATATCCTAGAAGCAGAGGGTAAAATACTCATGGAAAGAAGCAACTAATTACCTCATGAAAGATATCCAAAAGTGAAAACTCCAAGTAGTATTGCAGTCAAATCCCAGAATTATCAGGTCAAAGAGAAAATGTGTCAAGCAGCGAGAAAAACAAAAACAATTAAATATCAAGAATACAGAGTCAGTATTACACAGAACTTCACAGTTTCTACATTAAAGGATCAGAGGGTTTGGAATATGATATGTTGGAAGGGAAAGGTGCTAAGATTGCAACTAGAAATCATGTGCCAAGCAAAACTGAGCATAATCTTTGAGGGGAAAAGATGGAAATTCATTGACATAGGGGACTTTCAAACTTTCCTTTTGAAAAGATCAGAGCTGCACAGAAAATTTGATCTTTAAATATCTCAAGATTAAATTGGTAAACAGGAAAGGAAACATGTTATTCAGTAAGATTTAAACTTTTTCCCTACATGGGAAGGTGATACTTATAATCTAGGCAATTGCTGCCTATTAGAGCAGTTACATAGGCAGAGGGTTTGGGTATGAGTTGATTTTCATATGACACAAAACAGGGAGTTGAAAAAGGATGACACTGGGAGAAATAAAAGGAAGTGACAAAATAGGATAAATTATACACATGTAGAGGTGCAAAAATCAGTAGAGGGAAAGATGAGAGACAATGAGTATCATTTCAACTTTACTCTCATCAGATTTGACTCAGAGAAAGAATAACATACACACTCATTTGGGTATAAAAATTTTACCTTAGCCTATAGAGAAGTAGAGGGAGAAAGGAAAATGAAATGGGAAAGGGAGCAGTCTGATAGAAGGGAGAGCAGAAACGAGGGCAGATACAGAGGAAAGGAAAAGAAAATGGGAGCTGATAGTAGGGTAAATTAAGGGAAATAGTGGTCAGAAATAAAATACTGGTGAGGAGCAACAGGATGAAAAGAGAGAGAAAAATATAAACTGGAAGAAAAATCATATGAAGGGAAATACACAATAATTATAATTGTGAATACACTGAACTCTCCAATCAGATGTAAGTGGATAGCAAAATGTACTAAAAACCAGAATTCTACAATATATTGTTTACAAGAAACACATTTGAATCAGAGAGATACACACAGAGTAAAGCTAAATGGCTGAAGCAGAATATAATATGCATCATATGAAGTAAGGAAAGCAGGGGTAGCAATCCTGATTTCAAACAAAGTAAAAGCAAAAATAGACCTAATTAACCAATATAAAGAAGAAAAATACTTGCTGTTAAAAAATACGATAGAAAATGAAGTAATATCAATACTAAATATATATGCATCAAGTACTGTAGCACTGAAATTCTTAGGGAAGTTAAATGAGTTATAGGAAGAAACAGATAACAAAATTATACTAATAGCGGACATCAACCTCACCCTCTTCTAAGAACTAGATAAATCTAACAACAGAACAAGCAAGAAAGAAGTAAATGAGGGGAACAGAATCTTAGAAAATTTAGATATGATAAACCTTTGGAGAAAATTGAATGAGAATTGAGAGAAATATGTCATTTTCCTAGTGGTAACTTGCACCCATATACAAAATGACCATGCACTAATTAGAGGATCAAAGTCTCACAGTCCAATGGAGAAAGGGAGAATTATTAAACACATCCTTTTCAGATGATGATGCAATAAAAATCATGAGTAATAAAGGGCGATGGAAGATAAGCAAAAAGCTAATTAGAAATTAAATAGTGTATTCCTAATGAATGAGTGGGTCAAACGATAAACCACAGAAATAATGGATAATTTCCTCAAAAAGACAACATGCCAAGACTTAAGGGATTCATTCAAAATGGTTGGTAAAGTAAATTTCCTATATTAGATATATATATATATATATATATATATATATATATATATATGTATGTATTATATATATATATATAATATTTTGTTACATTAAAAAAATAGAAAAAGACAATATCAATGAATTGGCATGCAAGCAAATAAGCTAAAACAAGGACAAATTAAAAATCCCCAATTAAATATCAAATTAGATATTCTGAAAATTAAAGAAGACATTAATAAAATTGAAAGTTAAAAAAATTGACACAGTAAAACTAAGAGCTGGATTTATGAAAACAAAACAACAATACAATAGAAACCTTTGGTTCATTTGATTTAACCAAAAGAAGAAAACCAAATTGACAGAATCAAAAATGAACAGGGTGAATGAATGTATAATCACTGAAGAGTGTTTAGGAAATATTTTGCCCAACTGTAGACCAATGAACCTGACAATCTAAGTAAAATCAGTGAATACGTTCAAAAATATGAACTGCTGAGATTAATAGTAGAGGAAATGAAATACTTAAATAGTACTATTTTAGAAAAAAAGTATAAATTGGACGACTCCACAATGAACTCCTTTAGAAAAAAATTCCAGGGTCAGATGAATTTACAAGTGAATTCTACCAAGCATCAAAAAAAAAACAAAAACAAAAAACAAAAAACATGTAATTCCAATACTATATAAACTATTAGCAAAAATAGTTGCATTCTTATGGAATTCTTTTTATGACACAAATTACTGTGCTGATACATAAACCAGGAAGAAACAAACAGGAAACAAAAAGATAATTATAGATCAATTTTCCTAAAGATTATTGAAGAAAAAATTTTAAATAAAATATTTAGAAAGGGATAACAGCAGTTTATCACCAGGATAATACAGTATAAGCAGATGGAATTTATAATAGCCATGCATAGTTGGATCAATATTAGGAAAACTGTCAGCATAATTGTTCATGTCAACAACAAAATCATATGATTATTTCAACAGATGCAGAAATATCTTTCAACAAATCAGAGAACCTAGTTCCATTAAGCACACTAGAGAGCACAGGAATAAATTAAAGCTTCATTATAATCATATACAGGGGGTTGAGCCAAGATGGTGGAGTAAAAAGTTGCACATACGCTACCTCTTACCCCACAGCCCATAAAATACCTCTAAAGAAGAAGTCTCAACATATTCTAGAGCAGCAGAAGCCACAGAACAATGGAGTGGAGGAGATTTCTATCCCAGAGTGACCTTAAAGATGGACAGGAAAGGTCTGTCGCCCACTGGACATGGAGCAGAGCCCAGCCCTGCCTTGGCCACGCAGCACAGAGAGAAGCATATCAGAGCAGGCTTCAGGGACAGAATCTCCAGCAGCAGCGCAGATCCCTAAACCCACAGGAGCCAAAGGTCAATGAGAGGGTCTTTTCAGGTGGCCAAGAAGGGAGCAGGGTGCCCTCATAACTTGGGCCTCCTCAGGTGACATCAATAGAGGCAGCAGTGGACAGGGCTCCCAAAGCAGGCAGTAGCCCACATCCATCGTTGAAGCTCTCATTGTAAATACCTTGAGGGAACAGAGCCCTGTGTGGCAGCCCTCTCCCCTCCTGAGCAGCTGATCTTAATCTCACAAGGAATAGCAGCCCCTCCCCTGAAGAAAGCCCCTGAGGTTTTGGAGCAGCTAATTTGAATAACAGTCACCATTGTTGGCTTGGTGGAGCTGGAGGCAAGGTGGTTGTGGAGAGGAAACTCAGAAGTCAAGTAACTGGCTGGAAAAATGCCTCAAAAAGGGAAAAAACATAAGACCATAGAAGGTTACTTTCTTGGGGAACAGGTGTCTCCCCCCATTCTTTCAGATGAGAAAGAACAAGGCATATTGTCAGAGGAAGTCAAGGCCTCTGCCTCCAGAGCCTGCAAAGGGCACTTAAACTGAGCTCAGGCAATAGAAGACCTTAAAAAACAAGTTAACAGCTTACTAAAGAAGAACCAAAAAAGTTTTTGAGGAAAATAACAGATTTCAAAAGAGGCTAATTCAACTGGAAAAAAGAAGTCGAAAAAGCCAACAAGTAGAAGGAGGTTTTAAAAAACAGAATTTGCCAAATAGAGGAGAAGGTTCAAAAGCTCACTAAACAAAATAATTCATTGAAAGAGAGAACTGAGTGCAGGGAAATGAAGGACTATGAGTTAAACCAAGCAGTTGGCAAACAAAACCAAAAATTTGAAAAAAAATAGAAGATAATGTGAAACACCCTATTGGAAAAGCAACTGACCTGGAAAATAGACCCAGGAGAAACAATTTAAAAATTATGGGACTACCTGAAAGTCATTATAAAAAAAAAAAGAGTCTAGATATTATCTTCCATGAATTTATCAAGGAAAACTGCCCTGATGTTCTAAAATCAGAGGGCAAAATAAATATTGAAAGAATCCACCTTTCACCTCCTGAAAGAGACCTGGACAGAGAAACTCCTAGGAATATTATGGCCAAATTTCAGAGTTCCCAGATCAAGGAGAAAATTCTGCAAGCAACTAGAAAAAAACAATTTGAATATTGTAGAAATACAATCAGGATAACACAGGATCTGGCAACTTCAACATTAAGGGATTGAAGGGTTTGGAATGGGATATTTCAGAGATCAAAGGAAGTCGGATTGAAAGCAAGAATCACCTACCCATCAAATTTGAGTATAATACTTCAAGGGAATAAATGGTAATTCAATGATATAGAAGATTTTCAATCATTCATATTGAGGAAAAAGCCAGATCTGTATAGAAAATTTGACTTCTCAAGACAAGAATCAAGAGAAGTATGAAAAGGTAAACAGGAAAGAAAAGTCAGAAAAGACTCTAATGCTGAACTGTTTACATTACTACATGAAAAGAAAATATTTATAACTCTTGAATCTTTTCTCAGTATTTGGGTGGATGGAGAGATTGTACATGCATGAACACACACACTGACATATATATAGAGAGTACAGGGTGTGTTGAATCAGAAGAGATGATATACATATACACACAAAAATAACATAAAATAAAAATTAAAGGGTGAGGGAGGAAAATACTGGAAAGAGAAAAAGAGAAATAGAACGGGGCAGACTATAACTCATAAGAGAGATAAGAAAAATCTTGTTCTATGGAGGAGAAGAGGGAGAATGGGAGAGGGGAAAAATGAAGGTACTCTCTCCACATGTGGCTGAAGGAGGGAATAACATGCTCACTAGTTTTGATATGAAAATTTATATCACACCACAGGAAAAAAGGAGAGAAGGCAATAAGTGGGGTGAGGGGAATGTTAGAAGGGAGGGCAAATGGGAGAACATAGTCACTAGAAATAAACACTTTCAAGAAGGGACAAGGTCAATTGTGGGGAAACAAGGGGGGGAAAGAATAGGACAGAGGGCAATATAATTAGTATTACACCGCATGATTATTATGGAAGTATTTTGCAAAACAACACATATTTAGTCTGTATTGAATTGCTTGCCTTCTCAGTGGGGCTGGGGAGGGAGGAAGGGGAGAGAAGCAGGAATTCAAAGTATTAGCAAAGAATGTTGAGAATTTTTATTGCATATAATTGGGAAATAAGAAATACATGGAATGGGGTATAGAAATTTTTCTTGAAGTATAAGAAAAGAGAGAAGATGGGGATAAGGGAAGGGTGGGGTGGGGTGTGATAGGAGGGAGAGTACATTGAGGGAAGGAGTAATCAGAATGCAAGGTATTAGGAAGCAGGGGGAGGGGAGTGATGGGGAGAAAAATTGGACATGTTACAAAGTGAGGTAAAAGCAATTAGACTTAAAACAATTAACTGGATTAATTACGGAGAATAAATTAATAAAATCTTTAGTTTGGGGAAAAGAATTTCAGTCTAAATTTCCTAGATGAAGGTAACCTCGAGTAAAATTTGGCATTGATGTAAAAGGTAAGGTTTTCATGGTAAATTTGATTTTATGATTGCTATTTAATTAGGAACTAGAACATGTTTAGAAAGGCATGTAAGTTACTTAAGATTTGCCTCAAAAGATATTTCTTAGCCAAATTGAAATTATAATCATATTTGAAACCTGGTTATTAGAAATTGCCATTTTTAAATGCTATGGGGCTGTTAAGTGACTGTTCTTCTGTGTCTAACTCCAAGTGTGGATAGCAAAAAAGGAGGTCAGAGCCTCCAATCCATGATGCCAGTAAGCTGATGAGATGCTGGTATGAACTGCAAAAGGTGATCTCATGGTAAGAGTGGGAGAGTGGCTGTTCAGCCTGGGCCGAGATAGGATTCTCCTGACTCAGTTTCCCCAATGACACCTGGAAGACTTTAAGGCTGACTGAATGCAAGTGGACAATCTAATCCTGCCTGGAACTGATATGACTTTGGGGAGATATTGTATCCCTGCAATGTCCCTACTCTTGGTGGCAATTTCCCGTAGTCAAAAGGTTTATAAGCTTAATACCAGATCTATTAAATTATAGATTATTGGTAGGGGAACATCCAAGGTTAAGTCTAAAATTAAGCTATTAGGCATAGGACTTTAGACCAACAGCAATAAGTTAGGGTCCTTTAATTCTTAGTAATAGTGTGGAGACAATTAGGTCAAGAGCTTGTGAAATTAGCAACATAAATATTATTTGTGTCTCAGTTGGTTAATGTTTAAAAAAATTGTTTTTTTGGTTCATATTGTAAATATTTTACAAGGAAGTATCACCTGACCAAAAGTTTGAATTGTTTTATCTGTTATAAACTGTGTTAAAAATGAAAAATAAAATTAAAAATATAAAAAGGTGGAATTCAATAGTGAATAAAAATTAATCATAAGCAGTATCTATCTAAAACGATGACTAAGCATTATATATAACGAGGATAAGCTAGAAGCCTTCCCAATAATTCCCAGTGGCAAAGCAAGGATGCCAGCTATCACCACTATTATTCAATATTATACTAGAAACATTAGCTTTAGCAATAAGAAAAGAAAAAGAAATTGAAGGAATGAGATTAGGCAATAAGAAAGAAAACTATTACTTTTTGCAAATGATATGCTGTTAAATTTAAAGAATCTTAGAAAATCAAGTAAAATTATTTGAGAAAAGTTTAATAACTTTAGTTACTGGATGAAAAATAAATCCACATCAATCATAAGCATTTCTGTATATCACTACAAAAGTCCATTAGAATGAGATAGAAAAAAAAAAAACATTTAATATAACTGTAGCCAAACCAGATATAAAAATGATGGATGCTGAAGTGTGATTGAAACATGTATTTTTTCAATTTTCTAACTTTCTCATTTTTTTATATTTCATCTCTTTCTTCTCCCACAGCTGTAATGAATATGGAAATATGCTGAAAATTATAGCATTCATAAAAGCTTTATCAAGCTGTGTACCACTTTCAGAAAGGGGTAGAGAGAGGATGAAGGGAGAGGGGGAAATGTCGAATTCAAAAACTTGTAAAAATTAATGTTAGAGTTTTTTCTGACATGCAATTATTTGGAAAAATAAAATAATATCTAAAGGAAAACATAACTGGACACAATATAAAATATTTGAGAAACTACCTGCCAACACAAACCTAGAAACTATATGAATATAATTTACAAAAAAAAAAACCCCAAAACAAAAAAAAAACCTTTTCACATGAATAAAGGCACATCTAAAGACCTGAAAAAATATCAATTGCTCATGAGTAGGCCAAGTTAATATAAAAAAGTGACAATTATGCCTAAATTAATTTACTTACAGAGTTCAATACCAAACAAACTACAAAAAAAATATCTTATTATGTTAGAAAAAATTAATAGCAAAATTTTTCTGGAAGAACAAAGAATATCAAGGAAATTAATGCAAAAATGCAAAAGAAGGTGGCCTAGCTATGTCACATCTATAACTATATTTAAAGTTGCAGTCATTAAAGATATTTATTACTGGCTAAGAAATAGAGTGGTGGATCAGTTGAATAGGTTAGATACACAAGACACAGTCATGAATGACTACAGTGGTGTACTGTTTGATAAACCCATATATTTAAGCTTCTGAGAGAGGAATTCACTACTTAAAAATATGTAGGAAAAACTGAAAAATAGATTGGTGGAAACTAGGCATAGACCAACATCTCACACCCTGTACCAAGATAAGGTCAAAATGGGCACATGATTTATACATGAAGGATGATGCCATAAGCAAATTAAAAGAGGATGGAATAATATACTTGTCAGATTTATGGAGAAGGGAATAATTTATGACCAGACAAGAGACAGAGAACATTATAAAATGCAAAATAGATAATTTTGATTACACCACATTTAAAAGATTTCAGAAAAAAAAAACCTAGAAAGACTTAGATTTACAGATCCTGAGTGAAATAAGCCAGAACCATTATACAGAGCAAAAGCAACATTTTGTAATGATCAGCTATGACAGACTTCTCTCTACTCAGCAATACATTGATTCAAGACAATTCCAAGAGACTCATGATGAAAAATGCTAACCACATCCAGAGAAGGAATTATGGAGTCTGAATGTAGATTGAAGCATTCTCTTTTCATTTTTTTTTCTGATCTTTTCCCCCTTTTGGTATGAGTCTTTTGTCACCAAAATGTAACTAATGGGGAAATATGTTTAACATTACTGTACTTCTGTATCAGGTTGCTTCATGTCTTGGGGAAATGTGAAGGGAAAGAAGTAAGGAGAAAACTTGGAACTCAAAATTGTATAAAAATGAATGTTGAAAAACCCACCTTCACATGTAACTAGAAAAACAAATCTTATTAAGGAAAAAAAAAAAGATGAAGGTTGAAAACTATATATGTAATTGAAAAAAAATACCATGAAGAGAAAAAAATAGAAAAGCATCCTGACCAGCATTGTTATCTGCCATCCCGTTATCTCCATTCCTGGGTCTCAATTTCACAATAAAGCATTTCTTAACTAGTAATGGAATTGATGTGTAGATAAATGTGGATCAGAGGAAGATCTGATATTCCTTCACATCTCCCAGTTACTAATACTCCTTCATGAAAAATCTGGCACAATTTTCCCCACACAAATATACCAGGAGAATATAAATTCTTTGAAGGACTCGTAAAACATGCTTGCTTACTTGAACGAAGCAAATCCATTGTTGAAATTCCTCCCTCTTTTTTGAAAGAAATATATATATATTTTTTTACTGAGGAGGTGGCACCATAGTGCAGTTTAGGAAAAATGTTATCTAGGGATTGACATATTGTCTTGTTTGAATCTTTACCTTAAAATCTTCAAGGAAAAGCAGGAACCTAATTTACGTAAGTTAAATACTAATGTTGACCACAAATCTTAAAACAATGAGAACAAAGTTTATACCAAAATCAGAAGAAAAACCAAATAACAACTCCACTTAACCTGAGAGCTTTATTCAGGAGATATATGCGACTTCTTTTAAGATATGGTTAAGAATCTGAAGAGATCAAAAGTATTTATTGAGGACTTTCAGCAACCTGCCTCAATGGAACGATTTGGCCTCTTGATTAGATAAATTCAAGTTCTATTTCTGCTCCATTTTGACAGTGTGACTATCACAACTCTTATTGTCTGGAGTGGTTACTCCTTGCATACTGAAAATAAGTTCAAGTTTATTTGGCTGCAGACAAAGAGAAAGCCAATGTGCCACCTTAAGAGTTTCTCTAAGGAAATCTTATTTGGTTCCTCAGTTTGTAAATATTTCTGCAGTTAGACCACAGACACGTTTACTTTTGTCTTGAATTTTATTTTATCCTAGCTATCTGAGTTTAAGCTCATTGAGAGCAGGAACAATTTCTCATCTAAATTTTGGATCTTCCTTAACAATTATAACCCAGTAAGTAATTAATATTTATTGTCCAACAAACCAAGTGCTGGGGTGTTGGGGGTGTAAGCTCAGTTCCATGTGGACAGTCTCGGACGGGTAAAGGTGGGAGCTTCTAAACCTTAGAGTTCTCATGAGGCCCCCCAGGAAACAGCAGGGAATTGAGGAGTGAGATCTCGTGCATTTCTGCCTCTTCCCGTGAGAAGCGGGAAAAAAAAATCCTTCTCCTTCCTCGAGACTGGCCCGGATCTGGGCACACCTATTGTTATCTAACAGGCACGGTATTCAGGTGCAAACTATACTGCAGGAGAGCTTAAGTAGGGTCTGGAAAGCCTGAAGGCGCTCTTAGCGCTGAGGGGCCCTTACAGGACAGAAGGCCCCTTTTCCTCTCTTCGCTCTTCCCTCGCCCCTCTCTCCCCACTTCCACTTCTGCTTTCGTTCTCTTACTGTAAGATCTTTGCCTCCTTGGGAGATTTCTCTCTCTCTCCTAAGGAAGAGTTCCTCCTGCACATGTAACCAGGACCCTGAATAAAGCCTAACCCTTGTTCGACTCCGAAAGTCTCTTCTCTCATACGTTTATCCGGTTTGGCCAGCCGAAGACCTACGATAGGTAAGGTAAGACTCGGGTAGCCCTCAGGCCTCTAGGCCTGGCACTGGGGTAACAGTTCATGGATCATATTGCAGATTTAAATCTGGAGGACAGATCAGAGATAATCTAGTCCAACCACCTGATTTTTCATACAAGAAAATAGAGGCTCAGAAGAATTGTTACTTACCCAGAGTCCTTTTGTTATTAAGTTTCAAAAAGAAAGACAAATCATCTGAGCCCTGAATATATATGGGGTTGCTCCAAAATGAAGAAAGCTTCTCTTCTCACTTTCCCAAAGCCCCACACAATGAGTGTTATACCCCAATGCCTTTTTATCATTATGTCAGAAAGAAGGTGTTTATGGTGAAAAAACAATAGTAACACATGAAACCAGAGTATTGGATAAGCAAGTACCATTGAGGCCTTATCTTACCCTATAGAAAATATGTAGAAGAAATTATAAGGTAGGGAAAGTACTCTCTAGAGACATGCTTCTTTCCCTGCCTAGCCATAAGAGGGACAGCCTCGGTCTCCTTCAGTTTACTTCTCCTTTAGCGGATAAGAACCATTCTGATACGCTTTCCTCCTGAGGTAGATGTGAGCTGATTGCACTACCCACTTCAATCTGCAGGTTTCTACAACTAATGAAATTTGCTTTATTGAATTCTTGATCAATCCTACTGCTTTTCTTGTCTACATCCACATTTGATCAATGTTTACTTAGGAAAAATCAGGAGAGATTAAGAAAAGGGTTAACATGAATGGTGTTTTACAGTTTGCAATATAAAGTAGGTATTACAGGAAATATTTTCAGAGTTCAAGTCACTCATATTCACAGAAGCTAGTAAGTTTCAGGCAGGATTTGAATTCAGGACCTCTCAGGAGCCATCTCCTCTGTATTTCAACTATGTCACATTACCATCCATAGTTAATATACACTTTCATGCTTTTTCACTTATCAGATTTGGAAGGAATTCCCAAGTTGACCTAGTTACCCATTCTGACTTTTACCTTGAGTAGGAATTTTCTTTCTATAAAAATACTAAAAATATATTCTATCATTTTACCTAATGATAATATTTCTGAAATGAAATCCTATACTTTTTTTTGCAACAGCTATGTAAATAGAAAAAATTTTTCAATGACCTGTACTTACAAATTCTATACATGTTAGTTGAGCTATCTTAATTGTCATGAAGGTAAAAGGGTGACAGAATAATCTACATTTTATTTAACAGAGAAAAATATCATATATAATAAGAATACTTTGTTAAAATAGTTGGAAGTTCCTATGTCAAGAATAAAGTTATTTATAGAAATGCTGGACTTTCCTTCCAGACAAAGGTAATGAGAATAGCCAAGTTAAAGTGTGTCTGAAGATAATCTTAAAAATATTCTCTAATTAATCACGAAAAATTTGTATTTCATTCAGTGGGGCACAGGGAATTGAGGAACTTTAAGATAACAAAAGTACTATTATAATAGGCAAGCCTTTATATTGTGCCTCAAGGTTTGGAAAGCAATTTACATATATTATGTTATCCTCACAGCAAGGGTGGGAGGTACTTTTTTTAAAATTATTTTTTGTAGGTGCCATAAGTGAGGCTTAAAGAGGTTAAGCAACTTTCCCAAGGTAACAAAGCTTATAAGACTCTGAAACAAGATTTGAACTCAATTCTTGCTTATTTCAAATACAATTCTCTGTCCTTCTTGCTTCTATATAGCTGTTATACAATGATTATAGGAAGCAGTAGTGTCATTATTTGTTGAAAGCTTTAAAAAAAGTCAAAGAAAAAGAATTTTTCATTTTTTAAGTGTACAAACTATAGTTTGCCTAGTATCTTCTGACTCACATATAGATGTGTAACAGCAACATTGGATATTTGTCAAGAAAGAAAAGGGTGCAATTTCCCAGCTGAGAAGAGGAAAAATTAGGAAAACGTCTTCTTTTTTAGGTTTATATACTCTTATGGTAGCAACAGATAGAAACGTTTTAGTGTCAGTGTAATCTTAGGAAAATAAAGGCAAACAGCTTCATAGCCATGGAACAAGATTGCTGGAAGTGCTATTAGTTTGGGGAAATGGGATCTGTTGACACAGTTTTTAATGTCCTTTTAAACTGTTTTGTGGTCATTGGTGTGTTTAAATAAAGGTCTTATCACTGATTCTCCACCTCTGATCTTTCCCAAGGACATTTCACTGACTACATAATATGTCAGACATAAGCTCACCTACTTCAACAGAGTAGACACTCTGCGACACATTTGCATTCCTTTCCATCAAATGTTTATTCTCATCAAGTGCTGCAATCTTAGCCCATGTTCTTAAGGAGTTACTGAAGCATTCCTTTCTTAGGAGCATTTTTATATCCTTCGGAAATGAAACCAAATTAATTGCCCATGTTTTTTTTCTTTCATCTGTTTAACAAATATCTAGCTGCCTGAGTGTGCAAATCCTTGATCTAGCCGCTAGAGAGATCTGCGGAGTATGAATGCATTATCTCTGCTCTTGAATAACCTACAACCTAGTGAGGGAAACACTACAAACAGGCAATTGATTGCAGAACACTGCTGATATCAAAGCTTAAGAGGGTTTACACATGATAACTTGCCTATGTAAGGCTAAAAGCTAGATGACATGAATATTGTTGTTAAGGTAATAAGATCGTAGATTTAGAGATGAAAATTGACTTACAGGGCGTCTTGTAAAACTCCCACACTACTCTTATTTTACACTTAAGGAAGTGAGGGACTGAAATATAATTTGCTCAAAGCTCTAAGGCAAGATATGTATGGCAGAGGCAAGACTTTAACACAGGTCGTTTTATTCCAAAATCAGTATGTTTTCTCCACTATATCACACTAAGACATATAATTAAAATCATAAGAGAAAGCCTAACCATTCTTGCATGTTATATTCTAAATATCCTCACAATACTTAGAGTACTGGGCTTGGAATCAGTCAAGATCAAAGTTCAAATCAAGCCTCAGAAATTTCCTAGTTTCATGACTAATCTAGTCCAGGTTTGAGCTCAAATTTAGTTTTAGATATTTATTAGGTATGTGATTTTGGACAAGTTACTAATTCTTTGTCTGCCTCAGTTTTTTGTTTTTTTTTTTGCCTATAAAATGGGGATAATAATATCTACCTCACTAGACTGCTTATCGATCAAATAAGATAATATTTGTAAAACCTTCTGCAAACCTAGTAGCACTGTATAATGGCTAGTTATTATTGCAAAGAAAAGCTAGTTTATATTGTTTTTAAAAGCTATGCTCTCCCCAGTATATTTTGAAGTAGGTATTATTTTAATGAGGTTTTCAGGGCAATAAGGTTCATTTTATTGTCAATACAACATTAAAAATCAAGGAAGAATTTTTTTATCTTCCTAGAAAGACTCTGAAAGTCAGCACTCATATCAGTGCCACACACTAACAAAAAAGGAGATTTTAAAAAAAAAAAAAGCTCAATGTGAAAGGTGACATTTTAATTGTAGATTGTAAGGCATTCTTTTTAAGTGACAGAAGTGAAGAAGGAGTATGTTTTAGAGTCTGAGAATCACCTCTACAAAGAAATGGCAAGAGGAGATGGACCTTCATTTATAGACAATAGCTGGTCATTTTGTCTTACAGATAGAGAAGATGAGTAATTTTGAAATAAAACTAGAAAGGCAGATAAAGACTATATTATGGAAGATGATAAATGTCAAAGGGAAGTTTTTCATTCCCTTCCACAGGAAATAGGGAGTTACTAAATACTATTATTATTATTATTTTTTTGTACAGGGAGTGAAATGACCATCTATGTATTAGGAAAATTGCATTGATGATGGGTACTTTTATGACCTTATCTTTTTAACATTTCCTACAGTTCCTACAGTGATTTAAGTATATATTCCTAATTCCTTTTTTTCTGTAGATAGCTCCATTATGTTATCTGACCATACATTAGACCTAAAGATATGTCTAAGTTTTAAAATTTTAAATGATGGCACAAATTAAATTTAATCCTGAAATTTTGTGATTCTTGTATAAAAGTTATCTATCTAAGCTATCAGATGAAGCTATTCACTGATTATTATTATTACTATTATTCACAGTTTATCTGCGGAAGTGATCCAGTCCAAACAAATAATTATGATGATGATAATGATTTAACTGGCTTTGAACAAGTTTGTCAATTGCCTTACATAATCTTGTTTCATCTTCAAAACAAACCTGTAAAAAAGGGAATAGATCATGGATCCTTAACCTGGGTTCCATGGACAAATTTGAGAGAATCTGACCTTGCATGAGAAAAAAAAATACAAATTTGTGTTAATATCATTAATTTCCTTGAAATTCTATCTTTTCTAAAAAAAAATTAAACCATCTTACTGAGGAGGTATTAATTATTACCTCCACTTTATAAATGAGGAAATTGAAGCTGAAAAGGTCAAGTATATTGACGTTGGACAGAATACTACTTAATGTCAGAGATATAATTTAAAGTCAAGTGTTCCTGGCTGGTGACAATAAAATCTTAACTTGCATCATGTTCTCATGTTTAGTAACTTATCTGATCCTCTCTACAACTTTTTCAGAAATGGAACAGATAATATTATTATTACTTCAAAGGTAAGGAATTTGAGAATCCTAGAAGTAAAATAATTTCCCCAAGATTACGTGACCAATATGTCAGAGCTCAGATAAACTCACTTCTATTAGATGAAGGAAAGTGCTTTTTCCATTATATCGTAAGTATATATGGAATTATATAGACAAATATACCAGGGAAACGTGATTTTTTCAATGAAGAGAAGTGTCCGTATAGCATTTCCTTCTGTTAAGATAGACTACAATTTCTCTATGATTTAGTATATTATAAAATCACAATTTTCCCTACATTATAGACCTTAAAATAACTTAGACCAGACTCCTCATCTTATAAACAAGGAAACAGTTATAGAGAAATTTAAAAATTACTCTGTGGTCACATAACCCACACATGTCACAGGTATATCCATCCTAGAAAGTCAAAACTATCAGTCTACCTGCTCCATTTTCTTTTCACTTAATTATGAAATAATTCCTGGGTAGTTGCCTGAGGCAGGAATGATTTACAAAGTTGTGAAATATGAAAGGCTGGGTTGGAAATCATCTTCCTGCCTCTAAGCCCATTATTGCACACACTATGCAATATTATGTTTTCTTAAGTAAGATACAGGACAAAATTTGTACTTGATACATCCTATCTTTCACTGATTCCTTGAAATTAATTTAGTTACTGTCACCACCCGATTATCACATTTTTTTAATAATTAAGTTTGTATTCTAAAAATTCTGTTTATTTTTTCTTGCTCAGCATCACTTTGAATTCAGTTACATAGTCTTGGAGGTCACAAGCCTTACTTATTTTTTTAAATAAAATTATTTACTTTTAATTTTCAGCATTCATTTCCACAAGATTTTGGATTCCAGTTTTTTTCCCCTATCTCTTCTCTCTGCCCACCCCCAAGACAGCATGCGTCCTGATTACCCCTTCCCCCAATCTACCTTCCCTTCTATTACACTGCTCCCTTCACTTATCCCCATCTCCTCTATATTTTTATAGGACAAAATAGATTTCTATACCCCATTTCCCGTATATCTTATTTTCCAGATGCATGTAAGAACAATTTTTAACATTTATTTTTAAAACTTTGAGTTCCAAAGTTTCTACTTTTCTTCCCTTCCACTCATTCCCACTGAGAAGTCAAGCAATTCAGCATATTCTATTCGTGTAGTTATGCAAAAGATTTCCATAAAAGTCATGTTGTGAAAGGCTAACCATATTTTCCTCCATCCTATCCTGCTCCCCATTTATTCTGTTCTCTTTTGATCCTATCCCTCCTCAAAAGTGTTTGCATATAATTAGCCCCTGCCTCCCATTTACCTTCCCTTCTGTCATCTCGGTCACTTCATTTATCCTCTTCTCCCCCACTTTCCTATAGTGTGAGACAGATTGTTATAGAAAATGGAGTTTGCATGTTGTTCCCTCCTTAACCCAAATGTAATGAGAGTAACATCTCCCTTTTCCCTCTTACCTCCCCCCTTTTACTCTTCATTCAAAAAACTTTTTCTTGCCTCTTTTATGTGACAGATAGTTTGGCCCACACTATTTCTTCTTTTCTCCTCCCAATATATTCCTCTCTCACCCTATAATTTTATATCTTAGATATCATCCCTTCCTTTTCAATTCACCTTGTGCCCCGTCTATTTGCATATGATCCCTCTAACTACCCTAATACTGACAAAAGTCTCAAGAGATGCAAATATAATCTTTACATGTAGAAATGTAAACAGATGAACTTTAATAAATCCCTTATGATTTTTCTTTCCTGTTTATCTTTTCATGCTTCTCTTGATTCCTGTATTGGAAAGTCAAATTTTCTTTGGTGCTCTGGTCTTTTCATCAAGAATGCATGAAAGTACTCTTTTTCATTGAATGACTCTTTTTTCCCTGAAGTATCAAACTCAGTTTTGGTGGATAGGTGATTCTTGATTCTGTCTCCTTTGACTTTCAGATATTATGTTCCAAGCCCTGTGATCCCTTAATGTATAAGCTGATAGATCTTGTGTTATCCTGATTTTATTTCCACAATACATGAATTGTTTCTTTCTGGCTGCTTGCAATGATTTCTTTTTGACCTAAGACCTCTGAAATTTGGCTACAATATTCCTAGGAGGTATTTTTTGGGTGATCTCTTTCAGGAGGCAATTGGTGGATTCTTTCAATATCTATTTTACCCCCTGCTTCTAGAATAACAAGGCAGTTTTCTTTAATAATTTCTTAAAAGATGATATATAGGTTCTTTTTTTTTCAATCATGGCTTTCAGGTAGTCCCATAATTTTAAAATTGCCTCTCCTGGATCTATTTTTCAGGTCAGTGACTTTTCCAAGAGATACTTCACATCGACTGCTATTTTTTCATTCATTTGGGTTTATTTTATAATACCTTGATTTTTCATAAAATCATTAGCTTCCATCTGTTTCATTCTAATCTTTAAGAACTTACTTTCTTCCATGAGCTTTTGGATCTCCTTTTCTGTCTGTACAATTCGGCTTTTTAGGACATTCTTCTCCTTGTTGGCTTTTTGAATCCCTTTTGTCATTAGGGTTAGTCTAATTTTTAAAGTATTATTTTCTTCAGCATTCTTTTTTTGCATTTCCTTTAGCAAGTAATTGATTTGTTTTTCATGATTTTTTGTATCATTCTCATTTCTCTTCCCAATTTTTGCTCTACTTCTCTTACTTTACTTTCAAAATCCTTCTCGAATTCTTCCATGGCGTGAAATCAGTTCATAATTTTCATGGCGGCTTTGGATGGAGGAACTTTGGTTTTCTTGTTTTTATTCTTCCTTGCAACCAAAGTAAGATTCTACAGTCTGAATCCTTCTCTGGTTTTTGCTCATTTTTTCATCCACTTATTTGTCTTTTGAACTCTTTGTCAAGATAGTTCTCTGCTTCCAGTAGGGGTGGAGGGTGTAATGTCAGTTGCTGGATCCCCCTGCCATCTGTGGGCCTAGACCTCCAGAAACAGTGACTGCAGCTGCCTCTACTGCTTCTGTGGCAACAGCCAGTTTCTCCACACCCTTTCCTGCCTCTGCCACTGTGGGGCTGGGGTCTGGCCACTCTCTCACAGAAGTCACACAGGTTTTTCCACTGACCTTGCAATTTGACCTCAGCATTTTGGGATTGTGAAGTCTAGAAACCACAATGGATGTGAGAGATACAGTCAGTCCCTCCAAGGCCTGTTCAAGTCTCATCTGTCCAAGCATAGCTCACACTGGTCTATGCTCTGCTCCCAGCATGGTGTGACAGACATTTCCTGATGAACTTCCAGTCTGTCTTGTGTTGGAGATTTGCTTCACTCTGTTATTCTGTGGGTTCTGCAGCTGCACAATTTGTTTAGAGTCATTTTTTGTAGGTATTTGGCTGGGCTTGGGGGGAGTGCTCTAGAAAATCCATGCTGTTATTCCACTATCTTAACTCTGCCCCTCCAAACCTTAACTATTCTTATGAGGATATCTCAAGTATGGGTTATTTATGATACTGATTAACATTAGTCAATTCTCGTGATTTAGCTTTCTAACCTATATTACCAACTTTATAGAAGTATCAATCATCACCTTTACCAGATATCACTGGTGTAGCCTATCTCTTGGTTATCCCATTTCAGGAGTTAATCTAATGTAATTCAATCCATTAAGAAGTTATTAAATACCTACTATGTGAATGACATTCTACTTAACAAGGAGTATAAAAAAGAAGAGTTAAGAAAATTCACTTTCCTCAAGGAATTCGCATTCCACATGGTAAGGAGAATGTGCAATATTCCATGCAATAGTCAATAGAATTCTATATTTCTATTGATACTACTACTACTGCAAATTTACATAAAGCAAGCAGTATCAGACAGTATGATTAGTGCTTTAAAAATATCACATTCAATCTGCACAACTGGGCCAGGTAGGTACTATTACACTTTACAGTGGAGGAAACTCAAGGAAACAGTTTAAGCGGCTTGTCCATGATCATACAGCTAGTAAGTTTGAGTCTGATTTGAACCCAGGTCTTCCAACCTCTGGGCCTAGTGTTCTATGCCCTATGCCTCTTAACTATCACATATAATATAACATATGCATGATTATTTGAATAAGAAAAACATCTTAAAAGCTAAATCAAGAAAGATACTTTGTAGTATTGATGCATAAAATAAACTTTGAAAGAAATTATGAATTATAAAAGATAGTGATTAGAAGAGTACATTTCCCACACAAGAGGTAATCTGTGAAAAGGTATGGGGTAGAGGATGTCATGCAGATTTATAACTTTATAACCTCAGAACACATACGAGAAATAATGGGAAACATACCTGGGAAAATTAACTGGAGCATGTTTGTGAAAGATGTTAAATCTTAAATTGAAGAGTCTGCATTTTATTCTAGGGGTACTATAGTCACTGATTTTTGTCTGTGTTGTTGTTAATGCAGGGGAGAGGTATGGTACTTCTCTAACATACTTTTCTCCAAGGGTCAAGGGAGCAGCTAAACAGTACTTGTTCCCAAATATCTTCCTATCCTTCACCTATCACCCTTATATCATGCAAAAAGAAAAAAAAAAAGAAATGAAAAAGAAAAAGAAAAAAACCCAAAAAACTTCCTTAAATTTAAGACATTGAGATCCTTCTTACTCTCTTCTATGAACTTGTAATTGATCCTTCCCTTCTTGTTTCTACCAATTTAAGTACTTCTCTCAGTATCTTTTTCTCCTTTGACCCTATGTTCCCTTCAAACCCTCTGGCCAACCAGATAATCATCTCAACTCTGCATGAATTCTTCAATCTACCTTAACCAGAAGTAGTGATATGTTACACATCTTCCTCTAATAAGCCATAGGTAGTATAAATTCTGATTTTGACATTTCCTATTGTATAGTAATTTCCACAACATCATAGCAGTTTCTGAAGGCATCATTAGTTGATGGATGCTCAGCCTGTTCTTACCAGCTTATCAAATATAGTAAATATTCTGGATTTAGGACTGTTTTTTTTTTCTTTAGTGGTAATTGGGAGCAAAGTGATTTGTTCATCACTGACTTTCACTTTTTTCTTTAATAGGTTGGCTAAAGGATGAGAGATTATTATAGATTCTTAGGATGTAATAAACTGAAATTGCCAACGAAGTGACTGTCTCCACTGTATCCAAGTAAGAAGTGATGTACAGGAAAATGTACATCATAGAAAATGGAGAACTGGAAATTCAGTAAAAGAATAGGTGGGAGTACAGAGAAGAGGAGATTGTTTGTAGACAAAGATAATATAAAGACAGATTCTTTGTCATTGTCATATATTCTGGTACTGAAGAAATATAGATATTTAGATATGAATATTTTTGTATTCTGTGTCTATTTGGTTTCCTTTAGCCTCTATTAAGGATTCCATATATGAATTTGAATGAGAATGTTAAAAATCCATGCTAAGCTTTGATCATGGACTAGGCATTGTTTGGCAAAGAGACTTGATGTTGAAAGCCTCAGCAAAGATTTTCTACAGTAAGGGGAGCTCTGTGTTTCTCTGTCAGCCAAACAACAGAAGAGGTTTTGTGTACAGTCACATAAGCATAAAAATGGCAGATGCCCTTACTTTCAGCAACTTAAAATGATCAGTCGGAACAAAAAACATTCATCAGAGACCATACAATAAAGACTTCTAGATGTCAAAGGAAGAGATGGTTGGTTGATTAGTACACTCTATTTTTCATCAAACAATAGTCTGGTCTCATTCACTTTCAATATAATTGCCTCCTTTTCTTGTATTTCATGACACTATCTAATCACTTTCAACAAAACAAAGAATAAAGCTTTTGATTGTAAGCACTATTTTCAGCTATTGTCCAAACAGCTAGGAAATGAAAAAAAAAAGTTAGTAATTAGTGAAGTAAAATGATATCAATGGGCTGCTTTTATATTGCCAAGTGGATTGAAAAAGAAATTCACAAAAAAAGAGCAACAGAGAAAAAAAAAGCTTTATCTTTCTCTATAAGAAGCATTTTTGAAACGCAGGGTTCAGTTCATACAAAACTTCCTAGCTGCATAGTTTAGTAGTTTAATGAAAACCTAAAAAACAAACAACTCCAGAGAAGAAATACACCTTTGGTTTAAAATCAATTATCTATTAAGATTACAGAAAATTGATATATTTACATATTTTGTAGACATAATGGTTATTTTTATTTTAATATTTTTATTGTTTTGAAACCATAAGCTATTCACAGCATGTACGACTTTTGGAGTCAGTCCTGCAAGGAAGTTAAGCACAAATTCCTAAAAAGCTTATAGTTGACAATGTGTTATTTTCCACTTTTTTACTTTATCACTTATACAATGTAAGGAAGAGCATGTGTTTTAATTTTCAGAATATCAATGTTATCTACACTTTGTTTTCCAATCATGGCATAGTTTGTTCTTTTGGGTCTTGTTTTCTCACTGTGCAGTACAAGTTTATTTGTTATTTTTTATGTTTCTCTTAATACAGCTTATCCTTGAGTAATTCTCTTCTTACAATATTTCATTATCCCATTATATTCATATTTGATAAGAATATATTTGTTCAGATATTACACCATTATTAGACACATTTTGTTTTCAGCTTTACTTATCACTAATAATGCTATTGGAAGTAGCTCAGAGGCATAGTGGAGAGAGGACTAGACTTGGAATCATGACAGGTCTTCTCCATGTGTTCACATCTAGTGTCATTCACTTAACTAGCTGTATCACATTGGATCATATATATGTGTATGTTTGTATGTATGTATGTACATGTGACATGTATATATGTGTCTATGTACAGGTGTGTATTATATACACATATTCATATTATACATACATACGCCTCCATAAATATACACACACACATTATAAATGTATATATATATATATATATATATATATATATATATATATATATATATATATATATATATATATATATATAAATCAGGGGCTGAGGATAGCATGCATGTAATATGAAATACATTTTCTTATTGAAGATAAAAAAAAATTCCAGAGGACCACAACAGAATGATAGAGAAGAGTGGAATTGGGTAGGTCTGACTGAAATGAATGACTTTTAGGAAGCAGAAAGTAATTGTAAGAGAACAGAGCTTAAGTCTCATAAGAATACTATTCAAAATCTGCTTAGGTGAGTACGTTAGGAGAGCCTTCAGAAGAGCAAAGGTAATGTTGATTTGATCATTAGTCCCTGAAAAGATATTGTCAGATTCATGTGTGACAAGTCAGATATACAGTCCTTTTCCTTTTCTCTTTCTTAATTTTATATATCTATACACATATTTATATGTGTATATATGTATGAGTGTATGTGCATTTATATATACATATATATATATATATGTTTAACATTACTTTATTTAAATCATATTTGCCCCTCCTGTTGTTTTACTCACAGGAAATATAAGAACATTTATCCCAGACACTCAGTGTAACTCACTATCTGTCTATGTTTTTTTTTTCTTAAGTCTAATTTCTGAAATTAACAAGTTCATGGATTATGTGTTCTAACTGCGTACTGTATTCTGCAACTTCATTTCATTATATTGAAGAGTTGATCCCATTAATATTTAAAATTATAATAATTTCTTTTTACTTTCGCTATATCATACAATGTGTAGTTTGAGGGTTAAATTTTTAAATTTACAGATCCAACCTTTATATCAAAGCTCTCTTATTCCAATCTATGTAATTATTGCAACACCTTATGTTGCAGAAAAAAATATTTCTAGGTATCTACAACTTTTTTTAATTTACACAATATGAATCCTGCCTCTAATCTCATACATAAAGAAACTTCTTCCCTTGCACCGTTAAGATTTCTTTTCTCTACAGTCAATGTTTTAAACTTTTTTCTTCCTCTTCAATTTACTGTATTTCATTTTTCTGAAATAAATTAAATTTCCTCTTTTTAATTTCTTTGCCTCCCACTCATTTATTTCTAAAGCATATATTTATAGCTCTAATTACTAACTCAATTCTTTCTTTTTCCTCCTCTTTCCTTCCTCTAGTAAATGTCTACCTGATTTTGCAAGCTGATAGCTATTCTGTGTATTTCTCCTTAATTATCCTTTGACATAATATGACTTCTAGAGTATAATAGTCTTTTCTCCTTCCAAAGTATAAAAATTGTTAAGCTGCCTTTTTATTCTCTAGGAATTTAATTAATTTTGGTAAATTTTGCACAATGTTTGATTTCATTCTCTTAAATATATATCTTTAAAAGCTTTATTGTAGTAATATATAACAGCTTTTAGATTTTATAGTAAGTATGTCAACTGTTACCCCATTTTACCTTATTATGGCAATTTCACAGAAACTCAAATCACAATTAGAAGGCATCTCAGAGGCCATGTGTTTGAACACACTCCTTAACAAGTATCCCTTAAAAACATAATTAGTTTTATTTCCCCTTGAAAGTCTCGAGTAAGAAGAAACCCACTAACTCTTGAATCTGTCAGTATACTTTTATATGACTGTAATTATAACAAAATTCATTTCCCTTTATAATAAACCTGAGTCTGTCTCTATGTAATTTATAGTTATTGCTCCTAATTTTGCCTTCTGGAGACAAGCAGCATCTTAGAATCTCAGAGCTGAAAGGCACCTCAGAGCTGTTCAACCCAATTAACAACTGGATTCTCACTATCTTCCAATGCAATATATTTCTTTTCATTAAAAAATGGACCTGCCATATTAAAATGACATTTGCTGATAAGTCTATTGTCACTTCATGAAAGTTCACAAAACTCTTTGATTTACCTCAAAATTCTTATCTGGCCATTACATTTCTGGGTGATTTTAAACTTATATCTTGATTTAATGGCATTTTGTGGATTCCATCAGTCTACCTTATGACCTTTACTTTCTTGGCTTTTGAGTTTTATTTTAGTAGAGTTTCCTGAAACAGTCGAATTAGATTATGTTTTTTTTTAAGTCATTCAATTTCAGAATGGTGTCTTGTGTTCTGTCTTTAACAGTTGTTTATATTTTTTAAATGCATGTTATTTTACAATTTCACCCTTTAAATTTCTTCTAGTAATTTCTTTTTCATCTGTCTCTTAACTTGTATTATCACAATATGTTTCAGAATTTATACTAAATGAATGAAAATATTTTTTCCAAAGCATATGTCCAACACTGTTAAACAAGAGAGACATACATAAACAAAGTCAGTCTTTTTCCTCAAGGATCTTATATTCAATTAGGGAAGAAAATTAATCTTGGAGGTTAGTGTCCAGGAGATGACATTTTGTTTTGCAAGATTATAGTGATCAAATGGAGTTATAATGGAAAAAAATGACACATACTTTTCAGTATGAAATGCAATATGTGATTATGGTTCCAAAATTGTTAACAGATAAGTGGAATATGGTGGGTAAATTTATGGTGATAGTGTGGATTGTGAAAGATGGTGGTGAAATAAAGTGAAGCATAGTTATAGCCCCCTGGATATAGGGAACAATGAGTCACTCAATCAGAATAGTAGGGAGTGGGGGGATAGAAAGGGATTTAAGAAGGTGAAAAATTTAAGTCCATCAAAGCACTCTGTCTTGTCTGAACATTAAAAAAGATAAAATTAAGATGGCAGTGCAAATTTTAATAAATTATCATTTTCATAAGTGTTTCATATTTAAATAATTGATCATTAAATAATTTATAAATAAAGAATTAATGATTAAGCATTTGATAATATTTTTTTAATTAAGTAAAAATTGTTATGCTTCATTCACACATTATTTTTATCACTCTCACTCTGGAGATCTGTTTTATATCTTACTTTTTTCACCCACTTAATCCTCTCAACCACTAATAACTTTTTATAGTTTTTAGCATCATTGATTTCACTCAGGAAAGGTCTTCAGAGGTTATATAATGTAAGTGCTCCACTTAATTCCAAAAGAAACTGAAGCCAAAAGAGATTATAATTTGCCTGTTACACAGAGTTAGTAAATTCTTTCTCCTGGATTTTAACTAAGATCCTCTGATTCTAAATTCAGCACCCTTTCAGCTACTGCAAATAACTTCCCCTGTTAAATGCCAGCATCCCACTCTGTTGACTTAATTTACTACAAATTATCTCATTGTTTACCTCTATCTCATTCCCTTGGAAACTCAAGACTGCATTCCTTTTCCTACCCACATCTTTTACAGATATGCCTGGCACCTAATTAACTGAGAAAATTAAGGTCATTTATTGTGAGTTTCTTACCTCTTCTACTGCAGATTTTAATACCCCCTCTACATCTTCATCCACCCTTTTCTCCTTCAATTCCATATTTGCAATGGAACTTTTTCTTTGTCCATGTCATACCCTCCAACTCTGAGTCAAATATTATTATTATCCTAACTACTCTACCCCAAAAACTTTTCCTATTTTGTCTCTGTATCTTTACCATTTCCATATCTGTCTTTAGCTATTTCCTTTCTTGATTTCTAAACAAAGAAAATGTATTTATTTGCCCTTTCCACTTCAACATATCATGCTAGAGTTCTCATAATTTATTGTAAATTGCCTATGAAACAAATCATCTGTACTTACTCCCTCTACTTCTTCACTATGTACTTTTGACCCTTCCAATATTCTCTCTCATCCCATTTCTTAACTAAAGCTATAGTCTCTAAGAATATAGCTTCTTTGTTTACTTTTTCATTTTCCACGTTTCTGTATGTTTTGACAAAATTGATTATCTACTTTTCCTGGATACTCTTTCCTCTGTAATATTTATCTTTCCTCGTTCTCCTCCTGTTTTCCTGGTCCTGCCTTCTTACTCTCATAATCATAATCCATTGCCTCTATCTTTAGTGAGGATTTTGCAAGTGCTCTTCCCTATGGCCTCATCTACTCTCACTAGAATATCTCATTGGGTGATGTTATCCATTCCCATGGGTTCAATTGCCACATCCCTGGGGAAACATCCTAAATTCCTCTATATCCATGAGTAAATCCTTTCATAAACCCTTTACTGAGCTTAATTTTGTCTCCATCAACTGCCAGATTGATAGGCTCTGAATATTTTGTAAGCATTTCAAACTCAGTATGCTTTAGCCTTAAATCTTTATTTTCCCTAGTCCAAACACAGTAGCACTCCAAACTCAGTGATCTTCATGAATGATACAACCAATTTTTTGTTTAAATACTCAGATCCATAATCTTTAAATCATCCTTGATATTTTTCTCTTTCACTCTTAGTTATATTAAGTCAGCCTCCATGTCTTGGAGATTTCAAATTTGCAATTTATTTTACATCCCTATCCTTTTCTATATTTGCACAGACACCATGATAGTTTATGGCATCATCACCTTTTACCTAATATAATTAAACAGTCTGTTTTCAGTATTTCTCCCTCTTTTGAAAATACTTTTTCCTTATAACTATCAAAAAGTCTTTCTAAGGAAGAGTATTAATAGCTTCATATTCTTTAATGTTTGGAGGCAGGATTACAATGTCTTCCATTTGACAAAACAGTAAAATATTAAGTCTTTTGCCTTCCACTGGAAATACTTCAGAAACTGATTCTCACCTATCTAACATAGCATTATTCCTAGCACTTATTTCCAGAAATCTTTATCTCAGAAAAAATAGTTATTGCTTATTAATAATTTGATATCCCACTTGTTATTTCTGGGCATTCATGTGAGTATGAACTTGAAGTGCACTTCTTACAACATTCACCTTTCAGAATCTTTATTTTCTTTGGTTTTAGCCTACTGAGATTTTGATTTTTTTGTAAATTAGTAATTTAGCTTTTCAAAGGTATGGCATATAAAAATTTTATAAACATGCTTTTAATGACTACATTAATATACTCATAAAATTGATATTAATGAATTTGATGTTGATCAAAAATCTTAAATAGAATAGGAACATCTTGTTTCACATCACTAGAACCTTTCCTCTAAGGTGTTGCTGACTGATTAAAAATTACTCAAATATCTTATCATTCAACCTGTTCTATTCTGACAAATATCCTCTACTTTTGCATCATATCTACAATGACAGCATCTACGCTCTCATAGTTTACTGAAATCCAGGTAAACTACATCTAGAAGATTTATTTGTTTAATAAATCTATCAATTTCCAGCAGGAAATCTGTTAATCAACAAAATTCGTAAATGGTTACCATAGACCAGACAATATTTACCTGTACTAGAAATACAAATACAAAAGTGATATAATTCTGACTCTAAAGGTGTAAGGGGCGCTGACCGCCACACCTTCTGGGACACCACACTGACGGACATCAGGTAAACTGAGTCCCGAGCAGGGAAGGGTGAACAAGATGGCGCTGGAAGGGATGGCCCCACCCCTGGTTTGTGTTTGTTACTATAGTTCCAGCTTGTGTTCATTACTATAGTTTCGGGTTTGTTTGTGTGTGTTACCATGGTTTATTGGGCTAGCTGGCAGAGACTATGGAATCAGAGTGCCTGCTTGAATAAATCAGAGTTGCTTCATGACCCTCTCTCCTGCCTCATTCTTTTACTCGTGAGCTCCACAGGAGGACAAGCAGCCTGCTGGTCAGGCATAAGACTTGTTCCTGTCAGTATGCTACGCCGTCACCATAGCATAAAGGAATATATATTCTGCTATTGTGCTATAAGAAATGATGAACAGGAAGATTTCAGAGAGGCTTGGAAAGACTTATATGAACTGATGCTGAATGAAAGGAGCAGAACCAGGAGAACTTTGTACACATCAAAAACCAATATGTGTGAGGATTTTTTCTGGTAGACTTAGTAATTTATTGCAATACAAGGACTTAAAAAATTCCCAGTGGGCTCTTGGGGCAAAATGCCATCCATATTCAGAGAAAGAAATATGGAATCTGATTGTAGAATGAAGCAGACGATATTCTTTTGTATTTTGTTTTGTTTTCTTTTATGATTTTTTCCATTTATTTTAATTCTTCTATGCAACATGACTGAAGTGAAAATGTATTTAATAGGAATGTATGTGTAGAACCTACATAAAATTATATGCCATCTCAGGGAGGAAGTGGGGAATTACGGGGGAAGTGGGGATAAGGAAGGCTAAGGGAAAGGCTAAGCGGTAGGGAAAATCTAAGTTTTATAGAAGAGATTATAGAACACTAAAAACAAGTAAAATAATTTAATAAAAAAGAACATATATTGTACTATTGGGAAATAACATGTTCATAGATGCATAGCTCTAGGATATATACAAGAAAATAGATAATGATTGGGTTTGAGAAAGTCACTAATAATTTGGGAATCACAATGGCCTCTTTAAGATGACATTTAAATTGAACATTGAAACAGGGGTATTTCAAGGGATAAAGGTGAAGAGTAATAGCTAAATAAGATTTGAGTACTTCTGATCTCCCTTCATCAACTTCTATCCTGGTTTCATAATTTGTATCTCAGCTTTAATCTTTCTATGGCTCTTATTTTATTTGCCTCTAACTTTTTCGTACAATATTTGTACCGTCTGAAGTTTACCACTCTTTATAATATCTTTTATAGAAATGAAACAATCTAGAAATTTGTTCTTTATTATGTGTTTTTACTTTCATCTTCTCAAATATTTTAAAAAAATATTTTAAAAATCTAAAGTGGTTAATGTTCATATGTAATAGCTTGAGAACCCTAATCCCATTTGTAATAATAGAATTTTACACCAGGTGTTTCAACATATACTTTCTCTAACCTCTGAAATTTGCTCATCTCAAATCTACAGAGAATTTCATATCTTCAACTTTTTCTTCCTTTCTCTCCTTTCTCAATTCAAATGTACATTTCTTTCCAGATTTCTCAATTGCTGTGTTTAAGAATCTAGTTGGTAAGAATCAAGTTCATAATGGGTATGTCTTAATTTTATTTAGCTGTTAGAAAGAAAAATTTTTGAGAAGATTTTCCAAGAACAGAAGGATATTTGCTACCCATAAAGTGGGGTTACTTCGTCCTTATTCTTCTTTTGTCTTTGGAGCGAATGAACTCAGACTTAAACTTCTACAAAACTTTGTATGCACTAAATTAACTTCTCATTTCTGTCTAATGGATGAGTCCATGTGGATACCTCTTGCCATGTTAAGGTATATATTTCTACAAATCAAGTTACTGGAGACTCCACTTTCCACTGGGTTTGGCTGTATGTAAAATCTGTCATAGGCTATGTATTCCAAATCTTTGGTTTTTTTAATTTTTTTTATTATTTTTATAATTTTATTTATTTTTAGATTTCACCATTTATTTTCACAAATTTTGAGTTCCAATTCTTCTCCCCTCCCCCATCACATAGCACCTTGCATTCTGATTACCCTTTTCCTCAATGAACTCTCCCTTCTATCACACCCCACCTTTCCCTTATCCCCATCTTCTCTCTTTCCGTGTAGGGCAAGATAGATTTCTCTACCCCATTACCTATATTTCTTATTTCCCAGTTATATGCAATAGCAATTCTCAACATTCATTTGTAATTCTTTGAATTCCAACTTCTCTCCTTTCCTCCCTTCCCACCCATCCTCACTGAGAAGGCAAGCAATTCAATACAAGCTATATATATGTCATTTTGTGAAAGGCTTCCATAATAATTATGTTGTGTATTACTAACTATATTTTCCTCCATCCTACCCTGTTCCCCGTTTATTCTATTCTCTCATTTGATCTTGTCTCTTCCCAAAAGTGTTTACTTCTAATTACTCCCTTCTCCCATTTGCCCCCCCTTCTAGAATCCCCCTCACCCCACTTGTCCCCTTCTCCCCTACTTTCCTGTAGTACAAGCTAGATTTTGATATCAAATTGAGTGAGCATGTTATTCCTTCCTTAAGCTACATGTGAAGATAGTAAGCTTCATTTATTCCCCACTCACCTCCTCCCTTTTCTCCTCCATTGAAAAATATTTTTATCTTTTTTATGAGTGGTAATTTGCCCCATTCCATTTCTCCCTTTGTCCTCCCAGTATATTCCACTTTCACCCCTTAATTTTATTTTTTATAGATATCATCCCTTCTGATTCATCTCAACCTGTGCTGTGTGTGTGTGTGTGTGTGTGTGTGTGTGATTCCTCCACCTATCCAAATACTGAGAAAAGTCTCAACAGTTACAAATCTTATCTTTCCACGTAGGAATATAAACAGTTCAGCTTTAGAAAGTCCTTTATGATCTCACTTTCCTGTTTACTTTTTTATGCTTCTCTTGATTTTTGTATTTCAAAGTCAAATTTTCAGTTCAGCTCTGGGCTTTCCATCAAGAATGCTTGAAAGTCCTATATATCACTGAATGACCATCTTTTATCCCGAAGTATTATACTCAGTTTTGCTGGTTAGGTGAATTTGGGTTTTAATTCTAATTCTTTTGACTTCTGGAATATCCTACTCTAAGTCCTTTGTTCCCTTAATATAGAAGCTGCCATATCCTGTGTTATTCTGATTGTATTTCCACAATACTTGAAGTGTTTCTTTCCAGCTCCTTGCAGTATTTTCTCCTTGACTTGGGAACTCTGAAATTTGGCCACAATATTCCCAGGAGTTTCTCTTTTCGGGTCTCTTTCAGGAGGCGATTGGTAGATTCTTTCAATATTTATTCTGCCCTCTTGTTCTAGAATATCAGGGCAGTTTTCCTTGAAAATTTCATGAAAGATAATGTCTAGATTGTTTTTTGATCATGGCTTTCAGGTAATCCAATAATTTTTCAATTGTGTCTCCTGGATCTATTTTCCAAGTCAGTTGTTTTTCTGATATGATATTTCATATTATCTTTCATTTTTTCATCTTTTGGTTTTGTTTTCAACTTCTCAGTTTGCCATGCGGTCATTAGCTACCCTGAACTCCATTCTCATTCTTAAAGAATTATTTTATTAAGTGAACTTTTGAACCTCCTTTTCAATTTGGCTGATCCTGCCTTTTAAAGCCTTCTCCTCATTGGCTTTTTGGACCTCTTTTTCCAATTTAGTTAGACTATTTTTAAAGATTATTTTCCTTCGCATTTTTTTTGTCTCCTTTAGCAAGCTGTTGACTCACTTTTAAAGCTCTTCCATGGCCTGAGCCCATTGTATATTCATTTTGGAGTTACTGGATGCAGGATCCTTGTCTTTCTCTGACAGTGTGTATTGTTCTTCCTCATCTGAAAGGATGGAAGGAAATTCCTGTTCACCAAGAAAGTAGCCTTCTGTGGTTTTATTGTTTCTCCCTTTTTTGGAATTTTCCCAGCCAGTTATTTGGCTTCTGAATGCTTTGTCAAGAGGAGGGTCTTAGTGCTCCTCCTGCCTCCAGGACTCTGCTCAGGGCTGAGGTTCAGATGATCTGCTCAATTCCCCCAGGGGCTTTTGGCTGAGTGCTTCACAAATGAACAAGCCCTGCTGATGCCACCCCTGTTGCTGCCTGCTGCTGCTGCTGCTGCCTGGGGCCAGTGCTGGGTGGGACTCTGGATCCCTCTCTGCCAGTTGGAAAAACCCTCTTACCAACTTTTGAAGCTTTGTTCTTCACTTGTAGGTTGAGGAATCTGAGACCCTCTGTGCTTGTTCCAGACCTATTCCAGTCCTGTTCTACCTGGTGCTGTGCAGCCAGGCCTGGGATCCACTCTGCTCCGTGTCCTGTGGGATAGACCTTTCCTGTTGGCCTTGCAGGGTACCTTTGGCTGGAAATCTCTCTCATTCTGTTGTTGTATGACTTCTGGTGCTCTATAATTGGTTGAGAGTCATTTTTTACAGGTGAGTTATGGGCCATGGGGGAAGAGTTAGCACATGTGCATCTTTCTACTCTGCCCTCTTGGCTTTTCCCAGACTCCAAATCTATGACAGCTTGCTTTTCCAAAGGTTCTAAGCTCAAAAAACCATAGCTTAGTCCAATATGCCTTCATATATGAGAACAAAAGGAAATATTCAAAGTGATAAAACCAAAGGCCCATATCAGAGACTCCATGTCAGTTACCTCTTTGGATTTAAATAAAAAAAAGGGTCCAATGATTTCTCCCAACCTGGAGTATTGTAGTATTATTTGTTTCCATACATAACCAGAGTGGGCAAATGGTGTCAGAAAAATGCTCGTTTGCTCTATGTTTTGAAAACTGAAATTACGATTAATTAAAGAATGTATCAATTACTTAGCTTCTGGCAGGGAGAATTTCTAGAAACCTCCATATAGTTGCATCCCCCTTCTCCTTGCCCAATAACCTCACTCCAGTTATGTACTGTATCTTCCCTCCATAGTTCATATTCCAGTTCCCACCTTTCTGGTTCCTCCACTATCAGGTACATCATTGTATGATATTGCTGCATGTGCTTTCCCTTCAGTTGAAATTTATATAAACATTCTTCACCTGTGTCTACTCCCTTCTTCTTGAATTTCTTTACATAGTACCGTTTCAAACTCAAAGACATGTAACTGACGTCATCTAGTTCAATCTCCTCATTTTATAGAAGGTTTTGCTGAGACTTAGAGAGGGTAATGGATTTACCACAGGTATTTCATGATTATATCTTCAATGGAATTCAAGATTTTTGAGTGTAAGGATTCACTTTTTCCCCTCTTGCCTAGCACAAAATCTAACACATAGCAGACACATAATAAATGCTTATTTAATTGAATATATAATATGACTTCACTTATCTCCTTATCCATATTGCATATTTTGAAAAAGGAATACATAATTATATGCAAATCACAAACCAAGCATTAGTAATCTTTTTTTAAATTAATTTTTATTTGTGTATTTATTTTTATGTTCTGCAATCACTACCATAAAATTAAGAATTTAACCCCCCCACTACACTTCACCCTCCCCAAGATGGCACACAATTCTGTATAGGTTCTACATGTACTTTCCTATTGAATATATTTTCACTATAGTCAGGCTATGTAGATAAACTAAAATAAATGGAAGAAATCATATACCAAGTGAAAACATAATACATAAACACACACACACGATCTGCTACATTCTGCTAATGAATTCCGTAGTTTTTTCTCTGAGTGTGGAAGGCATTTTGCCTTAGAAAACCACTGGGATTTTTTTTTTTATAAGTTCTTGCGTTATTGTGAAGCTCCAAGTCTACCAGAAGAAAAACTCTCCCACACTATGGTTGTTGCTGTGCACTAAGTTCTCCTGATTCTCCTCCTTTTGCTCAGCATCAGATCATATAAATCCTTCCAGGCCTCCCTGAAGTCTTCTTGTTCATCATTTCTTATGGTGCAATAGTACTCCATTACATTCATATACCGTAATTTATTCAGCCATTCCCCAATTGATGGGCATTCCCTTGACTTCCAGTTTTTGGCAACTACAAAGAGTGCTGCTATAAATATTTTTGTACTTGTGGTACACTTTCCCATTTTTATGATCTCTTGGGGATACAGTCCTAGTACCAATATTGCTGGGTCAAAGGGTATGCACATTTTTGTAGCTCTTTGGGCACAGTTCCAAACCGTTCTCCAGAATGGTTGGATGAGCTCACAGCTCCACCAACAATGAATTAGTGTTCCAACTCTCCCACATCCTCTCCAGCATTTATCATTTTCTTGTTGTCATGTTTTTCAATCTTATAGGTGTGATGTGGTACCTCAGAGTTGTTTTGGTTTGCATCTCTCTAATCAATAGTGATTTAGAGCATTTTTTCATATCTTTAATATCTTCCCCTGGAAATTGCCTGTTCATATCCTTTGACCATTTGTCAATTGGGGGATGACTTGTATAGTTATACATGTGAGTCAGTTCTCTACACATTCTAGAAATGAGGCCTTTATCCCCGAGCTTAGCTGTAAAAATTCTTTCCCAATTGACTATATCCCTCCGAATTTTGGTTGCATTGGGTTTAGTTGTGCAAATAATTTTCAGTTTAATGTAATCAAAATTATCCATCTTGCATTTCATAATGCTTTCTATCTTTTCTTTAGTAAAAAATTCTTCCCTTCTCCATAAATCTGATAAATACACTATTCCTTGCTCCTCCAGTTTGTTCATGGTATCAGTCTTTATACCTAAATCATGTACCCATTTGGACTTTATTCTTGTGTAACGGTGTCAGGCATGGGTCTACGCCGAGTTTCCACCACACTGTTATCCAGTCTTCCCAGCAATTTTTGTCGAACAGTGAATTCTGATCCCAGAAGCTGGGGTCCTTGGGTTTATCAAACAGAAGGTTGCTATATTCCTTGGCTACTGCATCTTGAGTGCCAAGTCTATTCCACTTGTCTACCTCTCTGTTTCTTAGCCAATACCAAGTGGTTTTCATAATTGCTGCTTTATAGTACAGTTTAAGGTCTGGTAGCGCTAGGCCACCTTCCCAAACATTTCTTTTCATTAGTCCCTTTGATATTCTGGACCTTTTGTTTTTCCAAATGAATTTTGATATTATTTTATCCAGCTCTAGAAAGTAATTGTCTGATAGTTTAATTGGTATGGCACTAAATAAGTAAATTAATTTAGGTAGAATTGTCATTTTTATTATATTAGCACGGCCTACTCATGAGCAACTAATATTTTTCCACTTACTTAAATCTGACTTTATTTGTGCAAAAAGTGTCTTGTAATTGTGTTCATATATTCCCTGGGTTTTTTTTGGCAGGTACACTCCTAAGTATTTTATACTGTCTACCCTAGCTTTAAATGGGATTTCTCTTTCTATCTCTTGCTGTTGGACTTTGTTGTTAATATGTAGGAATGCAGAAGATTTGTGTGGGTTTATTTTGTAACCTGCAACTTTGCCAAAGTTATTTATTTTTTCAAGTAATTTTTTACTTGAATCTCTGGGATTCTCTAAGTAGATCATCATATCATCTGCAAAGAGTGATAATTTAGTTTCTTCTTTGGCTGTTCTTATTCCTTCAATATCTTTATCTTGTCTAATTGCTAGAGCTAACATTTCTAGTACCATATTGAATAATAGTGGTGATAAGGGACATCCTTGTTTCACCCCTGATCTTATTGGTAATGCATCTAGCTTATCCCCATTGCATATAATGCTTGCTGAAGGTTTTAGATAGATACTGCTTATTATTTTATGGAAAGTTCCCTTTATTCCTACGTTGTCCAGTGTTTTTAGTAAGAATGGGTGTTGTATTTTGTCAAAAGCTTTTTCTGCATCTATTGAGATAATCATATGGTTTTTGTTAGCTTTGTTGTTGATGTGATCGATAATGCTAATAGTTTTCCTAATATTGAACCAGCCCTGTAATCCTGGTATGAATCCTACTTGATCATAATGCATTAATCTCGTGATAAGATTCTGTATTCTTTTTGCTACAATCTTATTTAAAATTTTTGCATCTATATTCATTCAGGAAATTGGTCTATAATTTTCTTTCTCTGTTTTCTCTCTTCCTGGTTTGGGTATCAAAACCATATTTGTATCATAGAAAGAATTTGGGAGTACTCCTTCTTCCCCCATTTTCAAAAATAGTCTATACAGTGTTGGAATTAAATCTTCTTTAAATATTTAATGGAATTAACTTGTGAATCCATCTGGCCCTGGAGATTTTTTCCTAGGGAGTTCCTTGATGGCTTGTTCAATTTCTTTTTTTGAGATGGGATTTTTTAAGTATTCAACTTCCTCTTCTGTTAATCTGGCCAATTTGTGTTTTTTAAAATACTTGTCCATCTGGTATAGATGATGGAATTTGTGGGCATAAAATTGGGCAAAGTAGTTTCTAATTATTGTTTTAATTTCCTCCTCATTGGAGGTGAGTTCACTGCTCTCATTTTTAATACCAGTAATTTGATTGTCTTCTTTCGTTTTTTTAATCAAATTGATCAAAAGTTTATCAATTTTATTAGTTTTTTCATAAAACCAACTATTGGCTTTATTTATTAATTCAATAGTTTTCTTAATTTCAATTTTATTAATCTCTCCTTTGGTTTTTCAGTATTTCTAATTTGGTATTTACTTGGGGATTTTCAGTTTCTTATTTTTCTACCTTTTTCAGCTGCATGCCCAAGTCATTGATCTCCTCTTTCTCTATTTTATTTATGTAGGCATTCAAAGATATATAACTTCCCCTAAGAACTGCTTTTGCAGGTTCCCATAAGATTTGGTATGTTGTCTCATTATTGTCATTCTCTTGAATGAAATTTTTGATTGTTTCTATGATTTCTCCTTTAATCCATTCATTCTTTAGGATTAGATTATTTAGTTTCCAACTGATTTTTGCTTTATCTTTCCTTGGCCTTTTATTACATATAATTTCTATTGCATTATGATCTGAGAAAGATGCATTGATTATCTCTGTCTTTCTACACTGGATTTTGAGATTTTTATGTCTTTGTGCATGGTCAGTTTTTGTAAATGTTCCATGTACCGCTGAGATATCTATTCTCATTCAATTTTCTCCAAAGATCTATCATATTTGCCTTATCCAGAGTTTTATTTACCTCCTTAACCTCTTTCTTGTTTATTCTGAGGTTAGATTTATGGAGTTCAGAGTGGGGGAGGTTGAGGTCCCCCACTAGTATAGTTTTGCTATCAATTTCTTCCTTCAACTCCCCCAAACTCTCCTCTATGAATCTGGGTGCTATACCACTTGGAGCATACATGTTTAGTAATGATATTGCTTCATTGTCTATGATGCCTTTTAGCAGGATATAGTTTCCATCCTTATCCCTTTTGATTAGATCTATTTCTGCTTTTGCTTTGTCTGAGATTAGGATTGCTACTCCTGCCTTCCTTACATCAGCTGAAGCACAATATATTCTGCTCCATCCTTTGACCTTTATCCTATGTGTATCCCCCCGTTTCAGATGTTTTTCTTGTAAGCAGCATATTGTTGGATTGTGGGTTTTAATCCATTCTGCTATCCATCTTCGTTTTATGGGAGAGTTCATTCCATTCACATTCACAGTTATGATTGCAATCTGTGTATTTCCCTCCATCCTCTTTCCCACCATATGTGCTTTCAGCTCTCCCATCTCCCTTCCCCTCCTCAATAGTATTCACTTTTCACCACCTCCTCCTGCAGCCTTCCCCTCCTTCTTTTAGCTCCCCTCCCTTTTACTCTCCTTTACTCTTACTGCTTCTTCCCTCCCTTTTAGTCTCCCTCCCCTTTCTTCCCCCTTCCCCTCCTACTGCCTATAGAGCTAGTTAGGATTATCTACTTAAGTTTATTGTGCCCTCCTTTAAACAAATCAGATGAGAGTGCCTTTCAAACAATGCTCATCTCCCTCCCCTCTTTCCTTCTACTATAATTTTGTACTTCTTCCTGTAATGTAATTTGACATTTTCTGCTTCCTCCTTTTCACACCTCCTATTACAATCCCTTCTCATACTTAAATCATATTTTTAACATGACATCATTTACTTTATACCTGTTCCCTCTAAGTACATCCCTTTTTATCATAATAGCGGCACAATTCTCAAAATTAACAGGTATCATTTTCCCTTATAGGGAGGTAAACAGTTTGCCCTAATTGAGTAACAAGTTTTTGTTTTTGTTTTTTCTCCTCTGTTTACCTTTTTATGATTCTCTTGAGACCTTCATTTGAAGATCAAATTATCTATTGAGTTCTGGCTTTCTGATCAGGAAGCTCTGCAAATCCCTTACTTCGTTGAATGACCATCTCCTTGCCCGAAATGTTAAGCTGAACTTTGTTGGGTGGTTGATCCTTGGTTGTACTCCCAACTCCTTTGCCTTATGGAATATTGGATTCCAATTCTTTTGATCTTTTAATGTAGAAGCTGCAACGTCCTGTGTGATCCTAACTGCAACTCCTAAATATTTGAATTGTTACTTTCTGGCTTACTGTAGTATTTTCTCCTTCACTTGATAGTTCTGGACTTTGGCAACGATATTGCTTTGGGTTTTGAGTTTGAGATCCCTTTCAGGAGGGGAACGGTGGATTCTTTCAATGATTATTTTTCCCTCTGAATCTAGCACCTCTGGGCAGTTTTCCTTGATGATTTCCTGGAAGATATTGTCCAGACTTTTTTCTCCATCAGTGGTTTCTGACAGGCCAATAATTCTTAAATTTTCTCTCCTGGATCTATTTTTCCAGGTCATTTGTTTTTCTAGTTAAACATTTTACATTTTCTTCTATCTTTTCATTCTTTAGATTTTTTTTTGACTGCTTCTTGCTGTCTCATTGAGTCATTAGTTTTTATTTGCCAAATTCTAATCTTCATCAAATTATTTTCTTCAGTTAACTTTTGCATCTCCTTTTCCATCTGTCCAATTTTTCCTTTTAAGGAGCTATTTTTTCCAGTTAATTTTTGTACTTCTTTTTCCATTTGACCGATTTTCCCAGTTAGGTTTTGTGCGTCCTTTTCCATTGGACCAATTTTCCCAATTAGGTTTTGGGTTTCCTTTTCCATTTGAACAACTGTTCCTATTTGGAAGTTATTTTCTCCAGTTAATTTTTGAACTTCCTTTTCCATTTGTTCAATTTTCCTTTTCAAAGAGATGTTCTCATCAGTGAATTTTTTTTTCATACTTTTAAAATCATAGGCCAATTTATCTTCTATATCCTTCTTCAGGTGTTCCAGGAAAGCTGCTTGTGCTTGGGAGCAGTTCATAGTCCCTTCTGAAGTCTCAGCCCTGACCTCTTTGGTGTTAGTGTTTTGGTCCTTATCCATAGAAAGATTCTCTGGCTTTTTCCTCCTTCTGCTTTTTCTTGTTCATGATGTTGATTGAGTATTGTGGCTTCTGGTTCTTTCAGTCAGAAGCTACAGAACTTTGTGCTGAGCTGATGTGTAACAAAGGTAAAAGCAGGTTTTTGTTTTGTGTTTCCCTGATCAACCCTGGGGTTATCTTGTTAAGTGTGGGGGAGGAGTGATCTGGTCACAGGAGATCTTCTCAGCTGAACTGAAGCAAAGGCAAGCTCAGGGGCTGGTGATCCTCGCTTCCCTATTGTCTTCCCATTTCCCCTGAAGTGCTGAGTCACGCCTAGATGCTAATGCGTGTTCCCATTCCTCCTGGGGCTCCTCTGTTGGCACTTAGGCTTTCTGGGTCCTAGTGCAAGTTTTCTCTGCCTTTTGTCCTCTGTCCTTCTTGTTTGCCTCTGCCACAGTAGGAGAAATCCCCCTTAGCTATTTTCCCTGGCCTCAGGTGTTATGAGACTATTGGCTCCTTCTGCTGTTCCTGCTGATCCAGGATTTTTCTGGGGAAATATTTTATGGTTCTTTCATGGTCATCAAGCGTGGAGGAGAGAGCAGTAAGTGATCACTTTGCCCTCCTAGCTCCTGGAAATTCAAGTAGGTGTCTTACCAATGTTTTATCTTTGGGCTGAAAGTCTCAGGAGCTGCTGTGCTGATATCTGGGGCTCAGCAGCTCTCACTGGCTCAGCTAAGCTTGTCTCCTGCCCTTGGGTGCTGCTGTGCCAGTTCTGCCAGCCACTCTCAGGTTTCCCGGGCCCCTTCCACTCTACTGGTCTGGACATGCTGCGTTGTGTGCTGGTGGCTCACCCCTACAGAACAGATCTTTCTTGTGGACCTTCCAGTCTGTCCTGGGCTCCAAATCCACCACAGTCTGTCTCCCACTGGATTCCACACCTCCAAACTTTGATCAGATTCTCCTTTCAGAGGTACCTGAAATAGTTTATCCAAGAACTTAGGTGAGTCATTGCTCTCACTCCGCCATCTTGGCTCTGCCCTGTTAGTAACCTTTTTGTCATGGAATTTGCCTATTTCTTTTAGGTCCTCTAAATTATTTTGAATAATATATATACTTTGTGCATTTGCATAGAGAAATGTAGGACTAAGTTTTTTTTTTCCCAAAAATTTATTAATGACATCCTTCTGAAATCATTTTCTGTGCATTAATAACCTTCTCTATTGATATTATTCTCCTGCTCTAATGACTACCTTTTATCAAAACGGACTTGATATACGCATGCAATTTTCTTTCTAATCCTCCATCTTCAGTTTACAGTTCTTTTGATCAGTCATAAGATCAAATCAATCAAACATATATTTTGCTGGTATTTGTTAAAAAGTACTATATCCTCCCAAAAGAACCCTCTCAGTCCTTAGAAGAGTGCCTTCAGTGCCTAACATTATGCACATTTTTATAAAAGGTTTATAAAGGGACTTAATTTTAATTTAATGATAGGTACTCAATTTTAATCGTTTATATTTAAACTGTTCACCAGACGTGCATTTCTTGTTTTTAGGCACTATCAGTTTTGTTGACATTCACTTCCTAAATTGCCCATTTCAACCTGCCCTTTCTCTGAAGAGTCTCATTTTGCCCAGTATGCACTCTTTTTCTTTTCTCATGATGGAACTTTTACAGTCAGAATTGTGTTAATCATACATCATTTCTGCTAGACCTTAATCATTACACTCTCCAAAATATATCATGGCTACATTGTGACCCCACATTCTATTTATAGCTTTGAAAAAATAGTAGAGAGCACCAGTTTCCACCCAGTTTCAATACCAAACTTTTCTGTTTTTATTTTTTACCAGATTTCAGTTATTCGCTACACTACAGGTGTCTCATACAAGACCTATTGCTTTTATGCATTTCTCAGTTCTCTCAAGTATAGCACAGACCTGAAGAAAGATGCAAACGGTAAATAATTAATGAAATAAATAAAAATACAATAAAGCATAAGGAATATCAAATTTTAAAACTAAGTCAATAAGTGACTCACAGGGATCCCTATACTAGCCTCTTTTTAAAACAGAGTTTGATACCATAGCACTACACTACACTGCCTCTAGAACTATTGTTACATTTAATATTGAGTTACCCATATAGTCCTTCCCCTACTATCACTTAGTCCCTATTTAAAGAAGGAGGAGGGGAGTGTACTACCGATTTAGAGATGAAGAAACTGGGTTACCGACCATGAGGTGGATTTTATATGTATTAAGTATCCAAGGAAGGACTCAAAGTCCATGACCTCTGAGGGTAAATCTAGTGGGTTTTTATAGTTTATTATTATTCTTCCTTCTTTTAAAACACTGAAGGGAACACAATATATCATGGAGGGAGAATTAACTATTTAGAAAATTATCAACTAACAATTGCAATTTACTGAGTGATATGAGAGCAAGTTAAGAAGTGTCAAGACCTATATATTTTTTTAATGGCTTAAAAATTATTGGCCCTGAAAGGAGGAGGGTTATATGAAAAAGCAATAATAAATGTACTGAGGGTTGTAGAGTCAGTGTAGTGTAGTACCATGGTACTAAAATCAATGAAAAGTGCCACTGTTGTAGACTTCTTATTGACATCATTTTAAAAATGTAACTTAAAAGAGAATTGAGGGACCAGGAATGTTTTTTATGCTATTTTCTTGTTACTAACTCACACAGAAGGTTTTGGTGGAAGGTCAATCAAAAGAAGTATAATCTACTTCTTTAGGTTAGTCTTTAAGATATCGGTTTCAAGAAAATCAACTAGTAGATCAGTTTTCATTAGAATGTTGACCTTTCATATGAAGTCTAGCATCTTGTTTGTCTTACTAGAGTTTGCCACATTTTTGCTCATTTTCAGATTGATTTTCTCTAGTAAGGCATTCATTACTGAATTAACTAATCATGTACCAGGAAAGAGTAGCTCATATTTTCTTTTGACAATTTCCAATGATCTGAGATATATTACTACATTTTCATTTCTTTGGGGTTAAACCTTCTTTATGAATAAAACTTATTTTCATCTTCATTCATTTGCCTTCACATTCCCTTAACAAAACTGCTATTGAATAATGTGAGCTATTATTTTGAAAATATAGGAGTAAGCCTTTTAGAAGCATATGCTTGGAAAAATGAAGCAATGAAACACATGTACATGGGAATGAAATGACTTGAATTTTCTGAAATAAGTTTGACAAAAATTCCTTTCAAATATATTAGAAGTTGGATTTTAGGCACAGAAAGGAGAGAGCCAATTGTATATAGGTTACTCATCCTACCAAATATGACATTGTTTCTTTTTTTTTGTCTTTTAGTAGACTCAAGAAACAATTGAATTCTAATTTTGCTACTGAATAGTTCTTCAAAATAAGGTCATTGGTTAATTGGTAACCACAAAGGAAAAAACAGACAAATAGTGATTCTAAGTATATTTTTAGATGTCCAATTGTACAGATATTTAACCCAAAATATTGCACATAAATATTAGAAATGAAGTTTGGATAAGGAGATATTTCCTGTTATTATCATCTTTAATTCCTAAGATAATCAAAGAGCTTGAGAAATTTTTTTTAAAAACCTTGTAATATAGAAATGATATATTTCATGTGCGTGTGCGTGTGCGTGTGTGTGTGTGTGTGTGTGTGTGTGTACAATGATCTTTAAAAACTCTATTTACAAAAATCTTTTAATAGTAACCAGAGCTATGACAAAGCCTGTTAGGAAAGGAGAAAATTGCAACAAAACTGCAGACTTCGAACATTCAGACATCTGAAATTTCATGCCTTCCTATGACAGTATCATTGTTGCATTTTCTTGTAAATTTCAAGCAATATCTTTCTTGTCATTCTTTGCATGTTTGACTTTATTTCAGAAGTCATAAAACTTATAGTAACATACCGAAAATAAGCATAGTATACTTATTTTTGCAAGTCATGATAATATACTACTGGAAACACTTTATATACACCCAGCAAAAAATTGTGAATAGATCAGAGGACCAAGATAGCGAAGTCAAAAGAGATTCATCATGTGATATCTGTCCACATGTGATTATTTTATTTTCTGGACAGAAGAAAACATAAAGGTCATTGCCTGTGTCATTAAATTGCAAATTCCTTAAGGTCAGGGACTGCTTCTTCCTTATCTTTATATTCTCAGTTCTTAGCACAGTACCTGAATCGTAGTCAGCACTCAATAAATGTTAATTGAATAAATACATCAATGAGTGAATGAATGGATAGGTTTTGATTTGCATTACCGTTATACTAAACCATGTTGATGAAATTCCATATAATTTCTTGACTTTTTCTTGCACAAAGCACTCCATCTTCAAACTCTGAACATTTTCATTGACTTACTCCCATAACCTGCATTATTTTATCTCCTTATCTTTACCTCTTGCCTTCCCTGGCTTCTTTCAAGTGTCATTTGAAATCCCACCTTCTGCCAGAAACATTTTTTCAGTTCTTCTTAATGTTAATGCCTGCTTTCTGATGACTTTTTTTCTAATTCATCATGTTCATATCTCATTTGTATACATGTTTTCACATCTCCTCCACTACTCTGTTAGCAGATTGAGAACAAAGACTATTATTTTCATTTCTTTGCATCCCTGGAGATTAACACAATGTTTGACATTTAGTACGTGCTCAATATATGTTTATTGGCTGATTTAAGAATATTGAGGTCATATTAAATATAGACAGTATAAAGTTTTATCTGTATACTTAGGCATTGGCCTATTCATATCTCTCTTTCCCACAGGTAATGCACCAGTGGTTACGCTAGTGTCTGAATTTAGCTTCAGGTCTTTAATAATTCAATTCAGTATTATATATTCCCTTTCTCTTTTGACATTCAGTCAGAAAAGGTAGGTGATGTGGTACTGCATACACTAGGGTCAGAAGAAAAATAAATGAAAAATTCACTAATATTTTGTAGTTATCAAACTTCCTAATATCATCTACAATTTGATAACATCACATCTAATTGTTATCCACAACTGGAAGATGCCCTTCTTCCATGGCTTTCTTGTTGTGTATCAATTTCAGTCCCCCAAAAGAGGATTTTATAGTAGTGTTTAGGGAATTTTTTGGTTTTATTGTGAACTTTAAAAAAATAATGCAGATATTTCATTATAAAAGAAAAGATGATTGTATATGAAATTTAAAACTTCTATTATATTTTTCATTATTTTACGTATATATTAAAGGGGAAACTATAAAATGTACTATGTAATTGATGCTAAAACATAAGATAGCAAAAATGTTTTAAATGGTATGTTAAATGTTACACTTTCCTAATATAGGTGGTCTTCTGAATTTTGTTTTATTTTCTTTGGGGTACTTGAAAATCAATGACAGTCTTTTTCTCTTTTTGAATCACTGTGACCCATAAAATCTCTTGTCCCACCAAACCACCTCTCTCCCACTCACACATTAAATGAATACAGGCTTTTCCTCATTTCTCTTTGGTTAATTATTCAAACACTTTTAGTCCCTAGAGAAAATCATTTAAGTAAGATAGAACTGTGGTTCATATATGCAATCTCCCCAAAATGTCGAATCTCCTCTAGTAAAAAGTTGTTCACTGCACAAAGTAGATAATATGTATGACAAGTATTTATTTCCTTCATAATAAAATGCACTTAACACAGAAATACTAAAAACCTACATTGACAAATAACGACTCATTAAACTACCAGTCTTAGCATATTTTAAAAGGAGCTGGGAAAGACTAATACTATTTTTATGAAACTGCTAAACAGATTTATTTTTTTATCTCAATCTGTATTGTCTAATCCTCAATTCAAAGCTTGTATCTATTAACCAAACAATGTACACTCAAGCACTATTCATAACTGGTGGTTATCTACTCTTAGATGTAGGAAATAACTCTGATGACAATAAGCATGCAAAACCTCAAGATCCCTTATACTCACAATTTTCAAACCAAAAAATAGATATCCACCCCCTCAAAATTGCTGTTCATTGATCTGTGCTCTGGAGGAAAATACCTGAATCCAGTGTAACAGACTGATACAGGAATTTGAGATCCATTGTTAGGCTTGATTAAGTAAACTTGTGTTCTCACTACCTTAACTGATCTTATCCCTAGCTAAGGAGAAGGGAGATCATTTCCTTCTGCTACCATTACACAGAAAGTTTGAATCAGACTTGTCAAATCTCAAATAGCACACTTGATGAGAAGATCAGAGAAAGGATGAGGCTTTAGCCTCTTTATTTAAACGTAGTTGAGTAACTCTTCTTACATTAGCTGTCATTTGATTTAGAAACATTCCCTTATTTAAGAAAAATAACAAACCAACCAAAAGTCATAACTTTTACAGTTTTTCATAACATATGTACCATCAGAACTGACTGAAGTTCATGACCAAATCCGTGGGAAGAGAATTCCAGGGATGCTGTGGAGAAGATCCATAAATTGGAAGAAGAGGTATGAGCCAATGAAATGGATTTAAGGTCCAGTATGAGGCAAAAATTATGTCATCTGAAGACATAAATAATTATTCGGTCCTTATATACTTATATTTAACATTTTCTAATGCCTTATGACTTTATATGTTATCTCATTTGACTCTCAGTCATTTTTCCCAGGATACTCTTTTACCTTTTCAGCAACAGAATAAATGATACCATGTCTTATATTAGAACCATTAAGTTTATTGAAAGAAAGGGACTAGATCAGATTATTTTTCTTAAGTTCCTAAAATACTATTAATCCTTGAAGTATGAATGGATTTTTGTAGATATTTCTTATAAACTTAAAAATCAAAGTTACAGTGTAAGAATTTAATTTATTCTCCTAATGAAGATAATAACTATGATATGCAGAAATGATGAGGAAGCAAAAATGAAATCAGTTATCTTGGTTATAATGAAGTGCCCTTCAAATTGATAAGTTGAGTGAAAATCATCACATCTTGCAAAGTGTACAGAAAGACTCCATAGGGAAGATGGGGCAAATGAGTACTGAGTATTCTGTCAGTAACTTTTATATTAATAATAGATGTCATATATTAATAATAGATAATATACAACACTTTAGCTTTTGGGCCATGGTTTACCTTATTTCATTTAGCCATAACAGCAATCTTGTGAGGTAAAATTATGCTATCATGATATATCTCATGATAGAGACATAATCTCTAAAGCTATTAGAGATTAAGTGGCGCTTTCAAGGTCACATAGTAACGTACTGATGCCTGAATCAAATCCAAGCCTTCCTCTCACCAAGTACAGGATTGCATCTACTGTGCAACCTGGCTGCCTCAGTTTTTCCCTTTCTGTTGTTATTTTTGATTTTTTCTCACCCACATAGGAATAGTTGTTGTTCAGCAGTACGCAGCAAGTTAACACCTATCTTCCTCACTAAAACTTACTAACTTATTTATTTCATTTGTAAATACGTACGAAATATTTTTAGGAAAACATAATTGTATTCAAGTAAACACACAATGTGTTGTTGGAAGGGTTACTATTACCAATGAAATCAAGGGTATTAACATAAAGATTATTTGAGAACAGTATATTGAAAGTAGTATAGAATAGACATTTATTTCATGAAGAATTATTTAACTTCAAAACTGTAATCAGTTAAGAGTTTATTTTGTTAATATGTAAAGACAGGTGTCATGTGAATTATACTTTATTATACAGATATAAATTTATGAGAAATTTGTCAATAGCTGCATATCTTTAGTTGCTTCCATGTGGATGGAATAATTAAAAACATCCCGATATCTTTTAAATACAATATTAATGACAAGACAAAGATTCTCCTCCACTTGTTGGGTTTATCTATTTAATGATTTCTGTGAGAGACACTGGAAAATAATAGCACCTTTGCGTCACGTAGAATGAAACTTGCTGTCATTATCATTATTACCCTAGTTTTCTTGCTCTCATCTAATTTGATGAAGTTTAGATGGAAATCATGCTCTGATAATTGACTTGGATGGTATTATCCCCTTATATTTAGCATTTTTTAAGTAATTGCACAGATTTTTTTTAAAGACAGTTTTTAAATATTACACGAGTATTAGCTCAGATGGCGGCAGCTAGGTGACCAAGAGTCAGGAAAACTCGCTTCCTTGAGTTCAAATCTGGCCTCAGATACTTACTAGGTATGTGTCTGTGAGCAGGTCACTTAACTATGTTTGTCTCAGTTCCCTCATCTGTAAATTGAGTTGAAGATGGAAATAACAAATCACTCCAGTATGTTTTCTAAGTAAACCGCAAATGAAGTCAGGAAGAATTGGATACAACTGAAAAATAACTGAACTCATTGGACAATAAATTCATTTTATTATATTTCATCTAAGTCATCCCCTTGCCATCTGCCTTAGTACAACCCTCCAGAACACAAGTGGTTTCAAGAGACATTGGTACCTTAAAATTAAATTTCTTATATCTGTAACTCCTTTCCTAAGAACCCATGTTACTGATTTGTGGGCACATCACATGACCCCTTCTATACAGCCGACACCAGTCACACTTCTCATTCTTGTCATCTAATTATTGGGAGCTTATTTGTCTCACCCCACCAAAGTCCCTCACCATTCCATTTGTGGAACCAAAATCAAATCACTAATTCTGGTACTAACCAAAGTGTGTGCTCATCTGAAAAAGATGAATGCTGAAGAAGATCATGCCATCAGAGAAATGATGACATGACTTGCACTTGACTTGTTTGTTTGTTGTTGTTGTTGTTGTTGTTTGAGTGAGGGAGGGCTGTGTAGGTCACCAGCCTCATTTCTTCTCCAGAGCCATCTGAATCCAGTGACCAGATATTCATCAGGATGACTGGAGATGATCCAGGATGAGACAGTTGGGGTTAAGTAACTTGCCCAAGGTCACACAGATAGTGAGTGTCAAATGTCTGAGGTGAGATTTGAACTCAGGTCCTCTTGACTCGTTCCATCCACTGCAGCACCTAACTGCCCCTACTAATGGAAGAGCATATTGGTGAATACCTCTTTGATTCCAGTATTTGAGAGAAAAGCTCTTTGATAGCAAAGTCAATATAACTATGTTTCTCTCTCTGTGTACTTGGAATGTAATGTATTTATCATGATTATGTGTATATTTACATATACATGGATATATGCATACACATGTGTAATTATATTTTAAGTCCTATGCTAAGTATTGTGGAGAGAAAATGTTAAAAAGGTACATTGACTTTGCTATCAAAGAGCTTGCATTTGTGAATGAGAAGGAAATGCATAGGGGGTTAGGACCAGAAGCATGACAAGTCAAAGGATGTTGAGTGAAGGCAAAGTAGAATCTCTGTCTTTATCTATCTATCTATCATCTATCTATCTATCTATCTATCTATCTATCTATCTATCTATCTATCTATCTATCTATCATCTAGATATCTATTCCACTTATTCTTCTCTAGACTTAATGGAACCATTTTAACGACAACCCTGGTAGCAGAAAGAATGACAAGGATGAAATATGCATTCTGCTTGCACATGGTTTAAATTTCTTCTGTTCCTTGGATAATTGAAATGGTTTCATTCTATGCATTATGGAGATTATTCATATAGAAGCATCTATTTTAAACATTTTTTCATAATTAAAAAAATGGATCAATGTTATATGGAGAAGCAGCTTAGAATAGTCACTAGAGATGTTATCTTAAAGTTACTAAGATGTAGCTTTAAAACCTGCCTCTAATACAGTTAAGTGACTTGTACAACCCTGGAAAAGTCTAAGATGATAATTTGTAGAAAAAAGTGCTTACTTGCATGGTAGACACAATTTTCTCACCTAGGATTTCTCTCAGCAAATAAAGTCAAATATATTATGTCACTATAAATATATTGATGTTATGACTAAGCAACTGTGGCAATCAGTTAGTTAATCCCCTATTCTAGTATAGCTAACCTGATGAATTATCAAAAATATTTTGAGGGGGCGGAGCCAGGATGGCGAAGTAGAAAGACGCACATACACATAGCTCCGAACCCACAAACCACAGAACGGCTAGAGGGGACCAAGCCAGGGTGAATTCTGCACCCAGAGACCACGGAATATTGGAGCGAGGGAGATTTCTGCTCTGGAGAGACCTGCAAACCTCTCGCGGGGGATCCTTCGCTGCGTGGACTGGGCGCCGGGATGGGGAGCAGAGTGCAGCCCTGCCACAGCAACGACACCGAGAGGAAAAGATCCGAGAGGGCTACGGGAACGGGATCTCCAGCAGCCATGCGGGTCCCCCCACCCACAGAGGGACCTGCAAACCTCTGGCAAAAGGTCCATTGCGCTGCAGACGCGGAGCCCAGCCAGGACCTGCCGCGGCCGCGGCTCCGAGAGGTACAGATACGAGCAGGCTTTAGGGACGGCATCTCCAGCGGCGGCACAAGCCCCACCACCAACAGGTGACTGATAGGGGTAGGTGAGAGAGGCTCTTTGGAGGGTTGAGAGGGGAGTGGGGTGCCCCCATGGCTTGGGCCCCCCCAGGAGATAGAAGCTGAGAGGTGGCTGCAGACAGGGGCTCCCCAAACGGGTGGCAGTCTGGATCCATTGTGGAAGGTCTGTGCATAAACCCCCTGAGGGAACTGAGCCAGACAGGCGGCCCTGCCCCTGACCTCAGCACCTGAACTTAATTTAACACTGAATAGGAGCCCTGCCCCCGCCAAAAATCCTAAGGCGGGAAGCAGCATTTGAATCTCAGTCCCCAAACGCTGGCTGGGAGGACCAGGAGGCGAGGTGGGTGTGAGGAGAACATTCAGAGGTCAAGCCACTGGTTGGAGAGATTGCCAAGGAAAGGGAAAAGAAATAAAACTATTGAAGGGTACTTTATCGAGAAAAGACACTTCCTCCCTTCCTTTCTGATGGGGAGGAACAATGCTTGCCATCAGGCAAAGACACAGAAATCGAGGATTCTGTGTCCCAGCCCACCCAATGGGCTCGGGCCATGGAAGAGCTCAAGAGGAATTTTGAAAATCAAGTTAGAGAGGTGGAGGAAAGACTGGGAAGGGAAATGAGAGGGATGAGGGAGGAGCATGAAAAGCAGATCAGCTCCCTGCTAAAGGAGAACCAAAAAAATCTTGAAGAAATTGGCACCTTGAGAACTAGCCTAACTCAGCTGGCAAGGGAGGTGCAAGGGGCCAATGAGGAGAATAATGCTTTCAAAAGAAGAATTAACCAAATGGAGAAGGAGATTCAAAAGCTCACTGAAGAAAATAGATCTTTCAAAACTGGAATGGTATGGATGGACGCTAAAGACTTTATGAGAAAACAGATATCTCAGAACATACCTCGCAGATACGAAAAATGGAAAATAATGTGAAATATCTTATTGGAAAAACAACTGACCTGGAAAATAGAATCAGGAGAGATAATGTAAAAATTCTGGGACTACCTGAAAACCATGATCAAAAGAAAAGCCTAGACATCATCTTCCATGAAATTATCAAGGAAAACTGCCCTGAGATTCTAGAACCAGAAGGCAAAATAAATATTCAAGGAATCCTCAGAACACCGCATGAAAGAGATCCAAAAAGAGAAACTCCTAGGAGCATTGTGGCCAAATTACAGAATTCCCAGGTGAAAGAGAAAATATTGCAAGCAGCTAGAAAGAAACAATTCAAGTATTGTGGAAATACAGTCAGGATAGCACAAGATCTGGCACCCTCTACATTGAGGGATAGAAGGGAATGGAATAGGATATTCCAGAAGTCAAAGGAACTAGGACTGAAGCCAAGAATCACCTACCCAGCAAAACTGAGTATAGTACTTCAGGAGAAAAAATGGTCTTTCAATGAAATAGAGGACTTTCAAATTTTCCTGATGAAAAGACCAGAGCTGGAAAGAAAATTTGACTTTCTAACACAAGAATGAAAAGAACCATGAAAAGGTAAACAGCAAAGAGAAGTCATAAGGCACTTACTAAAGTTGAACTGTTTACATTCCTACATGGAAAGACAATATTTGTAACTCTTGAAACATTTCAGTATCTGGGCACTGGGTGGGAGTACACACACACACACACACACACACACACACACACACACACACACACACATGCACACACACACACATACATACACACACACATACATAGAGACAGAGTACGCAGAGTGAATTGAAGAGGATGGGATCATATATTAAAAAAAAATGAAATCAAGCAGTGAGAGAGAAATATTGGGAGGAGAAAGGGAGAAGTTATATGGGACAAATTATCTCTCATAAAAGAGGCAAGCAAAAGACTTATTAGTGGAGGGATAAAGAGGGGAGGCAAAAGAAAAACATGAGGTCTACTCTCATCACATTCCATTAAAGGAAAGAATAAAATGCCCACTCATTTAGATACCAAAACCTATCTCATAATACAGGAGAGTGGGGGACAGGGGCACAAGCAGGGTGGGGGGAGAATGGAGGGGAGGGCATGGGGAGGAGAATGCAATTCGAGGTCGACACTCTTTGGGAGGGAAAGGACCATAAGAAAATAGAAGTAAAGGGGGACAGGATAGGATGGAGGGAAATATAGTTAGTCCTATACAACACAACTAGTACGGAAATCATTTGCAAAACTAAACAGATATGGCCTATATTGAATTGCCTGTCTTCCAAGGGGAAGGGGTGGAGAGGGAGGGAGCTAAAGAAGTTGGAACTCAAAGTGTTAGGACCAAATGTAATGTTCTTACCACTGGGTAACAAGAAATACAGGTTAAGGGGTCAAGAAAGCTATCTGGTCCTACAGGACAAAAGAGAAGACGGAGACAAGGGCAGGGAGGGAGGATAGAGGAGAGAGCAGATAGGTCACAGGGGCAATTAGAAAGCTCGGGTTTGGGGGGGGAGGGGGTAAAAGGGGAGAAAATTTGTAACCCAAAATTGTGTGAAAATAAATGTTAAAAGTTAAATAAAAAAAATATTTTGAGGTTTGTTGATGTAATGCTTTGATTTATCACCTTTTAATTTATGAAGGATGGTGAGTTTCTAATGTAGAATGTTACCTATCTCATCATGTATTAATAGGTATCTGATAGATGCTAAATTACCTAAGTGACAATGATATGAAATTTCTACTACTGCATTTTATAATCTTTATTAAACAAGAAGTCTGAACTCGGAAGAAAACTCTTCAGCGTTTCTTGTGTTAAAGACCTTATTTTTTCAATATTAATTAATTAATAATGAATTAATTAATTCAATAACCTTCTCTATTTCAATTAGAGATTTGTTTGACTGAAGTATTTTTTTGCCCTTTCCTTATTAGCTCTGTCAGTTTAGTTCCTGCAGAGAATAACCTAATATAGAGACATCTACACACTGTTTGCTTTTTTTTTTTTTTTTTTGTATCTTAGTCTTTTTATAGGCCCTAACTAGATATAGTAAGTAGTGTGGCAGATAGAATGCATGACTTGTACGTAGAATCTGATTTCAAATACAGCCTAAGACATTGGCCGTTGCTTAACCCCTTTCTCAGTTTTCTCATCTATAAAATGTGGATAAAAATAGCACAGACATCCTAGGGCTATTATAAACACAAAATAAGAAAACATTTATAAAGTGTTTCGCAAAACTTAAAGTTCCATATAAATGCTATGTTCTTATGAACAGCATATTCAAGACATCCAATGGCATTTGCCTGTTGCTATCCTTTACCATTTGTTTGTGAAATTTCTTTTTATTGTTGTTTTTAGTCACGTCACTCTTCACGAGCCCAATTGGGTTTTCTTGGCAAAGACGCTGGAACGGTTTGCCATTTCCTCATCCAACTGATTCAACAGATGAGGAAACTGAGGCAAATAGGTCTCAGTGACTTGTCCAGGGTTACATAGGCAATACAAGTGTCTAAGGCACTTTATCCATTGCACTACTTAGTTGCCATGAAGTTTATTTGTTCAAAAAAGAATTTTGCATTTTAAAATTTTATTTAACGTGCAACTTGAGAACATATATCAATATTTTCCTCTTTTGTGATGAAATCTTTTTTTTCTAGCATTTGAAGGTGTGGGATGACATGTTTCACTAATACTTTATAGTTTGTTTGTTTGTTTGTTTTTTGTATTATTTCCTCCTAGATCTATTACTGTCAATTTTGTTGTGGCAAAAGCATAATTTAAAACTGGAAATGAGAATGTGGAAATTTTTCTAAATCTATTTTTATTGGGCATTGGTTTCAGGATGACAATCAGTATCTAAACTTATGCAGCCTAGCCTTTGTTGTTGTTGTAGCCACTGCTACTGTGATCATCATCGTCGTCATCATCGTCATAATCATCAATCTTTTTCTTCTCATCTTTTTAATGCGCTTCAGAAGAAAATGGTCATAAGACAAATTAGGATCAATTCTGTTATATTTTAGGTTCCATAAAGTATTTTAAATATGGAATAAATAATTTCATTTTGAAATTAATCATAGGTATTTGGATATAAGTTTATTTTCATCCTTACTGATAGAATTCTAGGTATAAATTCAGTAGCACAAAGGATATCAAGAATGAAACCTATTTTATCCTGTTCAAAATGACTGTTATCTTCTTTGCTGGGAGATTTTGAAATATTCTCAGTCCATTTTGCTGTGAAATTCACTGGGGTGAAGTAGCAATATCTTGAAGCAATAAGGTCTTCTTCAATTAAAAACAGTGCATTAATTCCTGCAGACGAATGCTATGTTTGAGAAATTGTGAACATTATCTGAGATAATGGTCTGATTCAGTCCAGTTTGTTGGTTGATTTCTCCAAAATACTTTGAGTCCTGTATTTGTAGTATGGGTACATGTCATCTATCAGTCCATGTGAGCAAACTTCTGATGTATAATTCCTTGTTCCAGTTTATTTTTTGCTGGTGATTTGACAGGAATTGTATTTTTATAATGTAGAACCATTCTTTGTACAAAACAACCATTTTTTCAGGCAGCATATGCATCATAAGTATTTAATTCTACATCGAGATTTCTTGAGCACAATTTCTGATGACATGAGGCTAATTCTGAGTTTCTGTCAAAACCTGCTCTGTTTTCACAAAGTATAGCATCACAGCCATTTCTTTTTCAACACATTGTATTACATGTATAATATGTCAGCATAATGTTCTTTGTCAACATACTGTTGAGCTGGCTGAGTCTTTCTGAATGTCACTTGTAGAAGGCCTTTTAATTTCATTCTTGGTTCTTAGACATTTTACAGACTCAAGAGGTAATTGCTTTCAAGAAATTCACATGCAAGTGCCTCTCATGATGTTGTACTGTAGCTAATTTCATCTGATGTTCACTTGCTCCAAAACTATTTCTGTTAAAGTGTTGCCTTATGTATGATATTTTCTAAAATGTCTACCAGCACTCTCATTTTCTATTAGGAAGTGTTACTCTTTCAAAAGGTGATTTTAGGATTATTAAACCTATGACTTATTAGTGTTGTGCAGGCTTTTGTTAGAGTACTTTAAAAATGTTACAGTCCCTTTTACTTTACTCTGAAAATTTATCTTAAAATTAACATTTTCAAGGTATTAAATGATTCACATGTGTTATTCCCTTTTCGTTTCACTTTCAGGATGCCACTCACAGTATTCTCTTTGATATCTATGCACAAAATTTCTTCCCTGTAGGAGACAAAAGGATTTCTCAGTATTGCCTTTTTCCATGGTGGAATGTGTCTTTTTCATCCAAGGTGAAACTATTCAGTCTATTTTTCTACAATGTGTGCTGAGAATATATTTTTTCTTATTGATACTAAACAGATATCATTAAGCAATGAATCTTTGAGATGACAGTGCTGTTTAATCTTTTTTAAAGGAGTCTTACTATTTTATGGCATCTATGTAAGCAAGTGGTAAATAAGATATTTTGGTCCAATTCCTTTTATGTGGAAATCATGATTAAGTCTATTTAGGACAGAAGCTAGTGTAGTAATTCTAAGGAGAACCATAATGGACTTAACCCGCCTCTCTAAAAAAATTCCATGTTTTATGTGATCTTTTCTTGGCATTTTGTTGATGTCACATTTTAAACAGGTAATAGTTTCTTTTGGGATTAGAATAATCTAGTGTAATCATCACATCTAGTGTAGTACATGTATTGAGGTTTCACCCCAGAGATAGCAAAAACTGTTGTGGTTTAAACTCTGGGACACCAAAAACTGTGGCTGTTTCATGATGCATCAGAGTGGAATCATCTGAAAGAATTCAGAATCAGACAATTTCTAATACAAGTATAGGCACTTATTAAGACTGATGCTCCTCAAGAACTGGGCTAAGTTCCAAGAGGATCCAGCAACTTCAGAGATAACAAAATGGATTTTTATAGGGTAAAGATGCTGATTGCACAATCAAAATTTGCGTACAATATAGGAATATGATTAATATTAAAGAGTCAGGAGGAATTTGTTAAGGGATTAGATAATGGAGGTAGAGTCCCATCTAGGGTTCGCTGGTTAAACATTCTGCTCATGGTATCCTCCAATTGCCTAGCTATTGTGGTCCTATCTGGTCAAGATAGATAGTGAGGTATTGTGGTTCTGTCTTGGTCCAAATGGATGATGTGATTGTGGTTGAGTACAAGAACACACCTGTTTCTGTGGCACCTATGGGGAATGGGTCTGGGGTCCATGCCTAGGTGGAGACATTGACTGTGTTCCCATGATTGTTGTTTCTGTGAGAACTTTATGCGGGGGTAGGTAGGCACAGTAGGCCTATAACGAAGTTAGAATATTGGAACTGGGAGTAGCTCTATTAGTACTCAATCATATGCATTAGCCAAGAATGTGTATCCAAGTCAGAGGTTTTATGATAATGACCAGCAGCCAGAACATGTTATCACATTGATAACAAATCACTCTCGGACACCCTGTTACACTATGAGACTCTCTTTTATCTCTTCAACCAAAATAGTGTATTTTAAAATGTTTGTAGATGGGAGGAATTTAAACCTTTGAATGCTTTGTTTGAAATACAGATATTTGACTAGTATTTTAAGACATCATTTACATTCTCTTTTTTATGCATAATTAACTTCTGATGACTTTAGCTAAGATAGATGGGATCAGAATTATATCTGACATGAAGCTAGTAAAAAGTTCTTCCTAGAAAAATGATGTACCACTTTTGTTTGAGACAATTAATATGGAACTCATGAGGTATTATTGCTTTCATGTTTGTAGAGGCATGATTTTCAGTCAACTCACTTAACCTACAATTCTGACATTCATCATAATAGTGGTGTCTAAATTTGGGGTTTCTTCGTTGGTCCAACTTGTGTTTTCGTTGTGTTAGACTTCTCATAACTAGATTTTTACTATTGCTATTATTTTCTATCTTTTTTACTGGGCTTCACTTCTATCACTGGTTAGCACTAGGTTGCACTTCTATTATTCATATTTAATTGCATATGGATTATTTCACAAATTGATAAATCAATAATAATGACTATCCTGATTATTATTATGAACATTGTTAATGAATATATGCAGGACACAGATTTAAAGTTAAAGCCAGAGCAAACAATGGAAATTTCTGTAAAGACTATTTCAAAGCACCTACACTTCTTTAATGTTATGAGTCAATGAGATTTCATCAGTGTCATAACAGTCAAAATTAGTAACTAAAGGAAATTAGACTAATTTCTCATCAACTATGTAGGTATGTTGGTATATTGAAGGCAGGACCTGTGTAGTACAATTCTCTGCATCCTCCTTAAGACTTTAATGCAACTAAGAGTTTGATTGCCCTGACCTTGTTGACTAAGGAGACTCCTCATTATTTCCCCAAACAGCTCCTAATTGTAAATCATCCCATTAATTCAACATTAATGGTCAAACACTAGGTAGATAGATAGATGATAGACAGACAGACAGATAGATAGATAGATAGATAGATAGATAGATAGATAGATAGATAGATAGATAGATAGATAGATAGATGGACAAATACAGATAAATAGATATATAAAACTACAAGAATTTATATATCATAAAATTGCATAATTTTCTACTTTGTGTGGAAAAATCTGACTTGGCTGTTACAACGGTTAATATCATCATTGTATGCACTGTGGTCCTGCTATGCAAAGTTGGAAATTACAAAGATTTGAGTTGGCCTCATGGGAAGAAACCTTGACATGTATGGAACAGTTCCTGGAGACAGAACAATTGTTTTTTTGCCTTTTTGTAATTTTCGATCAGTTTCTGACAGTATATTCTTCTGTGTTGTTGTCAGTTATCTCTTCAAGCATACTTCAATTGCACTGGACATATGTGTGGGACACGAGTCACCTATCTATGCATACTCACTTTGAAGCTTCACAGAGAGCAGCAAAAGGTTACCTGAAACTGAAAATCTCTTTCGTGGGGCCAACAGGGTGGCACGTAACTGTCAAACTGATCTAACAGACTATTCCTGAAATATTCCTTTCTTGTGTGGGAGTATTTTAAATGTCACTAAAAGTAAAAGAAAGGAAAATATTATTGGTTTTGGTGAGGGATTCTCCCTGGATTAAAAAAAAAACTTTTTATTAATTTGATCAAAGTAAAATGGAATTAATGATTTTTAATTTTAAATTATTTTTAAATCCACTATTATCTCTTTTCTCTTTGTTCTACTCCTCTAAAATGAAAAAGAAAAGACAAGAAAATAAAAGTAATGAAAACAAAATATATTTTTTGAGAAAGCCACAACAAAAACTGAAGCAAGAAGCTATAAAACAAGTGATTCACTGCAGATTAATAATATTGATTTTTATCCAGCTCAAAAAATTGTGGATGCTATTGTGTTATTGGGAAATACTCTAACATAATATAAATAATAATGTATTGTTGCATTGGAAACTGATAATAATATTATTATTCCTGTATTTCTATCTAGAAAATGAATTTTAAGAATCTTAGAAGAATTCAAAAGGCATATTTATTGTCACATGGTTATAGAAGAAAAAAGGAATACTTTTTCCTTCTCTGATTAATTAAAAAACTAAACAATGTAATGTATCTTCCAGAAAAGCATCTTTATTCTTGCATGATACTGATTTTAGCAAAAAGTTTACTATATTATAAAATATTAACCCAGACTCTAAAGGTAAGATAGAATGAATAAAAGTTGTCTTTGTGTATTTGAAAGTGTTAGAAATTGAAAAAAAAAAGATTCTGCATACACATTTTTAGTAGCTAACTGTCATGTATTTTAAGAAAATCTATTAAAAAAAAACAAAAGCAAATGCAACAAAAGGAAAAACAGCAACTGAAATTTTGTTTGGTTACTAAGTTCAAAAAGGAATAGCAAATTTTGCAAAAGATTTCAGGACAAATCCTCTCTAACTGATTTTTGTCCCTGATATGCAATATGTAAACTTTTAAGGAATTGATCATATATATATTAGGCATGATATATTAACATTAAATTTATGTAATCTATATTTTTACATACATACATAATTTACATGTACTCTGGTTTTTACTTCCGTTTTTTGATATCACTTTGAATATTTTTGGTAACTGAACCTGTGATTTCTCTTCATAAAATGAGTCTTTTCCATTAAAGTTCATGTTCCTTGTGGATAGGGATTATTCCATTCTTTCTCCCTTTATCCTATGCACGGAGTACAGTGTCTGCCATAGAGTAAATGCTTAATAAATACTTGTTGACTTATCAGTATTCAGAATACCCAAAATAAAATTGGCACTTCAGTTGCACTTTATAGTCTCAAGGATTTGCCTTAGGAACTGAGAAAGTCACAGGACCATAGCTTTAGATCTGGAAGGGATGTTTTATCTAATCTGACCCACCTCATTTTCCAAATGAAGAAACAGTCTCAGTTTAGTTGACTTGCCCAGTGTCACTTAGCCATTAGGTATCAGAGGCACTATTTGTCCGCATGTTTTTCTATCTTGGAAGTGAAGAATTCAGTCCACGATAACTCACAACTTCTCAACTCATCTTTCTTTCTTTTCATCACAAATATTTTGTGATATTAACTGCCTCTATCATCATAGTTTAATTTTAATTTACAACAAATCAATCAAGAATTTATAAGTACCAACTGTGTGTTAAGCACTGGTGAATAGAAAAATAGCAAATGAAACAATCCATACTCAGAAGATAACTGTATTATGACAGGACACAAAATGTGCTTTTAAAATATATAGGATAGATACAAATTCAATAAATTTGAACCTACACAAATTAGTTAAATAAATGATTTTGGGAAAGGGATGCTACCAGCTGTGGAGATCAGGAATGCCTTTATACAAAAATGGTGCTTGAATTGAATCTTTAAAATTAGAGGGACTCAGTGATGTGGAGGTGAGGAGTGCTGCCTTGCATTTGTAGAAATGGAGGTTAGTTAGTGGGAAAACACTAACTGAAAAAGATGGAGCATCCTATGAATAAAAGAGACAAAATTAGTTTGTCTGCATCACAGAGAATAAGAGGAATAATTAGTATTATAAAAATATTAGAAGTTCAGTGTCATCAGAGAAGTTCCATGTCTCAGCGACAGCTAATACATGGATAATGTGAGAGAAAGAGGTGCAACATAAAGGGAAGTGGATATTTTAGTATAGAGAGGAAATTTTAGAGTGCATAGTCAAAGGGATGGCTTGTATTATATTGGGACATGAGTGGGGTAGAGTTGCAGAGGATGGGGATGAAAGGATATGAACAATATATTTGGGATTGATTTCCCCTAAATATCTGGCATTAAATAATTTTAGGAATAGGCAGAGGAGCAGCAGAAGAAATAGGGATAATATTGGGTGGCAGATGAACAGGAAACCTTCAAGAAAAGGTGGCTAGATGTCGACTTGTCAAGTCCATTACAGAAGTGCAATCTATTATTGTTCATGCATAGGTTTGACTAGGTAGTTCCCTTTGAATTCTGCAATTTCATGATATTATCTGGGCTGGGGTGCTAGTAAATGTCCAAAATCTAGCTCTCCACAGGGGAAAAATTCACTCACGAATCACTTTTAAGTGTAATCTGCCTAACATGTTTTCCTTCGCATTCTTAAATTTAGACAATCAACAAAATAATAAAGCAATGCTTCCTTTAGCATATTTGTTGATTACCGATTTTACTCTAAATGTAAATTATCTTACTGAGAATTTAACATTTTGCTTTGCCTTTTTGTTGGAGCTGTTCCAGGATGCAGCTGAATTCCTGTATCATTTCTGACATGGAAGTCACTTAAGAGTTCTCAAACAACTCTCAAATAACTATCTACTAAGACATATATATGTTATGACCTACACTGTTGTATGAGCTTTCTTTTCTTTTCTTTTCTTTTTCAATTTTCTTTTTGCAAATTGTTGCAATTGCAATTTTTATTTTGCAACTTTTTTAGGCAATCAGGTGACTTGCCCCAGGGTCACAGATTTTGTAAATGTTTGAGGTCAGATTTGAACTCAGGTCCTCCTGAATTTAGGCTCAGTGCTCTATCTACCATACCACCGATCTGCTCCTGGAATTTTCTAACGTTAGTGGCATCTGACTCCAATGAAAGTACAGATCTTTGATGCACAGACATATTCCCTCATAAGAAACAAAAATGGAATTTCTCAGAGCAGTTCAATAACTTCTATCAGGTAACAAAATTAATAATTACTGTATTTGAGAAGTAAGAATATAAGCCCAGTGAGTGTTATTAAAGTATGGACAGGTGAGACTTTTTAGTGAATAAGATACTTTTTTTGAAGCAGTCATGTTATTAGTCCTATATATAAATTCCTAAATTATAAACATATACATTTTAATGCAAGATAAATACAATCTATTGTAACTAATGATTATTTATAGTAAAGAATCTTAGACATCTTTGACTAAAGCAGTTTTCTTTTAAAAATAGTTGGAAAACCTCAAGATAATTGTAGTTAACAAGAATAAATGCATTTGTTTTTATATTACCTCAGTATTCACAGAATATTTAAGTAGGTAGTGGAGGAGCAAGTGTTATTTATACTTGTTTTTAAATGAGGATTCTGACTCAGATAAATTTAAATGATTTGATCCAGTTTGCTCAGTTAATAACTGTAAGAGATAACAAAGAAGAATATCCATTCTTCTACTATTTCAAGAATATTTAAAGCAATTTTAATTAGACCAATGATAACAAGTGCTTTAGAGATACAGACTAAATACAAGGTTAAATAATAACAGCTTTCATTAACAGTTGTGTGCTGAGTGTTCGACTATGCCATAATTTAAATACACTTTTTTCTTGTCATCATTTTTAGTATTATTGGTTGTATGTTGTACATTTTCAGTGATGTTTAGATTTCCAGCTTTAAAATTTTTCATAATCATCTGGTGAATTTAGGAAAATCACAGAAATTTATAGAGCAAGTAGATATATAGAGAATGACTAATTTAAAATAGGCCCTCTTGAAAATAAGAACCATCAAAATTTTATCACTTAATTTATATGAGTGCTAGGCTTGAAGTCAGAAGGATTTTAGTTCAAGCCTGCCTCAGACCCTTTTTAGCTGTGTGACCACAGACATGTAACCTCTCTTACCTTGCTTTATCCTCTATGAAATGAGGATAATAATAACAACACCAGTCTCACAGGCAGTATGTAGTTTTTACAATCCCCTGAAGGATTATTACTCTATTGACTTTTCTTTCTATAAGAGTATTTCTTTCAGGGAATAAATACATAACCAGCTGTGTGACTTTGGGTAAGCTATTGAACTTTTCTGGGCCTCAATTATCTCACCTATAAAATGAGGGAGATTGGCCCAAGTCATACACAAGTTCCATTTGAGGTATACATTTCTGATCCTGTGATTTTCAAGCTAAATGCTTCATTGTGCTCAGTAGAGTAAGCCATGCTGAACTGGGTGTGTGCTATTTTACCTGGGTCTAGCCAACAACTATTTATTCTGGCTCTTTTCTAGGTAACTCAAATGCTAGAGCTGGCATTTCTCTGATCCTTGATAGTTTCCTTTTTCTTATGGCTTCTGTTTTGTAATTCATTTTGTAATTCATTGTGTTGTATTAGACGATATAATATTAATTCCCTATCATTAAATGAACTTTAAATTTATCTGATAATAGAATGTGCCCCACAGTTATGTTCTAAATAGTTTTGTGGTTCAAGTATTTCTTTCATAAATCCTTTTTTTTTTCCCACAATGACATATCAAAAGGAAAGTGGAGAGACAGCCCATGCATCCTTAGGTTACAATGTTGCAGTCTATCTGATGTATCTATTTTCACTCTGGTATAATTTGTCATGACAAGTTTTCAAGGACTTCTCTGAATGATTTTTTCCCTCTGCATTATTCAGTTCATAAAAAAATTACAAGTTGATGAAAATACCACCATCTGTTGGTTGTAATGCTTTCATTTTAGTTCACAAATAGGAAAAACAATATGAATTTTCCCTCTGAGAAGCTCAATAGTAATTCTATTTTCTAGGGATTAAAATATACTCCAGGCTACATTTTAGTTTAATTAACTGTATTACTGGAAAGAAAAATTAAAAAAAGAAACTGAATATGTTTATAGTTTATACATGAGAATAAGCTATAAGTCAATATAGACTGAGATAAAATAGTTGAATATATGAATTGGAATATGACTTTATTCAAGTTTTTTTGGTAAACATTTCCTGTGGCACATCATTTTCATGTTGCTGAATATGCTAGACACAGAAAGTTATTTTGTCTACTTCTTTACAATTGAAACCAAACTGTAACATTTGAAGTTATCATAGCCTGTAAGATTAAGAATTGCAAGGGACTTTGGAAATACCTAGCCCATCATTTCACATAAAAGACAAAGGAGATTCAGAGATTTTAAGAGATTTTCTTAAGACAATACAAATATTAAGTGACATTAAGTATAATGATCACATCACCAAAAAAAGGGGAAAGGATCCACATATGCAAATATATTTATAGCAGCTCTTTTGTGTTAGTAAGTGAATGGAAACTGAGGGGATGCCTCCATTAATTGGCGAATAACTGAACAAGTTGTAGTATATGAATGTAATGGAATATTATTGTCCTATGAGAAATGATGAGCAGGTAGATTTTGTAAAAAACCTGGCAAGACATATATGAACTGACGCTGAGTGAAGAGAACAGAACCAGGAGAACACTGTACACAGCATAAGCAACGTTGTTCAGTGATCAACTAGAATAGCTCTTCTCAGCAATACTGAGACAATTCTGAGACTCATGACAGAAAATGCTGTCCACATTCAGAGAAAGAACAATAGATTCCAAATGCAGATTGAAGCAAACTATTTTTGTTTTTTTTTTCCTGATTTTTTCTGTTTTGTTCTCACCCTTCTTTTAACAATATAACTAATGTGGAAATGTATTTAATAAGATTTTACCTTTACACACTACATCAGATTGCTTGCTGTCCTGGGAGGTGGATGGGAAAGGAGGATGAAGACAGGGAGGGAACACAATTTGGAAATCAAAATTTTGTAAAAGCGAATGTTCAAAGCCATCTACATGCAATTGGCAAAGCAGAAGTACTGTTAAGTGAGAAAAAGGAAATTGATCGTAAATTGCAATTTAAAAAATAAAAATATCTTTAGGAGATATTACCTAAGGAGAAAGTACTTAAGAAGTAAAATAGGAGTGGAGTTGATTATTATATTAACCATACACTGGCTTATTAAAAAGTTATAACAAGAAATTCAATGATTGCGTTATTTTAAATATGCTACTAAAAGCTACTTCCGGAATTTTTTTTTCTGTGCCCTCCATTTTATTTCAAGAAAAAAAGTTTTCTTGGAGGGTAGCAAGGAGTTACTGATATAATTTCATTATTTTATGAAAATCCTTCTGGTATCTGAAAGGCTGTCACTAGGAAAAGGAGTTGGATTTGTTTTATTTGGAACCAGAAGGAGAACTAAAACTGATAGGTGGGCTTGTAAAACAAAAACAAAACATTATCAATGGTGTAAACTTTTAAACAATTATAGTTCCTCTTATGCACAATGGGGTGACTTTGGAGATAATCGTTAGTTTCAATACTCCCCCACATCTCACACCATAACCCTTTGTAGGCTTAAAACAAGACTGGATAATATTTGTCAAGTAGGTTGTAGAGGAGATTTTTTTTATATCATAGGTTCTGCCAGTTGGCCCCTGAGATTCCATCCAAATGTGAAATATCATGGACCTTGAAATACAGTGAAATGTGAATCCCAAAGAAAGGTTTCCTGCTTACAAATGCTGCATCAAAATCTCTTCTGAATTTTTAATAGGACAGTCCCTAACATTCAATTTATTCTATTTCAGCATCATCCCTCTTACTATGTTCTGTATATATCTATATATGTGTATGTACTTCAAACCTAATCTATGAAATGAAATGTTTCACTTAATTCAGCACACATAAATCGGTTTCATAAGGAAATATTAAAAGATTTTGATTCACTCCCACTATTTTCAAACACCTCATTGAATTTTGGTGAATGGTCATAAACAAATATATGTGTACCCACATTAATATATTTTCACAGCAAAAAAAAAGCACGTCTTTATAACCACTGATATTGAACACTTTTATGAAAAAGAGAACATAATTAAATGTTATAAATATGTCCAACCGTATGGAGATGAACACTAGAAAAAAAATCCACTTGGTAAAATTTAGGTATAATCACTGAGAAATACATACTCAAACCTCTATCATTTGACAAGTTTCTCGAAAATTCACAAAGACTGATTTTCTTGGATCCTGAAGAATTTTCAATATTTGTTATTACTAAGATGTAAATTCATTTGGGAAAATTAAAATTTAGTGAGCTTTCTCTCTCTCTCTCTCTCTCTCTCTCTCTCTCTCTCTCTCTCTCTCTCTTTCTCTCTTTGTCACTCTCTGTCACTCTCTTTCTCTAGCTCTTTCTCTGCTCTTTCTTTTTGTCTTTCATTCTCTCTCTGTCTCTGTCACATACACGTGTTTGCATGCATACATACACATGAAAACACACACACATACATACACACGAAGAATAATTGTTCACAAGATAACATTTTATGAGTTATATCATACCAGAAAGTAAGACAGATACCTTGGAAATTTAGAAAACTGGGTTCAAGGGAAGAGGAAGAGAAGGGAGGATAGAAGGCTGTCAAAATTAAATGTCACAAGTTTTTTCAGTCATTGTCCTTAAGATAATGGTGCAAAAACACAAAAAAGAAATGGAACCTAACTTTTTTTATTAATCTTTGAAAACTTTCATTTTAAAACACTGCTGAGTGGCAATTTTTAAAGTTATGTTAAAACATCAATTCATTTGTAGAAAGATTAATTAATGTACTGATATTCTTTTAAAAACAACCTTGTTTTGCTATATATAAACTTATATTTGTAAAATTAGACCGTTTAAATATCTATTTATTCATTATCATTATTCACAGTAGGAGGCTTCAATTTGATGCAAGTTACTGTGTGAAGCTATGAGCAGAAAGATTTGTTTGGGATAGTTATAAGGGTATAAGGAATAAAGGCAGTCTCAAACAGGGTTTTTCTTCCTCAGCTTTATGCTTTGATTCAGAGTAAGAATACAAGAGTTCATGTTCCAGTAATATCTTTTACTATTACTTTGTATTTTTGAATTTCAGTATCCAATTTTGCAAAATAGTAGTAATGATACAACCTTCATTACAGTACTACTGTGAGGATAAAATGTTGGAATGCAAATGGAAACACTGTATATTTCAAAGAGCTAAATAAATGTGCATAATGTATTATTATAATTTCAAGATACACTTAGAATCATGTTCAAACTCTATATTACTATGCTAAAATTAGATTAATCATGTGTGTTATCTCAATTGGGAAGGCTCACTACTTGTCACATGAGATCATCTAGCAGAATACTTCATCAACTGGGAATAACTAACTGTCTGCCCTAAATTTTTGAATCTGAAAGTTCACATCAAGTCAGAAGCAATTATTCATTCTTTTCCAGGATGAGATCTTCATTTCAATAAAATTAAGTGTATTGTTTATTGTGAGAAATTGCTTTATGGTTTTATTTGCTAATAATTATTTATTGTCTGAGTTCTAAACCAAAGATAGAATTAAAGATTCATAAAAACATTTAAATATGTCTTATGCCATAATATTAGTAATAGTTAACACTTATGTATGTTTCACATACCTTATCTTATTTGAGGCTCAAAACACGATTATTAAGGAGGTAGTATAGATTATTATAGATATATTTTAACAAATGAGACTTAGATTAGCTATGTCATCTTTTAATGATCACATAACTGGCAAATGGCAGCAGCTGGATTTGTCCCTAGAGTCACTAATATCGACTATGCAGTACTTAACTTTATCAAGAATATTAAGGAGATAGATATATGGATGGAGTGATGGACAGACAGGGATAGACAGACAAAGGAATAGATTCTAAATATATAGGAAGTAGACATAGAACTATCATCTTATATATGAACTATTGATACATAGAATCCCTTGTTGTTGTTTTTCAAGATAAAGCAACATTTTTGACATGGCACCTTTCCTGATTACTTCTACCAGTTACTTATTGTACTTTTTGTGAATAATGTGGATCAAATATTTTGTACTTGAAGTAGGTTTAGAGGCGAATTCCCTCATTTTACATATATGGAAATTGAAATGCAGAAAAATTACTTAACTTGTTCAATATTGACCAAGTTAAGTTTTGAACCTCATTCTCTATTTTAAAAGCGTGTCTCTACCAAAAGAACTCAAAGCCCTTGAGAGCAAGGACTGCTTCATCTTTGTTTTTGTATCCTTATTACATAATACTATGCCTAGTATATAACAAATACTAAATAAATATTTTTTGATTAGCTGATTGATTGAGAGACCAATAGATAGGTTTTAGTACCTTTACCAACATGGCTGAAATTAATCAAATCTTAATGAGACACTTTGGTAATGGGGAAGAGAACACCATATGTACTCCGAACTAGTCTTTTCTCTGCCAAGTTCATTTGTGTAACTAACTGTGTGACCTTGGGCAAGTCACTGAAACCTTCTAAATCCCATCATTCTCATATACAAAGAAAAACAATTGAGCTTTATAACTTAAACTTTTCATTACAACTTTGGAGCCATACTATGTCTTTGGTTGCCTTTTATCATCCCTTTCTGGACCAATCCCTCCATATCACCCTATGTCCAAAGTGGCATTTTTCTGTATCTATATCCATATCAATCCATTTGTTAAAATAAGCCAGAGTGACCACCATAAAACAATCTGAGAAGACTAAAAATTCAGCATCCTGCTATAGTTATTCACAACATAATCAACCATGCATTTGTTTTATGTTGTGATATTCTGCTATTTCTTACAGTTGTGATTATCTGCTATTACCTCCCTCTCCCTCAGCCCACCTACAAATTACCATTGTCAGTTTCGATATTTGATTGTAAGTAGAAGGGTAATTATGTTTCTAGGCAGGGCTACAGTTCAAGGCAAAGAGCCCTCAATTCAGAGGCAAAAATTCCAAGTCTGAGTTTCACAGACAGACCCCAGGAAAGACATTTCAACATTCTGAACTTCAAGGTTAGTCTTCTGTCAAAGGAGGATAATAGAATGTTCGAGGTATTTCATGGGGTGAAGAATACCTTATAAGTCATAAATCTTAGTGCATTTGTAAGCTATTATTATGGGAAGCATTTAATTCTGGTGGTGGGGGGTGGGAGAATGCTGTCTTTTAAAGAGAGAGACTTGGGAGTGAATAATAAAAGAGATAGATTTTTTAAAACAATATATCTAACAGGCAGTCAAAAATATTTATGAAATGTTTTCTATGTTCCAGGCACTGTGGTCACTGTTAGGGATGCAAAGAAAGGCAAAACATCATCACTGTCCTCAAAGTACTCACAATCTAATGGGCAAATACAACACATAAAAAAGAAGATGAAAAGTGAGGGTGTGATGGGGAAGTGAGCACAGCTCAGGGGCATGATGAAAACCTGCTGCCAGGTGAGTATGATAAGATAGCTGTCTTAGGTGCCCTATGTAAATGGAGGATCTGGAATTCTGCAATATCCACCTTCTGCCCTTTACTATCTTCAGTCAGAGGTAAGGAGTCCAAGGAAGTGTGAGTTTCAGAGGTAATGTCATCATATGAGAACTCTAGTGTCTGTAGACAATGACGAAGTTCATGAGAGTAGCCAACTGGGAAATGAGTGAGAATGAGAAGAGTAGCAAGGACAGAATATTTCACAGCAAAGTCTCACAATGAGAGCACTAGATTGTCCACAATATTCTCAGATCTGGAAGAGAACTCAAAGTTCATCTAATCCACCCCAAAACTTAACAAGAAAATAATTTTTACTTTCCCTGGGAGTTAGTTAATCAGCCCATTTATGTAGTCCTCTGATAATGGAAAATGTTATAAAGTATCTAGTTTGGGTAAAATTTGTTATTTTTTAAAAATTAATTTAAAATCTGCTTCATGCAAATAGCTATCATATATTAAACATAATCTAATCTAACCATATTTTAATATATTGCTTCTCATTCCCCTGTCTGGAACCAGGTAAGCAAATGTGATCTATCTTCACATGATTTCTTTTCAAATATATGAAGATATTTGTCTTCTTTGACCCAGTGTTTCTTGAAATTTAGCATTCCCAGGTACCCCAATTGCTCTTCATGTAGACTGGTTTCTAGTTCTCTCAACATATTTATTCTCTTCCTTATGATACCCTCCAATTTAAAAATGTCTTGTCTACAATGGGGCACTTGGAATTGAAAGCAGTGATCAGAAGTTCCCAAGGCTAGCTTAGGAGCATATATACAGTTCACTCCATAATGAAGCACAGAGTGAAATTCCATTTCAGGAAAGTAATATACATTCTAAGAGGTAGATAGAAATTAAGAGTTTTACCTCTTCTAACCTATAACTTACCGAGAATTTCTTTTGAAAAATACATGACAAGTACTCATCTAATCTTTGACCATAAAATGCTAAAAACAGACAATCCACAAACTCCTGAGAAGGTCTATTCCACTTTAAGACAATTCTAGTTGTTAAGATGTTTTTCATTATTCTCAACTCAAAATTTGCCTTTGGAACTTTTGACGACAGTTCTTAATTCTGCTGTCTGGGCTAGAGAAGAGAGATGATCAGTAAAAGCCTCATATAGTTAAGGTGTTAATTGAACTAGACTTTAAAAGAAATTGAGATTCTAAGAGGTAGAGGTGAAGGAGTAGATTCCTAGCAAAACTTAATGTGCTAAAGAAAGGAGATGGAGAATGGAGGCTCAATGTGTAGGAAACAGCAAAGAGGACAGCATAACCCAGCTATATAGTGCATAAACGATATACAAGGTCATCAGTATATAATAAGGCTAATAATGTTGGCCAAATCAGTTTTGAACAGCTTTAAATGATCAAAAGAGAATTTTCTATTTAATTCTGGATGTAATTCCCACTGGAATTTACTGAAACTTACATTAAGACAGCTATCCTACATACCCTAAAGTCCCTTCTATAAACTCAATATTCACATTTCTTTCATGTAGTCTCATGTATTGTGATTTTAATCACTTTAATCCCTTCATTATCCTAGTTGACCTCCTGTGAATGGGATCAAACTTGCTAATTAAAGTCCTCCCTAATTCATGTGATATGAATTCTTACATGAATGATGATTTCAGGAGAGCAAATTTCAGTGGACTTAGGGAAAGAAGAGTTATCATCCTCTGGGCTAAAGTTCGGCAAAGAAAGGGATCACCTTCTTATGACAAAAAAATAAAAATAAAAGATAAATTTTTTGAGAAAAAAGGTGGAAAGTTGTCTAAAGAGACTGACATGAAGGTACATAGAATACTCTGAAGAGCTTAGATTTTCATAAAAACACATGATAAAAGAGAGAAGCAAGGACAGGCACCAGAATGGACACAAATATATGACCTGATCATATAAGAATCAGATGTATCCAGTCTCAGAATCATCTTAGGCTAAGAAGGAAAATTAAGACAAAACATAAATGATATGTTCAGCTAAAGTGACAGAAAGTAGTTCATGCCAGATGAAGTGAGACAGATAAAGAAATTGGGGATCTATAGGCAGTAGAAGAGTTTGTTTTTAGATGGTGATGGATAGCTGTCTTTACCTATTTTAAGGGATGTCATTCTTTGAGAAATTAAACTTATTCTTCCATCTCTACATAAAGAGTTTTTAATTTTTTTGTGTCATGAATTCATTTGATAGTTTGGTGAGGCCTATGAAATCTTTTTGGAATAATATTTTTAGTTTTTCTGTAAAAACATTTTTAATTTTTTTTTTGAAAAATGAAATTAACACTATATATTGGATTGCAAAAATATAGTTTTTCTTTTGTTAATATTCATGGGCTCCTACTCTGGACAGAAGGAGGAGCAATAGATGCAATTTGAAGAGAAAAAAATATAAGATGGATTTAAATGGAGAGGAACCTATTTTTGCATTGAGATATAGTTTTTCACATATAGAGATACAATATAAAATTACCTCTAGTGTCTAAGGAAATTGGGTTTAAATCCTAACTATATGCCATTTCACAAGTCACAACCTTCCTAGGTCCAACTTCCTCATCTTTAACATCATCATCATCATCATCATCATCATCATCATCATCATCATCATCATCATCATCATCCTCATCATCAACAATAGCAATCGTTGTTGTGGCTAGCATTTATTCTTGCATTTTAAAGTTTGCAGTTATCTTTATGCATTCCTTCTTTTTGATCCTCATAATAATCATATAGATAAGTAGCTGACAATGGTCATAATGTGTACTTGTAAATGCACTAGGCTCACACAAACTTTCTGACTGTCGTCAAATGAAAGCATCTTGAGCTGTTTTTAACTGATAGCTTTCCTAATACTTGAAGGACAGTTTTCTTGACATTAATTCATTCCACTGCTTTTAAATTTTTTTTATTTTCTAATTTTTAAAAATAATATTCTGAAGAAATATTCATAGCTGTACCTCTTTAAATAGCATATTTAGATGCTGTTTTTTAAAAAAAAATCATCTGCTATTGGCATGAAAAGGTCAAGCATTTTGAGGATTTTTCAAACTGAAAATGAACCAGGATCAGTTATACTGAAATGCAAGGGAAAGAGGCTTTAAAAATGAAAGGAAAGCTCCAAACTCTTCTTGCATAACAGAGTAACTAATACTGACAAAACAATTCAAGAGAATCATAGAGAACCAGTAGCTGGAGGGAGGACTTGTTATTGATTTATCTTTTGGATGGGACAGGTTTATTAAAATGAAAGAAAAGCAAGATCTAGTTAAAAAGAAATGAACAAGAACTGAACAAAATCCAATAAAAACTAATTGTGGATGATTGATATTGGTGGGGGGGGGGCACTTATCAACAAGACAATATCAAAATTAGAGTATTTAAGATTAGAAATAGTAAGTTCGGTAGGAAAGGTTTGTCAGACCTGAGTGTGAGAGAAGCAACATCCAGCCTGGTCCCAGCCCCACGGTGGTGGTCACAATGGCAATGGTAGTGGCAGCAGCTGCTTCCAGAGCTCTCAGACCAGAGATAGTAGGGGAAATGAGCAGATGATCAGAGTTGGATTGTAGGGATCTCTTTGGTGGCATTCAGGCAGCATTCTCTTGCTTTGACCAGGCTTGGATTTTGATTACAGTACTGGGTGGTTGTGCTGGGGTGAGCAGGAGTGCTGATGTGGTGGAGCTTGTGATAGCAGTGGAGAGGGAATCATCCTCACATTTCCAAAGTAGAAAAAAGTGCTTGTGGCCACTCACAGACCAGAGCACAATCCAGGAGTTGATTAAACACCTCTCCTTCCATCATACAATCTTGGAAGAACTGAAAATTAACAGGTCCCTAGAAATACCTCTACAAACAGCTGAACAAAACCTCTGAAACTAGAGACAGCATACCCTCCACACTGGAAGCAGAGACCTATATAAACAAAGAGCCAAAAAGTCAAGTAATTGGCTGGAAAAATAAGCAAACTGTGGGGGGTGGAAAATCAGTCCATAGAATCCTATTTTGTGACAAGTAAGATCAAAACATACAACCAGAAGACTACAAAGTCAAAGCTCCCACATTCAAAGCCTCCAAGAAAAATACGAATTGGTCCTACAGTGTGGAAGAGCTGAAAATGATTTTGAAAATCATGTAAGAGAAGAAGAGAAAAATTTGGTAAAGAAATCAGATGATAAAACAAAATTATGAAAAATAACTCAACAGTTGGCTAAAAGACACTGAAAAATTGTTGAAGAAAATAAAACTTTAAAAAAGTACACTAATCCAAATGGCAAAAAAGGTCCATAAAGCCAGAGTAGAATGATGCATTAAAAAACAGAATCTGCCAAATTGAAAAAGAGGTTCAAAAGCTCCCTGAAGAAAATAGTTCTTTAAAAATTAGAATGGAGCAGATGGAAGCTAATGACTGTATAAGAAATCAAGAAATCATAAAAACAGAATCAAAAGAATGAAAAAAATAGAAGAGTATGTAAAATACCTCACTACAAAAACAACTGATCTGGAAAAAAGATGCAGGACAGATATTTTAAAAATTATTGGACTACCTGACAGTCGTGATCCAAAAAAGATCCTGGACATCATGTTTCAAGAAATTATCAAGGAAAATTGCCACAATATTTTATTTTTTTTTATTTTGTAATGTTTAACAATCACTGCCATACAATTGTGATTTTATCCCCCCCACCTACCCCCCACTCCCCCCCTCCCTCCCCACTACTGCACACAATTCTGTATAGATTCTACATATACTTTCCTATTGAGTATATTTTCACTATAGTCATGCTATGTAGTCAGACTAAGATAAATGAAAGAAATCGTATAACAAATCAGAACATGATACACAAACACATACACATACAAAAACATGATCTGCTACAATATGTGAGTGACTTCCATATTTCTCTCTCTGAGTGTGGAAGGCATTTTGCCTTGAGATCCTCCATTGGGATTTTTTTTTTTGGTAAGAAGTTCTTGTGTTATTACAAAAATCTAAGTCTACCAGAAAAAACTCTCACACACTGTGGTTGTTGCTGTGCATAAAGTTCTCCTGGTTCTGCTCCTTTCACTCAGCATCAGGTCATATCAGTCCTTCCAGGCCTCTCTGAAGTCTTCTTGTTCATCATTTCTTATGGCACAATAGTACTCCATTACATTCATATACCATAATTTATTCAGCCATTCCCCAATTGATGGACATCCCCTTGACTTCCAGTTTTTGGCAACTACATAGAGTGCTGCTATAAATATTTTTGTACATGTGGGACCCTTTCCCATTTTTATGATCTCTTGGGGATACAGTCCTAGTACCAATATTGCTGGGTCAAAGGGTATGCACATTTTTGTAGCCCTTTGGGCATAGTTCCAAATTGCTCTCCAGAATGGTTGGATGTGCTGCCACAATATTTTAGAACCAGAGGAAAAAAAATAGAGAGATTGACAGAATCCACTGATTACCTCCTTAAAGAGAGCCCCAAAGGAAAATTCCTAGGTATATTATCATCAAATTCCAGAGTTCTCAAGTCAAGGAGAAAATATTATAAGCAGTCAGAAAGAAACAATTCAATTATTGTGAAAACACAATCAAGATGACATAAGATTTAGCAGCTTGTACATTAAGAAATTGGAATGCTTAGAATATGACATGCCAGAGGTCAAAAACGATAGAATTAAAGCCAAGAATCACTAACGCAGAAAAACAGCATAATGCCTGAGGAGGGAATGGACATTGAATGAAATGGAGAACTTTCAAACATTCCTGAAGAAAAGTTCAGAGTTGAATAGAAAATTTGACTTTTAAATACAAAAGGGAAAAGAAGCATGGAAAGGTAAACAGGAAAGAGAAATCATAAGGGACTTAATAAAATTGAACTGTTTACATGCCTACATGGACGGGTGTTGAAGGTATATATATACATATATATATGTATATATATATATATATTTCTTCCTTCCTTCCTTTCTTTTTTCTTTCTTTCTTTCTTTCTTTCTTTCTTTCTTTCTTTCTTCCAATTTTTTTTCACTCTGTGTTTGTAGTCAAATCATTTAACCTCTCTGAAATACAGATTCAAATATTGCAGGGCTCATTATTCTCTGTGAATTCGTCAACATATTAATTCCTTCGGGTAATAACAGATCACTCCCACATCTCACAGAATCCTGCCTATCTTGTACAACTTTTATGGATGTACTCCCACAAATTTTTCACATCATACACACTCATCTTGTTGGCAGTTTACTTCATAATCTCTTGATATATACCAATGCAACACACAGTTGTCCATCAATTATCCTTGCTAAGTGGATTATACATTTACCTTCTGGATAAATATTTTTTTTCTGTTGACATTCTTTAAATCTAAATCACTTCTCCCATTTCTAATATTTTGCATGCTATTCCCATTCGCAATGGAACACTCCATGGAACATTACATTATGCTTGGCAAAAGCCTAGTTAAAGACAGAAGCTGATCACCAAGAAGCTGGCTACTTAGTAAGAAATTATTTGGTCATGGCAATTCGATGACTCTCAGGTACTTCACTTGTAAAATGGGGATAACAATGCCAATACTATCTCTATAATACAACTGTTGTGGGGATTTAATGAGGCAGAAAATACACGTTTCTTTGTAAGTCATACATCAGAATAAAAGTAGTCAATTATTTTATTGAACATAATAGGTACTAATGTTTCAATCCCATTGAAATAAATGAGATTGAACTGTTGTTCAGTTAGAACAAGAACTATTGCTGCAGAAAAAGCATGGTTTGTTAAGAATTTTCAGATATATTTTTAAACATTTACTAATTGAAAATAATATCATTATTTCCTTCTATTCCATGTTAATCTTTCTCATAATATTGCCATGGCAATTCTCATGAGAAGCCCATTATATTTTTTTAAGATATCTTGGTTAGTCTTTCATGCTCTTTCTCCATAGCATTCAGCTCAGGGTAACAGTGTATATGTACACCAAATATACAATCAAGTTTAGGGGTAAAGGATGGAAAGTGAGTCAAAATAAATAAATAAATGAAGTTTTTCATTGTAATTCCTTATCAAAGCAAAGTACAAAAAAATCACAGTACTGTTCTGTCCCTCTGCTCTTCCCTTTGTAACTTTAAATTCAAAAAGTTGATTTGAACAAAGTGACAGAGAGGCCAAGAGCCCAAAGCAAGGTTCTACTTTGGAAATGTTGAAATAATAGGTGCACAGACTTTAGATCAGGAAGTGCTTCAGAAGGATTACTTTGTAAGTCAGTCTTACCTTTTTGCTCTGAGCTTCAGCACCTTCCCCAAGTGCTGCAGGACCCAATTACCGTCTGTGCTTTGCTTCAGGAAAACCTGCCATAAAAGAACTATGCTTTATTTGCCCTATTTTTTATTGGAATCCTCACAGGTACAAAGTCATATCTTCTGCTTAGAAAAGGAAAAGCGAAGTATAAATATCTTACTATCAAAAGTGAATACTCAAAACTGTGAAAACAATGAATTCAGAATCATAGGATCTCATTACTGATGTCTAAGTAGAGTATTTTGATCATAAGCCCAAGAAAAGTACGACCAATTGCACTAACATCTTTGTTATAATGCCCCTTCCCTCCTTTTTCCAAGCTCTATTTTCATTACACTTATTATACAATGATAACTGAAAAATAATAAAGTAGGAAGTTGTTTCAATTTACATTGTTAGATGAAATATACTTCTCTCTCACAGACAAGACACATCTTTCTACTCTTAACTACTAAGGATCAACATTTATTATTCATATGTCTACAAAGCAGGGGACATGGGGATGGAACTATTAAAGGACAGCATTAAAAGCCTTAGATACTTGGGAATGAAGGTGGAAAAACTAGAAAAACAAAGTCTAGGGGCAAGACAAAAATTAGCAATTAATGTTTATATAATGTTTTAAATTTGCAAGTGTTTTCAACATTTATACCCTGTGAAGAAATTGATGAGTTTTTAATGCAAATTTTACATATGAGGAAACTAATATTCAGACATATTAAATGACTTCTTCTGGGTCACACAGGTAAAGCTTATGCACCAGAATTGGATGCCAAATTTTGTAGTGCCTCATCTAGTACTCTTTCTAATACACAACAATGCCTCCCAGAATTTAAAAACTTTCAGGACTTCTGTATAGTGCCATTTCTGATTGACAGAGCAGAACCATATTGTCTTCTTTTGATGACAAAAGGTCTTATGCTAGTGTAAGAGTCCTGGTTTTGTACATTCCATCCTAGTATTAATAGTGAACTCATCAGTTCCCATGAATTGAATTGTCATTTTATGTAAATTAATTTCAGTTCCACACAACCGGGCATAGTTTCTCCCCTGAGCTTCAGGTCTTACCTTCCAAGGACACATATGGCTTTTTTAAATGAGTGCACACAAATGCATTTAGCCTTCTTTTTCAGTATTCTTTTCAACTTCTTAGGTTAGTGCTCTGTACAAAAAAGTCCTCCATTTATCATGCAACATAATTCTTTGCAAACAGTAAATGAATATTTGTTGAAAGGAACAAGAATGGAATCAGAAGTGTGCTGTATGGTGCTACCTTAAGTCATAATAACTTGTGCTATAGTTGGAATAAACTTTAAATTACTGTTTCTTTTTTTTTATTTTCTTTTCTGACTGCTCTCCTATCAGACTTCCTTTTTAAAATTTCACTTTGTGTTTACCTCCCTCCATTCATGTGCATACTTGTCTGAGAAGACAAGCTCTTCCTTTGGAGAATAACTGCTTTTAGAAACTATAAAGTAGTTACAAGAGAACAATTGCCCAAGATTCAGAATTTTTTTTTAAATGGAGCATGTTTATCACAAATGTCTTCACTCTAACTCGGTTATGAGACTAAAACCATTTCTTACTAATCTAATACATGCTGAAGATACCATGGGATCTTAGATCTTGGATAAATGCAAAATTGTCAAATCAAAGGAAGCAACATTACTGAAGCAGCATCTATCTAATTTAAGCATTCTGTTGTTAGAGATTTGAGGTTTCATGATATACTTTTATGTTCATAACTGATGTGGTTAGAGAATTGGTACTGAATTTATAGCATCATCAGAACAGAAAATTTGATGTATTTTATGCATGCCAGTAAAGGAATGAACTGTTTTTGTTCTACAGAGGAAGGACATTGGAACTCAAACACCCATTGTTTTCCAAAATAGAGTATTGAACTTTTTGTAATTTTCATTTATTTTTGTTGGGAGGCTTGGAGCTATATATTTTAACATATTTCATATAATAATACTTATTATATGAATAAATGATGCAAATTGTCACTGCATGAGTAATCAACTAATAGCTCTGCTAATAAATGATTTATTTTTCTTCAATAAAGTTGCATAAACCAAAAAAAAAAAAAAAAAAACGACAGCTAGGTGATGCAATGAGTAGAACACTAGCCCTGGAGTCAGGAGGATCTGGGGTCAAATCTGACTTCAGACACTTGACACTTACTAGTTGTGTGACTTTGGGCAAGTCACAATCCTAACTGCCTTTCCTTCCCCACTCCAAAAAAAGAGAGAAAGAAGGAAGGAAGGAAGGAAGAAAGGAAGGAAGGAAGGAAGGAAGGAAGGAAGGAAGGAAGGAAGGAAAGAAAGAAAGAAAGAAAGAAACAAACAAACAAACAAACAAACAAACAAACAAACAAAAAGTAAATATGGAAATAGAGGAGCAAGGACGAACAGATAACTATCTTAAGGAAAGAGGGAGGAAGGAAGAGAGAGAGGGAGGAAGGAAGGAAAAAAGGAAAAGATTGAAAGGAAAGAAGGAAGGAAGGGGTCGTCATCAGTGATGGGACTGTCATTAGTGTGTTAAGATTCAGAATCCTACTCTGCCATAATTCAAGTAATATTTGCAAATAATTTCACCATTGCAGCTCCTGGATTTTTCCCATTAATTATCCTTCCTCAAAATGGCTGCAATTTTAGGCTCACATACACCAATCCATTCTTGAGGGAACTTGGCCCCAAACGGAAAGGCTTCAGATATTTTTCCTCACTTTCTGGTTTATTTTGTCATTATTTTGTAGTCCCTTGGCAAATAATTTGATTAAAGCTTAGGTGCAATTCATGTATAGGACTTCTACTAAAAAAACTTCACAGGTGGGGAAGGGAAATGGCGGAGGCTTCACCACAGCCCAGACGGCACTTCTGCTACTGCTGCTCCCATCTCCCGCAGCTGCCAGATTATGTCTGCCCAAGGTGTAGATCTTGTTTTACTGAAGAGCTTCTGAGGAAGAGACCAGAAATATTGAAAAAGTTCCAGCTGTGCTACAACTCCCACAGACCAGAATAGACAGCCTTTTGAGAATGTGGATCAGCATTTATTCACCTTGCCACAGGGCTATGGCCGGGTTGTTTTGGGGATTTTTGATAACAGCCTTGAATCCCCCACATTCGGTTTTGGGGTGCAGTCTGAACACCAGCTCCTCCACCACTTTGGCGCACGGCTGCCACGTACACCCCCACTGCACAGCATGCTGCAGGCAGGCACGAAGGCATCCCAACTGGATTATCCAGCAGTTGGTGAATGGAATTATTGTACCTGAAACAATACCAAACCTGGGATTGAGCTCTTGGGGTGTTTTGGAAATCCAATAAACTATGTGTGGGGTGCTAATGACCTGGATGCAATCATTACACAGCAACTCAATCATTTGGAAAACACCTGTCCCCCACCAGCAGTCAAAGAGAAAATACAAGCCCTTCCCACCATAAAGTCACAGAGGAACACATAGGTTCCAGGTTAGAATGTCTTGTATGCAAAGATGATTAAGTATATGCTGGGCGAGAATGTCCAGCAGTTACCTTGCAATCACTTATTCCCCAGGGCAACTAATCTTCTTCCACCCCACACTGAACCCATGAGACACAGCTGGAGGAAGGGGGAGACAGCAGACGCTCTAAGACTCCCCCTTTTTCTTTTTTTTTAACAAGCTTTGAAAGCACCAAAGGCCTTTATACTTTTCCCCTCATCTCCACTCCCTCTGCCTCACTACCTCCCAGTCCCCAACCTATCTGATGGTTGCAGGGAAGCTCTGTCTCTCCTGCACATTGATGGCCACCACTGGGCTGGCTCACAAAGCCCTCAGGTCACATTAACTATATTTCATCAGTCTGGATCTTAGCAGGTAGCAGGTTGTTTGAAATAAAGCATGGATGTGGCTAGGGCATCTCTATGGTTGTGCATTTGAGATGCTTTTGATTTTCCCCTTTTTCCTCAACAGAGCCCCACTAACCTTTGTAATCCCCTCAGAGGGAACATAGACAATGATCTCATGTGGGAAGGCTGGAGGAATGTGGCTGCTTCATTGCCATCCTACATGTGAACTGTCCATTCCCCCTTCACCTATCCTGCCCCCCATCATGCTGCCTGTATTTATTACCTTGCCCTCTAATGCTCAACAACAGAAAGGATTTTTATAATTTTCAATCATTACTACTATTAAATAAATGTACTTTTTAGCTCAACAAGAGGTGATGCATGATTTGTGGAAAACAGGGTAAGACTCTCCCAGGGCAAGTGCAGTCTGGTTGTTGGCTGCTAGCCCAAGAGACTGTCACTCTGCAGACTCTACCATGCCTGGCTCCCAGGAACAAAGCCAAGAACCCATTTAGATCTGGCATTTAACCTCCTCCCAACATCTCCCTGACATCTCTCCCGTTCCCTAAGTCATTCTTTCCCCTTTGCCCCTACTCTCCTGCCTCACTGCTCTGATGAGCTCACAATTACATCAAGAAGTGGGACTGGGACAACAACAAGTAAGAGCAAAAAAACAAAAACAAAAACAAAACAAAACAAAACAAAAAAACCACTGCCCTCATGGTCAGTTGCTCCTGCAGATTTGTTTTTGTTTTTGTTTGATTTTGTAAAGAAAAAAAGAAATGTGTATCTTGAAAGATAATTAAAAATACAGCTACTTCAAAATGAGAAAAAAATTTAAAAAAATGACATCACAGATTGCATCAATAAAAGTTACTCAAAACACAAGTAGTAGATAGGAGATATATGATAGCTATTCATTTTATCTTCCATAAAGGGAAACATGCAACAGATTCATAAGGGTTAATTAACATTTTTTTAAATGAGAAATGTTTTCTGGAGTACTATACATGTAATTTCTATTCAACTCACATTTGTACCCTTAAAGCAATTCTCAAAGTCCAGACCTCCTACAAAGCCAGGGCATCTTTTGGTCTTTAGGGCTTGAAGGGCAGAATCTTCCTAATGGCCTCTTCTGGTGATGTGGTTCCTTCTCCTTGAGAATCAATGAAGTTGCAGGAATCCCTTCCCTTTTCAGTCAGGAAAGAATAACTTTCAACCTTATGAACTCAAACACTACTGTCAGGAATGAAAATGTTTATCTTTCTGGATCATTATTCTTGTGCAATAGGTTGACAACTAGGCTCACACAAGAAAGTAGAGAATCTCACTAACAAATGTTAATCATCCACCTAGCAGTTGCTGGAGAAGGTGGATAAAATTCCCTGCTCTCATCTTTTCTACCTCAGAGTACTTTATTGGAGGTTCCCAGAAAAGAAGCTGCCTTGAAAAGAGATGAAGACATCTCTCCTTGCTTCTTCTGGAACAGTTTCCAGTTCCCCTTGGCACAGTTCCTTTTCCCTTTATCGTGAAAACAAAAGGAAGAATTAGAGACCTCTAATTATGCATGTCTTTTACCAAGGGTACAGAACACAGACATTCAGTTCAAGCTCATATATCCAATTACATAAAAAGTATTCCAATCTAATCACTTTCTATACTTTGTTAAAGTGGAGAATGGACTAGAAGGATGTTAAGACTATATCTCTATCCAATGATCCTATTCTTGTTGACTGAGTTAAAGACCTTCAAATGAAAAAAATAAATACAGGAAGACAGACAACTACATGACTAGAGAATAGGTCACTACCCAAAGTATTGTTTAATGTTCCCAGGTTTTTATGTAGCTATTCCAATAATCTCAAACTTCATATGATTTATCTTCTTTTGTGAATCTATATAAAACTTTACTTGTAGCACAGTGCAGATAATGTCTTCTGCAACTGGTATTTATATCTTTTTCTCATTCCCCTACTGAAAAAAGACAGTATTTTCTGATCTTGAACTTTAAAATGAAAGTGGATAAAATGCTCATAGAATGTCAAAACAAGGAGGAAACTGAAAGATAAAATATAGTGGATAGAGCCATGGATTTTAAATGAGTGGTTCTGATCTGGGCATTTCACTTCAATGATGAGGTGATATACAATCATATACAACCAAATCATGGTTATCTAGTCTTATTACCTCCTTTCCAAGATGAAGGAACTGGTGTCCAGAGAAAGGGCTTGCTCTTACATAGTCTGTCTGGCAACCATGAGAATATGGAGGACAAATCTCCATGAACAAAGGGAATGAGAGGAGGTAATGTTTGCATTTAGAACTATAAGATGATTAATTGATCAATATATGACAGCTTAGGTGATTTTCCTTGAATGATTGGATCATACTAGTAATGGATAACATAGTTACAGTCCAATTCTTATAAACCACATTTTCTCATTTATACTCATGGACACCTTATGATTATATATCAGGAGTCTCAGGATCCCCACTTTAGAGATGAGGAAATCAAGAGATATTGAAAGTTAAGTTACCTGTTCAACCTAGGTAACTGCATTGTTTGTGAAACCAGATCAAACCAAAGGTAATAGGCCAATTTTTTCCTTTGTATTGTTTGATAGGGAATTGAATACTGTACATATCATTTTGTTTTGTCATAGGGAACTCCCTCGTAGGAAACTTCCTCTATCAATATATGTCTATATATGTCTATATTTTCTCTTGCAATTTACATTCTTCCTGGCCTTCCTGGAGCACTGAAAGTTTAAAGGTCTTGTCCAGAATTGCATGGCCAGTACGTTTAGAGGCAGAATTTGGATACAAGTCATTCTGCCACTAACATTAGCTCTCTGTTCACTCTACCACAGTGCCCCTTACTTCATTGTATATATTCTCAATTCTCCATTTTATCTGTGAAACAGAGGAGTGGACACATTGAAATAATTTAAATTCAGATCTGTTCACCAGAAACCTGGGTGAGTCATCATGGAAAGGAGGATGGACTTGGATGTCAATAGTACAAAATCTCATAGACCTAAATAAGCCATAAAGAATTTATTTCTGGAATCAGCAGTGAATAGTGTGTTTTATGCCAGGACTATGGACTGGTTAAGTTCAGAGAGATCAGCCCCAGGAATTTGGCCACCAAGTAAAAGAAACTTGACCACAAGTGTTCATGAAAGCATCTCACTATAGTGCAAGGTAAATTCTAATCAGTCCATGGAAGCTATAACCATGCTGACAAAAATCACAAATCCTTAGATTTGAGTAAGAGTCATTTATGTGCAGTTCAGGTGTTCTTGTCAGCTGAAATCTGATGATGTGTAAGCATCAACTATGAGATCAGAGATCATTAAAAGAGGCATTCCTATTGGAATATTCTTATTCTTAATAGAATAGGTTTTTAACCTAAATGCAGGGGAAAAGAAATGTTCACTTCTCTATTTTGGCTCTAGCTGTTGTGACCTGGCTCTACAGTTCTCATTACCTCAAATGTCATATTTATACTGGCAAGCATTTCCTCAGTAAAACATTTATGTCAGTTGTGAAAATGTTTTATTTGGGCACTTTCTAATAGCCCAAATGTTTGTTTCAGTTGCAAACATTTGTTCTTTCAGAATATGTTTCCAAACTGGACCATTTCTTTAAAGTCCTTTGGCAAACAAATAGTATGGGCAGCGAATTTGACCAAATGTTTTTCCATCTGCTGCTCCTGCTTCCCTGCAAGTTTTTTTATATAAGTCCGGAACACTTAGGGGACCTCTGTGGTGTCTGGAAGAAATACATAGTTAAACATTTGCTTCACCAGGGTAAATACTAGCTTCAATGATGTTAAAGGCATTTGAATGTCCACTGGCAAAGATTGTCACTGAATGTGTAATGATTGTGTAAATAATTGTTCGGAATTTAATTTACGTAATTAAAAGGAAGTCAATTCTACATGGCATGGATGAAACGCATACTATAGTGAAATAGTGAAAGTCTAGCGTTGCATATATGTTTCGGATATCATTATTTGTGCCTCAAGTAGATATCTTAAACTCAATATATACCCAAAAGAATTCTTTATCTTTCCCCCTAAATCCTCCTCATCTCCTACCTTTCCTGTTACTTCTGAGGGCAACACCTAATTCCTCAGAGTCATAACATAGGAATGATTCTGGATTTCTCCCTATTTCTCATCCCCTACATCTAAAGTAATGCTAAGGCTTCTCAATTTCATCTTTGCCTTCTTCTCTCCTCTGACATTGCCACCTCTCTATGGTAGCCCCTTTATTTCATGTTTAGGTTATCGCAACAGCCAGGCTGTGGGTATCCCTGGCTCAATTCTTTTCCTACTACAATCCATTGTCTATTGAGCCACTAAAGAAATTGTCCTAAAGCCCAGGTCTGGTCATGTCATACAACCTTCTATCAATTCCTCACCTCAAAAATACTCAATAAATTCCAGTTGCTTCCTATTGCTTCAAGGATCAAATCCGATACACTAATTAGCATTCAAAGTCCTTTATAACCTAACTCACTCCTACTTTTTCAGTGTTATACCATACTTTCTAATATGTACTCTTTAATCCAATAACACTCGATTCCTGGCTGTTCCAAAAATCAAAAAGAAAGAAAGGCACTAAGGTAATCCATCTGTCAACTCTGGGCGTCTTCTTTGGCTATCCCCCATTCCTAAAATGTTCTCCTTCCAACTACTAACTTCCTCTGCTTCTTTTAAGTCCTTATTAAAATCCCACCTTTTATAGGAAGCCGCTTAATTCCACTGCCTTTCCTCTGTTAATTATCTCTTCTTCTTTCCGTATAGAGCTCGCTCTTTGTATTTGTTTACATATTGTCTCCATCTCTGGATTGTAAAGTCCTTGAGGTCAGGAACAATTGTTTGCCATTTTTGATCCCCGGTGCTTACTTAGCAAAGTGCCTGGAACATAGAAAGCACTTACTAAATGTTTGCTGTGATGAGGAGATAGTTATGGAGTACAGCCCTTTACTCCAGAGTAATTTCTGCTTTGTGTCATCTAAGTGAGAAACAGTGTGATAAAGTAGATCCCAAGAAACTCACATAATCAGGAAGATATGGATTTAAGTTCTGCCTCTAAAATATTACTGATATTCCAATGGACAAATAACAATCTCTCTATATTCCAAGAAATTTTCTTAATCTGGCATTTATAGGTGAATTGCTGATGTGAAAGGGTGAGATAATTTCCAAACTAGCAGTTCCTTATACATATGCAACTGCAGCTTCACTATACACACACATACACACACACACAAACACACGCAAACATTGTCAACAATATTACAGATATAGGTATTGATTCAATTGGATTTTATAATTTAATATTTTTGAAACTTTCATAGAAATAATCAGATACTATGACATAATCTTAAATACAGAATGTGACTTATGGAGTTAATTTAACCTAACAAATCAACTGACTCTTCCCTAATAAGCCCTCAATTTTTGGCAAAACCAATTAATTAATTCTTCCATTTGGTCTCCTATATTACAGGCCATAGCACGTATAATGTAACTTTTGGGATAAATTAAGTTAAAACAACTACAACTGTAGCAAAACAAATCAGAGAAGTCAGTCAAGAAACCAGTCGATTTAAACAAGCATCCATTTAATCTTTTTAAAACTGAAATTTACCAAAACCACTATCTCTTGAGTTATGTAAGTTGTTGTGGTCTCACAATTCCTGTTTGGACAAAATTGCTTACTGATAAAACCACATTTTGGAGATAATTGTCATATGAACTGAACTAAGTAATTGAAAAACATATTAACGTTGATAAAACAAAAAAAATGTGATCTTCAAACATATTGTTTTTCATGAAGATAAAAAAAAATTACTGCATAAATAGTAACTCACAATAGCATACATGTATGATGGCAGTTAATCACCCTAATTTTCAATTGCTGCCTGGAAAATCTAACAATATTCCTTAATAATTTAAAAAGAAGAAAACCTTTCTCTATCCCCTATAGGTTTAAATGAGACCAAATGCAAAACTGATTTTGCCAACACCGGCAGGTGCTTATTTAGTTGCTGATAAAATATTTTGATGGACTGTAGGTCTTAATGGCAAGTGCCCTAGATTAAAATCAAGAGAAGCAAGGTTCAAATATGGATGTTGCTACTTACTATTTTGGGACTAGTCTCATTATCTGTAAAATAAACAGGGTGAACTAGATAATTTCAAAGGCACATTCCATCTAAAAATTCAATCAAGTTCACTCAGTAGCATTAAAATTGCATGAATGAGCCCATAATGAATAGTAGAGCATTGGATTCAGAGAATGTCAGTGCTAAACTTTGACTAAGATATGGAACTTTTGAATATTAACGCCTTAAATATAGGGACAAAGATTCCTCTCCTCATTCTAGGTAGAGTCTCAGACATATCTGTTGCTATTTTCCTATGTATAGTTACATGGAGTATATTTGGACTTGTTCCACTTTAATCTCTAGTCAAGGGGAATTCAAGTTCTTATGAAAAGAGGAACTAATTCCTTGAAGTATCTCCTGACTTCTCCATGTTATGTCACTTGTATTTGGCAGCATTTAAATTATCCAATTTCTGATGAAGATGTTTTTTATTAAATATAACTTAGAAGATTAAAGGATAAGTTCTGTTATATTAGCAACAAAGTGAATTGGGGGAGGATAGGCATAGAACTATTGAAGAATTGCATTGTTTTAGAAAATGTACTATCTAGACTCCAAGGATAAGGTAGCTACAGTCTTAAATTGAAACTCCCCTTAAATCCTGAAACTTTTTCATCTTGGAACATGCTGGACCCCTGCTCCCATTTTGAGTAAAGTCCCAGGCAAGCCATGCTTCATCACACGCACCTGTTTTTCTGACTCTCTGGACTTCACCACCATGACTCATTTACTAAACCTTCCCTTAATACATTCCCTTAAGCCTTTTCATCCTGGAAAATTAGCTCATCAAACTGGTTCACTTTTCCTACCTTCCTGGAGTTCCTTCCTGGGCTGTCAGTGTGGGTACAGCTCTAGGTTTTCCATGCTTCATTGAACTCCTTGTTGTGCTTCTGACTCTAATATTTGCCACAGAAAACTTTCTATTTAAGATAGAAACCCCTTGAGGGGAAATAGGAAATATTGTTCTTTCTTTTTAAATTTCTGCAATGCATAACACAGTGTCAAGAAAATCATAAGCTCTTAATAAATGCTTATTACTTAGGCTGTGGGTTTTAGAGCATATTTAGTTGTATTTTGTGAATAAACATGTACATGAGTATCTCTTTGCATTTGTAACAGTGTATAGGATCACAGATACTCATCCAACAGGTAGCAGAGTAGATGATAGGCTGTCAGGTATGGAGAGGATGTAGAAGGGAAACATAATGGGAGTAGAAACAAGAGCTGGAAGAAAGGATGTAAATGTGATCATAATATCATAGCTTTAGAAGACAAAGAATCTGAGAGGTCATGTAATCCACAACCTGTACTTTATGGAGAAGACTGAGCCCTGGAGAAATTATATGACTTTATATAAGCTATATAGAGTTACTGAATGGCAGAACACTGATATGTACCTAGTTCTCTTATCGTAAACCCATTGTGCAATTGAAAGTGAAATCTCTAAACGATAGCAGTTTCTCTTTTGCTTTCCTCTGTATCTATCCTCTCTCCTTATTGCTCTCCTTACAGACCCTCCATTCCATAATTTCTCATTCTTCCTCAAATTCCTTCCTGAAATTTCCCATGTGTGCTCTTAGTTTCTACCTCTCTGATCCCTTTCAATGAAATTCTGTTTATAGACACATCCAACTCTTCATTTTTTTAAAATACAGGAACATTTTTACAGAGGTTCCAATATTATATTCTCACAACATGTTATTATGCACACAATTTATTAATGATGTGGATTTAATGTAGTGCCTTAATTTGTACTGACGATGTTTTTACCCTGTATATTTTCTCTGTTCTCTTCAGAGAATACTTTTCTTCATTTTTATGTCAAAATTATTCAAGAACTGGAGCCATACACAGTAACTGAATAATTATGAGCTATCTTTGACATCAGTTAGAGCTGAAAATTTTTGCTTCTTAACCTCTGGTGTCATCAATATGCAAACTGTCATCTTCGCTCCATTTGCCTCTTGACTTAAGATACTGAGCTCCTTTGGACAAGTTCCAGAGTCTGGATCTAACAGTAAAATTGTATTTCAGCAGCTTTTGCTTAAGACTTCTTTTTTTCCCATTGAATATTTGAACATGAAAATTTTAAGAGTGCAAAACCATAGATATCTGTCTTTTTTTACATAAATAAAAAATCTATGACAGGAGTTGGATGTATGTTCTTTTAAGGAAAACTTAGAACTGCTAACTTCTCAGTTGTACTTATCAATCTAAATTTCTGTTGTAGATTCAAAAAGGGAAAAAATGTTGTAAATATGTAGCATAATGTGTACATGCCCTAAATTATAATTTGGCATTTTAAATGATATCCAAATAAAACTGCATTAATAAGACTGACATCTTGAAACCTTAAAGTGTGCCATTTGCATGTAGCTTTCTTATTTTTCTTCCAGCACAAATCAACAAAGTGAAACTTTAGCTGTCTTCCTTTTATCCCTGTCAAAAATAACTGCAACTAACAAATATATAAGGTAATGTGGCATAAGAAAAGAAACAGCAAACTGGAAGTTAGAAGAACTAGTTTCAAACTTTAGATTCCCACTAAATACGAGATGATTTTAAATCATTTAATCTCTTTGTTGTCTCAATTTCTTCAACTGCAAAATAGAGTTATTTACACTATTTATTTTACTATTTACACTACCTACTTCAATGATAATAATAAGGAAAAAATATGAGAGTGTAGACAAAGCATTGTGTAGCACTTGAAAAGCTATATGAATATCAACTATCTTTATAAATAAATTGCTAAACCACATGTACTGTAGTTTTTGCACTTAAGGAAAATTGAATCAGATGTGATTCTTTTTTCTTTTCCTTGACAACAAAGATTAACAAAGTAGAGAGGCTAAGTCCACATTGGGGCCCTCAAATATCTTCTATAAATAATTATCTCCAATTCAAGGAAAAATATCCTTCCATTTTATGCTCTGAAGTAAATGATTCTCAAAATGAAAATGCACAGAAGCAGAGTTATCCCTTTTTTTTCTGGGTTTTTCCTGGTTGGACTGAAAGAATTCTTGGAGAGACAGAAATAATTTGAAATGAGTTATGCATCATTTAAGTGTATTTTTGATGATAACAATATAGTTAGTGGCGTATCTGAAAGATACAGGACAGCCTGCAACTGGACTGACTGCTTAAATGCACTATCTTTCCAAAATGGGCTTTTGGATTGAGATGGAAAGCTTCCTGACACTTTTCAGGGCTGATGACTACTACCTACTCCTGGTAATCACCATGGGACAAATTATGCTGTCAGAAGGAAAGAATTTCTATATATGAGGCAATCCAAGAAAAGAATTCTAAAGGATTTGGTAGGAAGTGAGAAGCTGACAAGGAAGATGGCATGGGAAAATGGAATTTGTCTTTCTCAACTAGCACTTAAAAGATTGGTCATGAATTGGCTATATCAAACAAAAGAAAGAAAAGATGCATGTGCTAAACTGAGCTCTAATTATCTGCAATGATCAATCTTGGTGTCAGAGAACAGATTTTAAAAAAAGATACATATACAGTCCCTACATACACACTTCCTTTCTCTTAGTAGAGAGGTGAGATGTTTGGTAAGTGGTGAGTGCAGAATGTTACATAAGTTGCCAAATTTAGCAACTTTGTCAGTTTACTTTGCTGTTTATCACAAAGGACGCTTTAATGGAAGAACTGTGTATCAGGAAAAGTGTATGGTTACAAAAAGTAAAAGCATCATTACAAATTTTCACAAATGTATTTGCTGATCTTTCAATTGAAATTAAGTAAGGGGTGGGGCAGAGCACATATAAAGGTGATAACTGCCACTCAAGTCATATTTTCATTCAGATTGTAGAGGGAATATTTAGTTATCAAAGCTGTTGGAGGGAGTACAATTTCTGATCATTTCCAGAAGCTGGAAACTCTCTGTGACCATGAGCTGAAAATCAATTTATCTGTTATTCTTTGCAAACTAATGAAAGAAAGGGAATGATGAGAATGTCCCAGGTTCCGGGAGTCCAAATGGACCCACTGACTCATAAATTCCATGAGGGCTAATGAAAGCATTGATGATAAAAAGATCTCCCTACCTAACAGGGGTTATTAAGTGAGGGTGGCTAGGCATGCTGCCTGACTGGTGTAACACAGGGATTAAAACCCATGTGCATCTGTGAAACCTATGAGTATACAGGAATACAATTAATTATCTTCCTTGGTTACTTGTCTTCTTACATAAAATACCTGCCACTTTCAACAAGGGTTACTTCCCTTGCTTCGAATCAGCACTTCCACTCCTTACCTTATCCCCATATGATCCATGAATCTTTCTGTGAATCTCATGTTTTGATTCTCTTTCTGTCTTTTAAATAGCCTCTGATCTTTCCCCATTCAACCAAGGTACTTGCCTATCAGCAAATTGCTCAGTGTGCTGCAACTCCTATTGCATTAGAACTCCACATTTCCTTTTTGGGTCTCTTTCCCAGGATAGAATAGGGTTTGATATATACTATGGGCCTTGTCCAATAAAAGTCTAGGTACTTTTTGAGAACATCTGACTGTATAGTGTGGTATACCACCTAGCTAATTTAGAAGTAGCTTATCTCCAGACTGCCCATGTAGTGATGGTTTTATCGACCATAGTAACTCATAAAGATCACCTAACACAGGGCAGAGGGCCTGGGATATTGTCAGTAGAAGGAGTGCCCTAGCTGAAGGAACTGGAGTTCTTTGAAGTGTGTAAGGACACTTGTTTAAATAGATACCAAGGAGCATAGCAGGCATGACATAGAAAGCAGAATAGATAACATAATTATTCACTGACATTTGAACCCGCTGATTTAGAACCCATAAGCCTAGTCTGAATTAATTCTTCAGGCTATATAAACCACATCAGCAGCAAAATGGAAGATGATGCTATTAAACTCCGTAGTCAAATATGAATTTAATTATACACAGGAAAATGGATAGGAATGATAGACAATTCTGTATGAGATTTAATAAAATTATGTTACTACCTATGCTGTTACATGTAAGTCAATTAATTGTTATGAGGCTCAGTTTCTTCCTCTGTCAAAGAGGGATAATATTTTGTAGCAGAATCAAATGAGAGAATACATATAAATTATTTTGAAAAATTCAAAACTCTATTTAAATGACATATATTGCTAGTTTTGCTATATTTGTTAACATGATTATTGCTCTTAATATGTAATGTCAACATAGCAATATTATGTTAATGTTAAATATTGTAATGTTAATTTTTACTAAATATGGTTACATATATAAGAAAGTTGAATAGGAGCTTCACATTTTTCTTCTGGGTCATCATGCCCACAGTTCCACTATGCTGGCAATAATACACAAGATGTTGGCACTAGTATCATAAGCACATGCATTAATCAAATGTCTCTCAGCAAATTTTAGCATATACACTATTCTTTTCCCAAAATATGAAAGCAAACATTGGTAATTTCTACTACCAAAATAAAACCCCTCAAATACAATTATTCCTTAATTTAACTGCATAAATCAATCTTACAGTAAGTAATGGTTTTCAAAGGCACTGTAGAATTGCAATATATAAGGCACCTCAGAAATCATCTACCCTGTCAAATTCTTATTTTTGAGATAAAGAATCCATTCCTATGAAAGATTGGGTAATTAATTGTTCATAATGCTCCAGTATAAAGATTGTAGTGTAGTTATATTGTGACGCAAACATAAGAGAAATAAAATGCCCAGTATATTTTGAATTTCAGTGAAATGTTAATAATCTCTTCTATATTTTTACATCCAGGTAAAGTTATAACACTGTTCAACATGGTTCATACTGAAGAGTGTCCTAGAAACAGAAAGTAGAAATTAGACATCGTCAATAAGAAAATGCTTCAGATCATTGGTTTTCAAGTCAATTTTTGTGCTCCAAATAGTAACTCCTTTTTGAGACTTCAGTTGGCATCGAGTTAATCCCTTCTGTCTTTTTATTTCATCATGGAAAAAAAACTGTCACCTCCTTAGTAATAAATCTAATTCCCAACCCAGGAGACAGGTTACCAGAAGATGACACTTTGAAGATTCAGGATTTGATTTCACTTTCTACTTGTTCTGTTTCTGGCTTTCATCCACTTCCAAGAGCATGAGCAGGGTTGTGAAGGGGGAAGGACCACCAAAAGAGCTGCAAAGACAATAGCTATCATGGAATTTCCTTACTTCTGCAGTTCCCTTCGCATATGCTGCTAATTAAAGAGCTAATGGAATCGCCAAAATAAATGAGTATGTTACACATAGAATTTAGAACCAGAAGAAAATTGAAAGGTCATCATTCTAGGCAAAATATCTTGTATTAGAGATATAGAAACTTATGCAGCCAGGACATATAATTTTCTCATGGTCTCATGTGTAGTCGAGGTAAGATTCAAGTCAATCAAATAGTGGAAAAATGTTTAACAAAAGTTCTCTCTCAAAATATATATGCAGGGGAAATTTTTAAATTTAATCTGCAATGGCAAAACTTTTCTACATTTTTAATCCTATAAATCAACAAAACAATAAATCAAGTCTAATTTATATAATTTTCCAATTTCAAATGTATAAATGCTTCAATTAAAAATAAAACAAGTGATTCTTAATGAGTCAGTCTGAGCTACTTCCAACACACTCCTGAAATCTGGATTCTCTGGCTACTTCTTTACAATACTTCTCAGTGTCACTCAGATCTTATCATGTTTCAATAGTTATTTTGTACAAGATGAATCAAGATTTGTTACAATGGAAGGAGTTACGAATTTGGAGTTTGAAGCTGTAATTTAAATCCGGAGTGCCATTTATTTAATCTGTGTGACCTTGGGGACATAAATTCTTCTCTTTGGGTGTCTGTTTTATGATTTCTAAAATGAGGGGTTTGGTATCTTGGTTCAGTACTAAGGATTTTATTGGTCTTTAACTAGTTCACAAATTTCTAGCAATTTTAAGAATTGGGCTTTTTACATAAATAACTTTCTTAACAATTTCTTGCCATTTTCTATTGAAATCCCAAATATTTATAAAATGTGTCCATTTTCCATCTTAAAATGACTAATACAGTGATTTCTTCACCTATTACGTGTGTAAGTAACTACATGGCTGCTTTAAAAAAAAGTTAATATAGACATATAGTAAGTCAGCATCCAAATGGGATACTCATCATTGTGTGCATATACACATACACATATCTATATCTATATGCCAAATAAGCATGTGTACATGCTTAAATGCACATGCATATATGCATAGATATACATAAAATGCCTGTATAGATAATGAGAATGAGAGGTACATATTTCCCCTCTTAACTTTATCCAAGCAATACAATACCAATTCTTTCTTCTGCTTGTGTGATTCAAATCTTGTTTTCTCTTTGAAAATAAAAAAGCTGTCATTATGTTCACTTTAAAACTCTGCTCCTTGAATGAAAGTCCAGAAATATGTAGGAGCTAATGAGAGTAGTGTTTTAGCTTTATGGACAAGGCAATTAGTGTTCAAATTTAGACATACAGATACAGGAAATAACTACACAAGAGATTTACAGCTATGAACCTAAGCAAAACATATCAGTTTGCTAGAAAGATACACAGTTTTGGTGTAATTCAGGAACCCTTTGCACTACTGGATACCACCACAATACACCCTGAATGAACCAATAGCCCCAGTGGACTGTCTGTCAGCACAAACCCAATACTCTTGATGAATGGGATAAGAAGCCTTTAGCAAAACAAACAAGAATGTTGTATAACATAGTCATGACATCTACCCTAAGATCTCCTGACTTATGGTTTATTAGAACGGAAGAAATTTTAATACCTTTAGTAGGGCTGTGTATACCACTCTTTTTATATAAGAAAGCAGGAGATTTGTCTGAACTTTTGACAGAAGACAAGGAGTGTGGCCTATGTAATCTCTGATAAGGTCATGCAGGAAACCAAAGGAGGAAGTTTCTGTTAAATAGTCATATAAACAGAAATAGAGAACTCATAACATGAATCTTATCAAAATTCTTGAGACTCATGTCTCTTATGTTCCCACTATAACTTCAATTTATATAATTAATCCTAAAAAACTAACTAATTATTCGTAATCTTTTTATTTTTTGTTTTATTTTGTTTTGTTACATAGAGGGGAGGCAACATTATTATATATGATTTTAGATGAATATTTTTAAAGGAAGTAAAGCAAGAATGTTTATCTTAATCTATAATCTGATTAATAAATTCTATATGGGTTATTTGTTGATTTTAATTCATATGAAAATGATAGCAAATAAATTACTCCTCTGATACCATATAAAAAGTGAAACAAATTTAAAATACTCCAAGTCAACATTTGTATAGTTCAAAATTTAATTTTTGCAATGACTTGTTTAATATGATTGCAATTGGTGCTCAAAGTGGTGACAACTGCAGAAGAAATAAACAAATGACTCGAGTATCAAATTCATTATAGAAGTGCTCTGAAAAGAGCACAGAGAGACTGGGTAAGTTTAATTCATTTCTTTGTCACATTTCCTTGTTATCTAAAATGAGAAGATATTGGCAAGATTACCTTTTAGACTCCTTACATCTCTGTTTTGGTACTTTTACTAGTAGTACTATTTTCATCTGTCTCTACTTCCATTTTCTACTTCAATCTGTTTTTGTTGCATTTCAAATTAACTTACTTTTAAAGAATTTGGATTTATTCTATAGGTCTCAGAAGAATCAGACTATCATCTGTACCTAAGTGGGTCAAGCAGAACATTTTATGTTACATATGGAACAAAACAATTCATATTAAAGATGGTAACCATGATGAATTAAAACATGTTGGGAAAGACTTGATCTTAATTTGGATAAAAACTTCCAAAACAATTGTCAGAGAAGGCAATGGGCTGCCATAGCCTGTCACAAATAAATAAAGGAATGAATTATTTAAGTATAATTTTGAAAGTTTTTATAATCTTATATGCAAGAATCTAAAATGATAATCCAATTACTGTTTATAGTTATTTATATCAGAATATAATAGAACAGAAAAAAATTAAACGGCCAAGTACAGATATTCTATTTCACACCCATTAATGGGAAACTTAACTGTAGCATAAAAACATCATAGATGAGATTGTAGTCACCTATATTCCTAAAATGACTGCATTCACTCTATTCCTGAGATGACTCTTCTCTCCACTGCAACATGAAAAATAAAATGAATGATTTAATTAAATTTTCATTTTGTAATCCTTTTATTAAACATATAATAAGCCAGTAGTTCTGGTTCTCTATTCTAAGGTTGGTTCTTTTCAGATATGGTGGAAAAAAAGACTAAGGAAATTTTACATTTAATAAGGGAATGAATGAAGTAAATTTTAAGAATTAAAAAAATAATTCCCAAGAAGTTCTAAAAACTTCACTAAAATAAATCTGTGTGGTACAAAAATGTGTATGATAAATCATTCCTTGCCCAATCACATAGATATATCTTTGGGTAGATATATGTGTTTATGTGCATTTTTATTTAATATTTTATTTTTCCTCAGTGAATGACATGTAAAAACAATATTTAATACTTTTTAAATTTTGATATCCAAATCTTTTCCCTCCCCCTTGCCCTCTTCAATGTTCATTTTATTAGTAGAATTTTAATTTGATTTAGGATTATGGTATATTAAATGATTTTCAATTATATATTGCACTTTCTAACACTATTTGAAATTTTCTTGTTAAAAATACTGGAGTAGGTTGCCATTTCTTTTTCCAATTCATTTTTCAGGTGAGGAAAATGAGGCTTAAAAAGTTAAGTAACTTGCCTAAGGTCACAAAGCTAGTAAATGGATGAGGCTAGATTGAACTCAGGAGGATGAGTCTTCCAGACTTCGGACCTTCCTCTCCCTCCATTGCATCAAGTTGCTGATACAGTAGTTATTCTAGCTCTATAGAGCATAGTTCCAACTTGTTCTAGAAAATGATTAAACCAGTTTACAACTCCATCAACAATGCATTAGTTTCCCTGTTTTTCCACATCCCCTCCATCATTTTTCATTTTTCTTTTCTGTCATGTTAGCAAACTTGATAGGTATAAGACATCTCAGAATGGGTTTAATTTCCATTTCTATAATTAATGGTGATTTAGAGTATTATTTCATATGACTGTACACAGCTTTGTTTTCATTTTCTGAAAACTGCTAATTCATATTCTTTGACATTTTCCTAATTGGGAAGTGTTTCAAATTATTTTATAAATTTTATTCAGTTCTTTACATATTTGAAAAATGAGTCCTTCATCAAATGAACTTTCTGCAATTTCCCTCCGATTTTCAGTTTTCCTACTAATTGTGACTTGAATTGGTTTTGCTTGTGCATTTTTAAAAATTTTACATAATCAAAATTATCCATTTAACTCCCTATCTCTGTCTCTTATTAGGTTATAAAATTGTTATCTGTAAACATGAGAGGTAAAAGTTTACATGCTGTTCTAATTTGTTTATGACATCACCCTTTAAGTCTAACTCATGTACCCATTTTTTTTAATCTTCATATACTCTGTGAAATGATGGTCTAATCCTAGTTTCTGCTAAACTACATTATAGTTTTGGGGTTTTTTTTGTGAAATTTGTTTTGGCAGTTTGGCAGTTATTGCTTCAAAAGCTGGAACTTTAGAGTTTAACAAATATTAGATGGTTATGATTATTCATTACAGTGTATTTTGAACCCAATCTAATATGCCGATTCAATACCCAGTTTCTTAACCAGTACCAGGTAGCATTAATGATCTGAGCTTTGTTGTACAGTGTGAAATCTGATACTGCTCTGCTATCTTCCTTCAACTTCTTTCATTTATTCCTTTAGTATTCTTGATTTTTTCCTTTCATTTAAAAAATAATATTAATATAATACTATTGTACTGTAGGAAGTGATGAGCAGAAAAATCTCAGAAAAGCATAGAAAGTCTTACATGAACTGATGCAGGGTGAAGGGTGCAGAACAATGTAACATCATACACAGCAAAAACAACATTGGGCAGTGGTTAACTATGATAGACTTAGCTCTTTTCAACAATACAATGCAATACAATTTTAAAAAACTCAGGATAGGAAGTGCTATCTACATCCAAACAAAGACCAATAAAAGTCTGAATCCAGAATGCAGCACCCTATTTTCATATTTTGAGGTTTCTTTTTTTCTTTTTCTTGATTTTCCCTTTTGTTCTGATCCTTCTTTTACAATATGATTTATGTGGAACTGTATTCAACATTATTGTTCTAATATAACATCTATCAGATTGCTCTCTGTCTTGGGGAGGTGAGTAGAAAGTACGGAGTGAAAAATTTGGAACTCAAAACTTTCAAAACGTGGAAAAATGTATTTTCATGTAATTGGAAAAATAATATACCATTAAAGAAAAAGGAAAGAATTTGATTGCTATATCATCTGATGCATATATGTTTAGAAATGATATTGCTTAATGTTCTATAGTACCTTCTAGTAAATGTAGTTTACTTCCTTATCTCTTTCAATTTTGCTTTTACTTCATCTATGGTAGGGATTACTACCCCTGCTATTTTCCCTTCACTTTAGTTGAAGCATAATATATTCTGCTCCAGTCCCTTACCTTTTATTCTGTGTGTCTTTTTACAACGATAGTGTTTCTTGCAAACAACATATTGTAAGATTCCAGAATTTGATACACTCAGCTATTTGCTTCCATTTCATAGGAGGGTTGATCCTGTTCACAGCCAGAGTTGTGATAATTAGCTGTGTATTTCCCTTGATCATATTCTTCCTCTTTTCACTCTTCTCTCTCCAATTCCCCCTTTTCTTTGTTTCTTTTTTCTTACCTTACATATATATGTGTATGTGTATAAAATATGTGTGCATATGCATGTGAATACCTATGCATATATATGTATATGTATACATGTACATATACATATGTATATTTGCATATAGACAGACATATGTATGTGTATATATAATTATTTTGAGACTCTGGATGTAGGAACCTCGACTTTGGCATCTTCCTCTGGTTGCATGCTTTGAACTTCCTCCACTTGCATACTTTGACCGTCCTCATCTGAAAAAAGGTAGAAAAGAGCTTTTCACCAAGAAAGTAACATTTTTTAGTTTATTTCCCCCCTTTTTGGACATTTTTCCAGCCAATTACTTGACTTTTGAACTCTTTTTTAAGTGGAAGTTTTACTACCACAAATTTCAGAGGTTTTTTGCAGCTGTTTTCAGAGGTATCTCTAGAGACATACAAGTTCTCAGTCCTTCCAAATTGGTATAATCAAGTCAGAGGAGTTTACTTTCCTGGCCTACGCTCTGGTCTGCGAGCAACCACAAACATTCTTTTTTGCCCTGGAACTGTGAAATGGATGCCCTCTCCATAGCCACCACCAGCTCCACCACACCATTCCTCCTCACCCGAGTACTGCCATTGAGGGCTGTGACACAAAATCAGCTGGTTGATTCCCCCACCATCTGTAGACTGTGAGCTACAGAAGGAGCCTCTGCTGTACCACTGATTGTCACCACTCTAGCTCTATGGCTGAGGGCAGAACCAAGTTCCACTCTCAGCCATATGACAGAGATTTCTCACCGACTTTTGAAGTTTTCTTTGGTGTTTATGGGATGAGAAGTCTGGATATCACAGAAGCTACCAGTAATTCAGTGCTCTGAGGCCTGCTCCAGGACCCTCTGTGCCAGTGTAGAGTAGGTTTCACTTGGCTTTGAGCATGATACAATAGAACCTTCCTGTTGGACTTCCAGATTGTCTTGGTCTGCAAATCTGTTTCACTCTTTCATTTTGTGGCTTCTGCTGCTCTAGAAATTGTTTAGAGTAATTTTTTTTTTAATTTAACTTTTAACATTTATTTTCACAAAATTTTGGGTTACAAATTTTCTCCCCTTTTATCCCCTCCCGCCCCAAACCCAAGCGTTCTAATTGCCCCTGTGACCAATCTGCTCTCTCTTCTATCCTCCCTCTCTGCCCTTGTCTCCGTCTTCTCTTTTGTCCTGTAGGGCCAGATAGCTTTCTTTACTCCTTAACCTGTATTTCTTATTTCCTAGTGGTAAGAACATTACAGTTGATTCTAACACTTTGAGTTCCAACTTCTTTAGCTCCCTCCCTCTCCACCCCTTCCCTTTGGAGGACAAGCAATTCAATATAGGCCAAATCTGTGTAGTTTTGCAAATGATTTCCATACTAGTTGTGTTGTATAGGACTAACTATATTTCCCTCCATCCGATCCTGTCCCCCATTACTTCTATTCTCTTATGATCCTTTCCCTCCCCATGAGTGTCGACCTCAGATTGCATTCTCCTCCCCATGCCCTCCCCTCTATCATCTCCCCCCACCCTGCTTGTGCCCTTGTCCCCCACTCTCCTGTATTGTGAGATAGGTTTTCCTATCAAAATGAGTGTGCATTTTATTCTTTCCTTTAGTGGAATGTGATGAGAGTAAACCTCATGTTTTTTCTCTCACCTCCCCTCTATATCCCTCCACGAATAAGTCTTTTGCTTGCCTCTTTTATGAGAGATAATTTGCCCCATTCAATTTCTCCCTTTCTCTTCCCAGTATTTCTCTCACTGCTTGATTTCATTATTTTTTATTTAACTTTTAACATTTATTTTCACACAATTTTGGGTTACAAATTTCCTCCCCTTTTATCCCCTCCCCCCCCAGACCCAAGCTTTCTAATTGCCCCTGTGACCTATCTGCTCTCTCCTCTATCCTCCCTCCTTGCCCTTGTCTCCGTCTTCTCTTTTGTCCTGTAGGGGCAGATAGCTTTCTTGACCCCTTAACCTGTATTTCTTGTTACCCAGTGGTAAGAACATTACATTTGGTCCTAACACTTTGAGTTCCAACTTCTTTAGCTCCCTCCCTCTCCACCCCTTCCCCTTGGAAGACAGGCAATTCAATATAGGCCATATCTGTTTAGTTTTGCAAATGATTTCCGTACTAGTTGTGTTGTATAGGACTAACTATATTTCCATCCATCCTATCCTGTCCCCCATTACTTCTATTTTGTTATGGTCCTTTCCCTCCCCATGAGTGTCGACCTCGGATTGCATTCTCCTCCCCATGCCCTCCCCTCTATCCTCCCCCCCACTCTGCTTGTGCCCCTGTCTCCCACTCTCCTGTATTATGAGATAGGTTTTCCTATCAAAATGAGTGTGCATTATATTCTTTCCTTTAGTGGAATGTGATGAGAGTAGACCTCATGATTTTCTCTTCCCTCCCCTCTTTATCCAACCACTAATAAGTCTTTTGCTTGCCTCTTTTATGAGAGATAATTTGCCCCATATAAATTCTGCCTTTCTCCTCCCAATATTTCTCTCTCACTGCTTGATTTCATTTTTTTTAAAGATATGATCCCATCCTCTTCAATTCACTCTGTGCACTCTGTCTCTATGTATGTGTGCGTGTGTGCATGTGTGTGTGTGTGTGCTCCCACCCAGTACCCAGATACTGAAATGTTTCAAGAGTTACAAATATTGTCTTTCCATGTAGGAATGTAAACAGTTCAGCTTTAGTAAGTCCCTTATGACTTCTCTTTGCTGTTCACCTTTTCATGGTTCTCTTCATTCTTGTGTTAGAAAGTCAAATTTTCTTTCCAGCTCTGGTCTTTTCATCAGGAAAATTTGAAAGTCCTCTATTTCATTGAAAGACCATTTTTTCTCCTGAAGTACTATACTCAGTTTTGCTGGGGAGGTGATTCTTGGCTTCAGTCCTAGTTCCTTTGACTTCTGGAATATCCTATTCCATTCCCTTCTATCTCTCAATGTAGAGGGTGCCAGATATTGTGCTATCCTGATTGTATTTCCACAATACTTGAATTGTTTCTTTCTAGCTGCTTGCAACATTTTCTCTTTCCCCTGGGAATTCTGTAATTTGGCCACAATGTTCCTAGGAGTTTCTCTTTTTGTATCTCTTTCATGCGGTGTTCTGAGGATTCCTTGAATATTTATTTTGCCCTCTGGTTCTAGAATCTCAGGGCAGTTTTCCTGCATAATTTCATGGAAGATGATGTCTAGGCTCTTCTTTTGATTATGGTTTTCAGGTAGTCCCAGAATTTTTACATTGTCTCTCCTGAATCTATTTTCCAGGTCAGTTGTTTTTCCAATGAGATATTTCACGTTATCTTCCATTTTTCCAATCTTCTAGCTATGTTCTGTTATATCTGTATTTCTCATAAAGTCATTAGCGTCCATCTGTGCCATTCTAGTTTTGAAAGAACTATTTTCTTCAGTGAGCTTTTGAATCTCCTTTTCCATTTGGCTAATTCTTCTTTTGAAAGCATTCTTCTCCTCATTGGCTTTTTGAACCTCTTTTGCCAATGGAGTTAGGCTAGTTTTCAAGGTGTTAATTTCTTCAACATTTTTTTGGTTCTCCTTTAGCAGGGAGCTGATCTGGTTTTCATGCTTCTCTTTCATCCCTCTCATTTCTCTTCCCAGTTTTTCCTCCACCTCTCTAACTTGATTTTCAAAATTCTTTTTGAGCTCTTCCATGGCCTGAGCCCATTGGGTGGGCTGGGACACAGAATCCTTGATTTCTGTGTCTTTGCCTGATGGTAAGCATTGTTCTTCCTCATCAGAAAGGAAGGGAGGAAATGTCTGTTCTCCAAGAAAGTAACCTTCAATAGTTTTATTTCTTTTGCCTTTTCTGAGCATTCTCCCCAGCCAGTGACTTGACCTCTGGATATTCTCCTCATACCCACCTCGCCTCCTGGTCCTCCAAGCCAGCGTTTGGGGACTGAGATTCAAATGCTGCTTCCCTCCTTAGGGCTTTTGGCGGGGGCAGGGCTGCTATTCAGTGTGAGAATTAAGTTCAGGTGGTCAGGTCGGGGCAGGGCCGCCTCTCAGGCTCAGTTCCCTCAGGCGGTTTATGTACAGACCTTCCACAATGGATCCAGGCTTCCGCCCGCTTGGGGAGCCCCTGTCTGCAGCCACCTCTCAGCTTCTATCTCCCAGGGGGTGGGGCTGAGCCATGGGGGCACCCCACTCCCCTCTCGACCCGCCAAAGAGACTCTCTCACCGACCCCCGTCACCTGTGGGTGGAGGGGCTTCTGCTGCTGCTGGAGACCCTGTTCCTGAAGCCTGCTCTGGTCTATACCTCTTGGAGATGCGGCTGCCACAGGTCTGGGCTGGGCTCCGCGTCTGTAGCGCGACAGACCTTTTGCGAGAGGTTTGCAGGTCCCTTTGTGGGTGGAAGGACCTGCGTGGCCGCTGGAGATCCCGTCCCCGTAGCCCACTTGGATCTTTTCCTCTTGGTGTTGCGACCACGGCAGGGCTGCACTCAGCTCCCAGTCCCGGCCTCCAGTCCGCAGCGCGAAGGACCCCCGCGAGAGGTTTGCTGGTCTCTCCGGAACAGAAGTCTCCCTCGCTCCAATATTCCGTGGCCTCTGGGTGCAGAATTCACCGTGAGTTGGTCCCCTCTGGCCATTCTGTGGGTTGTGGGTTCGGAGCTGTGTGTATGTGCATCTTTCTACTCTGCCATCTTCTAGAGTAATTTGTACAAGTATTTTGAGGGGTTTTGGAGTGGAGAGTTAAAGAAGGTCCCTGCTTCAACTCTGCCATCTTGGCTCTCCTCTACCCCTTCTTTCTTCATGAGTGTTTTTCTACTGTCTACCAAATCCCTTGATCTGTCCTTTCTTTGGTCAGTTCCCCTTCCACCTTTTACTTGACCTCTTCACCTCCTACTTCCCTGTTGGTAAGATACATTTCTATATTTAACTGAAAGTATATATGAACTTTTATTGGAGTCAATACTCATGACAATAAGTTTTAAGCAGCACTCATCAACCACTTTTCCATCTTCCCCTCACTGTAATAAGTCTTTTGTACCTCTTCATGGGAAATGATTTACATCATTTGGCCTTTCCCTTCCCTTTGCAACCATTATACTTCTCTTTCTCATCCGTTAATTTTTGATGTCATTTCCACAAATTCATATTTTACTAATATGTTCTGTCTATATATATTGCTTCTAGTTATACTTTCAGTGATGGCGATCATATCCAGTTTTCCTGATCTGTATCTTGTGACTTGTTCTGAATGGCTGCAGAGGAGAAAGTGAGGCTAGTGACTTCACAACCCTCCCTAACTTAAATCATTTTTTTTGGGAAATCATGACATCATCTTCCTGATATCATAATCAGTTTCAAGAAAGAAAGACCAAAAATAGCTGTTAGTGATACAGTTTTTAAGAATTATAACTATCATCTACAAGAGCAGGTATATAAATAGTTTAACTGTATTGAATGCCTTATGTTTTCTTTCCCTTTTTTTTTTTTTTTCCTACTCTTTATGCTTCTGTTTGGTCTTCCTGTTGGAGGTCTAATTTTTGGTTTAGTTCTGGTCTTTTCCTTATGAAAGCTTGAATTTCTTCTACTTCATTGAATTATCATTTTTTTGTTACCTTCATGTATTACACTTAATTTTCCCAGGTAGATGATTCTTGGTTGTAGTCTAGCTTCTTTGCTTTCCAGAGAATTATGTTCCATGACCTCTGATCATTTAATGTTGCAGATGCTAAGTCCTGTGTAACGCAGATTGTGACTCCCATATATTTGAACTTTTTATTTCTAGCTTCTTGTAGCATTTTTTCCTTGACCTGATAGTTATGAAATTTGGCTGTAATGTTCCTTGGAATTCTTCTTTTGTGATTTCTTTACTGAGGTTATTGGTGGATTCTTTTAAAGTCTATTTTTACTCTCTGCTTCCAAAACATCAGGATACATTTCCTTGATAATTTCTTTGAAGACATTGCCCAGGTCATCCTTTTGATTGTGTCTTTCATTTACTCCAGTGATTGTGTCTCCTAGATGTACTTTCTAGATTATGTGTTCATCCTTAGTTGCCAAAGAAGATCATGCCATCAGAGAAATGATGACATGATTTGCACTTGACTTTGTTTTGAGTGAGGGACAGCTGTGCAGGTAACCAGCCTCATTTCTCTTCCAGAGCCATCTGAATCTAGTGACCATATATTCATCAAGATGACTAGAGATGAACCAGGATGAGGCAATTGGGGTTAAGTGACTTGCCCAAGGTCACACAGCTAGTGAGTGTCAAGTGTCTGAGATGAGATTTGAACTCAGGTTCTCCTGACTCCTGAACTGGTGCTCTATCCAATGTACCACCTAGCTTCCCTTCTTTCCAATGAGGAAATGTTGTCTTTTTTTTTATTCTTTTATATTTGTTTCATTGATTTTTGATGTCTCAAAGTGTCATTAGTACCCTCCTGTCCAGTTCTAACTTTTGAGGTGTTGTTTTCCTCAATAAGCTTGTGCACTTTCTTTTCCATTTAGTCAGATATACTACTATTTAATTGTTTTCTTTGGTGGATTTTTGTATCCTCTTTTCAAATTTGCAAATTCTACTTTTTAAACATTTTTTTCCAAGCTGTTGAGTCTCTATTTTTTTTTGCTAATTCTCTATAGCTCTCTCATTTCTTTTCCCATTTTTTCTTTCACCTCTCTTCTCTCAAATTAAAGCTACTTTTTTAGTTCTTCCAGCAGTTCTTTCTGAGTTGGAGATCATTCCCTAATTTTTCTTTGGAATTTTACTCATATGTTTTTTGTGTTGCTTTTTCTGAGTTGGTGTCTTTGTCTTCTTTCTCATCATAACAATTTAGTCACATATTGTTGTGGTTGTTGTTGCTTTTCTCGAATGGGTCTTTTCCCTTTCTTTTAAATTTGAATTCTGCACCTGTGGAGAAAGGTACTCTCCCTCAGGCTTCTTGTTTAAGTGATTGCAGGCACTGGCTATTTATCTGGTGTTGTGCTGATGCTGCCTTGAGTTTCCCAAGTGGATCCTTTGGTCAGATGCTGTTCTGATGGGTGTAATTGGGGTGATTTATATTGCTAGAGGAAGTAGGGATCTGCCAGCTTACCTGATGCTGAGCTGAGGTCCATGTGGAGGGATCTGGCATGTGCTGAGGGCTAATGGCATGCACTTCCTGCATTTCTTGGGCTGCACAGAAGGTAGTGGAAGTCTGGCCTCTGGAGTATGCCCATTTGCTCAAGGCTACACTGAAGCATGTGGTAGTTCTTAGAACTGGAGTTTGTTCATTCCCTGGCTACATAAAGAACATGGGGGTCCTGGTGTTGACATTTGCCTGCTCCACTGCACTGGGGATCAAGGTCCTTTACTGGTTTAGGTCGCTTTGGCTGCTGGCTTGCTGGGATGCTTCCTGTCCTGGAATGTGCTCCCCCTTTTCTTGAGTGAGATTTATCTTCCTTGCCAATCTTCCAAGTTTTATTGGCTAAAATATTTTTCACCTCCCCATTTTTTTTACTGGTTCTACTATTCCAGGATTTGTTTGGGGGTACTATTTAATGGGTGTTTGGAAGTGAATATGGTAGAGTTATAGGGATGAACTGGTTATTCCACCGTCTTGACCCCTGCATAGCTCTTTTCTCCCTTTGGATGGGGTTTTTATTATTATTTTTTTTGCTCTGTAAAATAATATTTTTGGTGATTTGATGTAGCACAGAATAAGCAATTTAATTCAGTTAGAGTTGTCCATTTTATAAAGAATGTTTATTTTTTATAAAGAATGTTTTGCAATTGAGTTTTATATGGTTCCTGGATTTGTCTTAGCAGGCAGACTTCTAAATATTTTGTATTATCTATGATGTTTTATTTTTTATCATCTGTCCTTCAGACTTATCTTGGATAATTTTAATTATCAGAATTCCAAAATTATTCATACATCTAGAATGTAAATGTAGATAAAAAAATAGAGAAGATATTAGAAGTTGGGTCTTCTTGGAAGAGAAGATGATTTTATAGAAACACTTTATAGTCCGAAGTGACTAGTTAACATGTTCAAATATACCACATTCCCAAAGTGAATGGAAATTGCTGTCCAAAATGTCAAAAACATTTTTAATTTAGAGTGAATTTATATTTTCTATAGAAGATTATAGAAAAGTGAATGGTTTTTGATCTTCTAGAGTATTTGCTCCAATTTTAAAAATTTGTTTTAAGATATTTCACAGCTAAAGGGGCAGAAAAAAAATTCTAAGTAAATTACTATAGCTGCATGTGCTAGCAGGAGTTGTACATTGGAATATCTCTTTTTACCATGTTCTCTGTTCCCTCCCCCACTTAATAAAGAGCACAAGTTCTCATAGTTGACATGAGTCTGGTGTCATATCTTGAAACTTCACATGAGACTCTTCACCATCATTATCATTAAACATTCAGTGATAATTTACCATGGGTAGGGTAAGTATATTTATTGTAAAAATAAATAGATTGTGCAGAGATTGCCCCTGAATTCATGTAGCCTTTAAAATATTAATAGTATTGTTGTCCTATTTTAGAGTCCACTGACCATTTCCCATAAAATAAATTTTTGAGCTACTACTTTATGCATTGTTGTCTCATTGTACATCATATATATATATATATATATATATATATGTGTGTGTGTGTGTGTGTGTGTGTGTGTGTGTGTGTGTGTGTATGTGTGTGTGTGTGTATGTGTGTGTGTAGGTATGTATGTATATACATACATAAGCACACATATACATGTATGTATATGTATCTACATGAATATACCTACATATATATGTTTGTGTATGTATGTAGTGAAGAAAAATCATGGAATCTGGAGGTGGAGCCAAGATGGCAGAATAAAAGCCGGAATTTGCTTGAGTTCTCCTCTAATCCCCTCCAAATATCTGTAAAAACAATGCTACATAAATTCTAGAGCAGCAGAATCAACTAAATAATAAAATGAAACAAATTTCTAGCACAAGAAACCTGGAATGTCAACGAGAAACATCGGTTGCACCAATCTGAAAGCAGAGCACAATCCAACATATGCTGTGCTGGCACAGATGAGGTCAGACTCAGGGCCTGAATTGCTGGCAGTTGCAGTGACTTCCAGACTTCTCAGCCTCCAAATCCTGAAGACGAAAAGAAGGTCAGTGAGTTCAGTGAGCTTTTGGATCTCCTTTTCCATTTGGCCAATTCTGCTTTTTTAATCCATTCTTCTCCTTGTTTGATTTTGTACTTCTTTTGCCATTTCTGTTAGTGTATTATTAAAGGTATTATTTTGTTCAGAATTTTTTGGTTCTCTTATAGCAAGAAAGTCTGTCAGACCTGTGTGAGAGAGTAATGTGGTATGGTCAAAGTGTGGGTTCTGTGGTGATGATGGTGGAGGCAGTGGTTGCTTCAGAAGCTCTTAACCCACATCCTATGTAGTGATGAAGTGGCTAAGAAGAGAGGAATTGTATGGATCACTTTGCTGGTACTGAGACTGGCTTCTCTTGCTTGTCCATGCTCTGATCTGGCTCAGAATCCCGCGTGGTAGTTGCAGTCCTAAGATAAGAGGGTTGGAGGTGTGGTGGAACTTGTGGAGGAAGTTGAGAGCAAATGCTCCAAGGCAGTTCTAAGAAAGAAATGAGAGCCTGTGGTTACTCACAGACCAGAGTGAAGGCCAATAGAATAGTGAACACCTGTAGTTTGATTATACCGCCTTGGAAGACCTTAAAATTTAGAGGTCCCTTGAAGTATCTCTGAAAATAGCTGTGACAAACCCCTCAAACTTGAGACAGCATACTTCCCCAAAGACACACATTGGAAGTAGAGCCCTACCTTCACAAAGAAGTAAAGAGTCAAGTAATTGGCTGGAAAAATGAGCAAACAGTTAGTGTAAAATCAGACTATAGCATCTTACTATCATGACAAGGAAGAACAAAATTTACAACCAAAAACAGACAACAAAGTCAAAACTCAAACATCCAAATTATCCAAGAAAAATATGAACTGGTTACAGGCCATGGAAGAGCTCAAAAAAGGGTTTTGAAAAGCAAGTAAGAGAAGGAGAGGAAAAATTGTGAAGATAAATGAGAGTGATGCAAGAAAATCATGGAAAACAAGTCCACAGCTTATTATAGGACAACCAAAAAAATGCTAAATAAAATAACATCTTTAAAAATAGACTAACCAAAATTACAAAAGAATTCCAAAACCCAACAAGGAAAAGAGTGCCTTAAAAAGCCGAATTGACCAAATGGAAAAGGAGGTACAAAAGCTCACTGAAGTCAATAATTCCTTAAAAATTAGAATGGAACAAATGAAAGCTCAGAACCTAGGACCAAGGAATTAAGAACCAAGAAATTATAAACAAAGCCAAACAAATAAAAAACAAACATACAAGACAATGTGTAATATTTCATTAGGAAAATAACTGACCTGGAAAATAGATCCAGGAAAGATAATTGAAAAATTATTGGACTACCTGAAAACCATGATTTAAAAAAAGTGAGCCTAGACATCATCTTTTCAGAAATTATCAAGGAAAACTCTGGTGTCTAGAAGCAGAGTGGGAAATAGAAGTAGAAAGAATCCACCAATCATTTCTAGCTCCAGGAGCCAGGATGGCAGCCTGATTGGTAAGTGCTATCTCCCTCCTCTTGTTGACCTAGATGACACCAGAGAATATCTCCCTGGGAAAAATCCTGGAACAGAGGTAGTAGCAGTAGGGGTAAACAGACTCTTAGCCCATGAGGTTAGGAAGATCTCTAAGGAGGGTTCTTCTTGCTGTGACTGAAATGGACGAGTGTAAGATCAGAGCTGTCGCAGACAGCCCCACCTCAACAAACTTGGAGAAGATCCTGAGCCCTGGGTGGTGAAGCCAAAAACTGACAAAACCAGGACCCCAAGTGTGCCTCAGCACCCCAGGGAAATTGAGAAGACACTAGTGCAGATGGGATCACAAACATCTGAGTTTGCTTATGCAAAGGAGCCCCCCTGGGGCAGAACACCTTTCCCCCACGCTTAAGAAGCTAGCTCCAGGAAAACTGAGGGGAAACCTCACCTGACCTCTGATTTCTAACACCAGTGAACTCAGCATGAGGAAAAAACTGAAGCATGTTAGCTTCTAGCTGATAGAACCACAGTACACAACACACAAAGTCTCAAGTTTTAGGCACAAGAACCGTGGGACAGAGCTCCCTGTACCCCACATGCAGAGATCTATTTAAAAGCCAGGAAAAGGGTGATTATCATGAGTAAGAAATAAAGCAGAAAGGAAAACACCACGGATTCTTTCTACAGGTCCAAGGACCAAAATACAAACACAAAAGAGGTCTGCATTGAGACTGCACTCCCATCTGAAACTTCAGAAGGGAATATGAAGTGGTAGGAAGCACAAAGAGCCTTCTCAGAAGAGATCAGGAAGAATTTTAAAACCCAAATAAGAGAAATAGAAGAAAAGCTGGAAAAACTCTGGATAAGGTAGATATGAGTGATCTCTGGAGAAAAATGAATGGGTATAGAAAGGAATATACCTTTTTCTCAGCAGTATATGGCACATATACAAAGATTTACCAGGCCATAAAAACTTCATAATTCAGTGCAGAAAGGCAGAGACACTCAATGCATCCTTCTCAGATCATAATGCCATAACACTTATATGAAATCAAAGACCATGAAAATACAACCCCAAAACTAATTGGAATGTAAACAATTTAATCCTAAACAAAGAGTGGGTTAAACAATAAATTGTAGAAACAATCAACAACTTCATTCAAGAGAAGGACAATAATAAGACAACCCACCATATATTATGAGATACTGCAAAAACAGTTCTCAGGAGAAGTTCTATATCTTTGAATGTCTGCATCAATAAAATAGAGAAAGAGGAGATCAGTGTAGTAGGTATGCAGCTGGAAAAGTTCAAAAAAGAACAAACTGAAAGTTCCCAAGTAAATGACAAATTAGAAATAGTGGAAATCAAAGGAGAGATTAATAAAACTGAAATTAAGAAAACTATTGAACTAATAAATAAAACTAAGTGTTGGTATTTAAAAAAACACAATATAATTGATGAACCTTTGGTCAATTTGACTAAAAAAATAAGAAAACCAAGTTACCAATACCAAAAATGAAAAGGGTGAACTCACCTCCAATGAGGAGGAAATTAAAACAATAATTAGAAATTACTTTGCCCTACTTTATGCCCTAAATTCAATTACCTAAATGAGATAGATCATTATTTTTAAAAAATATAAATTGCTCAGATAAACAGAAGAGGAAGTAGAGCATATAAATAACCCCATCTTCGTAAAGGAAACCGAACAAGCCATTAATGAAGTCCCTAGGAAAAAATCTCCAGAGCTGGGTGGATTTCAAAGTGAATTGTATCAAACATTTAAAGAACAGATAATTCCAATAATATAGAGAGTATTTGGGAAAATTACCGAGGAAGGAGACCTACCAAATTATTTTTATGATACAAATATGGTTCTCATACCTAAAGCAGGAAGAGCCAAAACAGAGAAAGAAAATTTTAGACCAATTTCTCTAATAAGTATAGATGTAAAAATTTTAAATAAGATGTTAGCAAAAAGAATACAGTAACTTATCATGAGAATAACATATTATGATCAGGTAAGCTTTACACCAGGAATACAGGGCTGGTTCAATATCAGAAAAATCATTGGCATTATTGATCACATAAACAAAAAAATAACAAACCACATGATTATCTCAATAGGTGCAGAAGAAGCTTTTGACATAATACAACACCAATTCTTATTGAAAACACTGGAAAGCATAGGAAGAAATGGAACTTTCCCTAAAATAATAAGCAGCAACTACCTAAAACCATCGGTAAGCATTATGTGCAGTAAGGACTAGTTAGATGCATTTCCAATAAGATCAGGGATGAAACAAGGATGTCCATTATCACCACTGTTATTCAATATGGTATTAGAAATGCTAGCTGTAGCAATAAGAGAATAAAAAGAAATTGAATGAATTGGAATATGCAAAGCAGAAACTAAATTATCACTCTTTGCAGATGATATGATAATATACTTAGAGAATCCCAGTGAATCAAGTGAAAAACTACTTGAAATAATAAAAAATAAACAACTTTGGCAAAGCTGCAAGTTACAAAATAAACCCAAGTCAATCATCTCATTTCTATGCATAACTAACAGAGCCAAATAGGAAGAGAGAGAAAGAGAAATTCCATTGAAAGCTATGAGAAACAGTATAAAAAATCTGGGAATCTACCTGGCAAAAACATTCCCAGGGACTATATAAACACATTTGTAAAATATTTTTCACATAAATAAAGTCAGATCCATGTAGGTGGAAAAATATCAGCTGTTTGTGGGTAGGCCAAGCTAATATGATAAAAATGACAATGCTACCTAAATTAATTTGCTTATTCCATGCCATACCAATCAAAATACCAGATAACTATTTTCTAGAGCTAGACAAAATAATATCAGAGTTCATCTGGAAAAACAAAAGTTACAGAATATCAAGAGAGGTAATGAAAAGAAATGCTAAGGATGGTGGCCTAGCCCAACTAGATCTCAAATTTTATTATAAAGCAGCAATCCTCAAAACCATATGGCACTGGCTAAGAAACAGAGGGGTAGACCAGTGAAATAGGTTAGGTACTCAAGACATAGTAGTTAATGAATACAGCAATCTACTGTTTGATAAACCCAATAACCCCAGATTCTGGAATAAGAACTCAGTTTTTGACAAAAATTGATGGGAAAATTGAATGAGTGTGGCAGAAAATGGGCACAGACCAATGCCTGATAGCACACACAAGAATAAAGTCCAAATGGCTACATGACTAGCTATAAAGACTGATACTATAAATAAAGAATAATGCATTTGTCAGATTTATGGAGAATGGAGAATTTTATGATGCAACAAGAGATAGAGAATTTTATGAAATGAAAAATGGATAATTTTGATTACAAGAAATTGAAAAATTTTTTGCACAAATAAACCCAATGCAATCAAAATTAGGAGGTAAGCAGAAAACTGAGAAAGTATTTTTGCAACTAGATGTCTGTGATAAAAGGTTCATTTCTAAAATATGTAGAGAACTCATTCAAATGGACAAAAATACAAGTCATTCCCTAATTGATAGTCAAATGATATGACCAGGGAATTTTCAGAGGAAGAAATTAAAACTATCTATAATCATATGAAAAAATACTTTACATCACTATTGATGAGAGAGATGTGTACCAAAATAACTCTGAGGTACCACATAACACCTATCACATTGACTAACATGAAAAAAAGAGGAAGAGGATAAGAAGATGTGGGAGAGTTGGAACACTAATTCCTTGTTGGTGGAGCTGTGAGCTTATCCAACCTTTCTGGAGAGCAATTTGGAACTATGCCCAAAGGGTTACCAAAATGTGCATACTCTTTGACTGAGCAATATTGCTTTTGGGACTTTAACCCTAAGAGATCTTAGAAATGGGAAAGGTCCACATGTATGAAAATATATATATAGCATCTCTTTGTGGTGGCCAAAAACTAGAAATCAAGGGGATGCCTATCAATTGGGGTATAGCTGAACAAGTTGTGGTATGTGAATGTAATGGAATACCATTGTGCTATGAGACATGATGAACAGGAAGATTTCATAGAAGCCTGGAAAGACTTATACAAAGTGATGCTGAGTGAAAGGAGCAGAACCAGGAAAACTTTGTAGAAAGCAACAACCACAGTGTGTGAGGAATTTTTTCTGACAGACTTAGTACTTCATTGAAATGCATGGACTTAAAAAATTTCCAATATCCTCTTGAGGCAAAACATCTTCCACATCCAGAGAAAGAACTACGGAATTGGATCACAGACAGAAACAAACCATTTTATTTTGTATTATGTTATGTTTTCTTCTGGTTTATGGTTCCCCCCATTCATTTTAACTCTTCTATGCAACATGCATTTAACCTATATAAGATTGTATGCCATCTCAGTGATGGAGTGGGGAGGGAGGGTGGAAACAGTGGGAGGGAGTGGAAAAAAATACATACATATATACATATATATGTATATATGTGTATATATAATATATATATATGAAAGTGTTTGTTGAACACTGAAAACAAGTAAAATAGTTCAATTAAAAAAAAGAAAGTAAAAAAAAATCCACTGATCATCTCCTGAAACAGATCCCTAAAGGAAAACTCCTAGAAATATTATGTCCAAATTCCAAAGTTCCTAGGTCAAGGAGAAAATATTGCAAAGCAGCCAGAAAGAAATATTTCAACTATTGTGTAAACACAATCAAGATATCACAATATTTAGCAGTTTCTACAATTAGGGATTAGAAGCCTTGAAATATTTTATTCTGGAGGTCAAAGGAGCTATGATTACAACCAAGAATTGCCCATCCAGCAAAGCAGAGCATAATACTTCAGAGGAGAAAATGAAATTTCAATGAAATACAGGATTTTCAAGCATTCTTGATGAAAATACCAAAGCAGAATAGGAAATTTGACTTTCAAATATAAGGATCAAAAGAATCATGAAAAGGTAAAGAGGAAAGACAAATAATAAGGGACTTTTTGAAGTTGAATTGCTTATATTCCTACATGGAATATGAAGGGATGCTATCTAAATAAATAAGGTAAAAGAGTGATAGAGAAATATACTGGGAGAAGGAGAATGGAAGATGTTCAGTGAGGTAGCTTATCTCACATAAAATGCCAAAAACAAGTTTTTACAATGGAGAGGAAGAGGGGGGGAGATGAGAGAGAATGAGTGAACCTTACTGTCATTGGAATTGGCTTAAGGAGGGAAAAACACACACACTCAATTGGATATGAAAAGATACTTATCCTATAAAAAATAGGGGATGACAGGGCTGTATTGGAAGGTAGGGCAAATAAGAGGAGGGATTAGTCATAAGGAAACACTTTTGAGGAGGGACAGGGTTAAAGGAGAGAAGATGGTAAATGGGGGGTGCGATAGGATAGTCTTTCACAACATGACTGCTATGGAAGATTTTGCAGGACTACACATCATAATTTTTATCAGATTGCTTGCCTTCCCAATCGGGATGTGTAGGGAGGGAGGAAAGGAGAGAATATAGAATTCAAAATTTAAATAAAAAATAATGCTAAAAATGGTGTTTTTTATGTATAACTGGGAAATAAGACATGCAGTCCATGGGGTATAGAAATGTATTTTGCCCTACAAGAAAATAGAGGGTCAGAGACTATAAGAGGTAGAGGATGTGATAGAAGTGAGGGCAAATTGTGGGAGGGGTAATCAAAATGTACACTGCCTTGGGGTTGGGGGAGTGGAGAGATGAGGAGAGCATTTCAAACTCAAAATCTTGTGGAAGTGAATGTTGAAAAGTAAAAATAAAATTTTAAAAATAAAAAGAAAGAAAATCATGGAAGTCATGAGTCAAAATTGTATCAGCCATTTACATATACCCTGTGCTTTACATTATTTATGCTTCTTAATTATCACTTTGATCAAGGAGTCCATATTTCTCCATTAGTTAATAAACAGGTATTCATTTTGTAGCTATTATTGTCGCCGATAAGGACAAAACATAGTGTCATTATCCACGACTTTGATGAGGCTATGTGACATATTGGAGAGGTCCCCGACACTAGAGTTATTGGTGATCTTGGTTTCAAAATCACATTATGACACTATCATCATCATCTTTTTCATCATCTTCATCATCTTTCAAAGTTAGCATTCATACAAATCTTTCATTGTTAACATTATCTATCATCTAGTATTAAAGTCACAACTCTGGCAAGTTGATGCTGTCATCATTCATATTTTACAGGTGATGAAAGTGATGGGATGGGGGGGAGGAAAGGTTCATTGATTTGTCCTGGATCATACAACTAAAGATTATGTAAGGGAAAATTTGAGGTCAGGTCTTCATCACTCCTATCCCACAGCTCTTTTCACTATTCCACCTAGTATCTGAACTTGGGCTACTCACTTAACTCCTGTAAGTCAAAGTGTCCCTGTGCACTTTTATGGTATTAGGCTTCTCCGAGATCTTTGGTACCACACCAAATGCACCTCATTCAAAATTATCAGTTTGTCTGTGCGGTGCTTGCCATCACCCCAGAATTTTGCTCCAGGAAAGCATCCAAAAGAAAAGTTACATGTAATGTGTTTCTAAGTTTCTCTGTATATGGGTAAGACAATCTGAGTCTCCTCGAAAGTAACTTAATATGCAATATAGTCTCATGAATAGGAGAAATTGTATTTCAACTAGAACAGAGAAGCAAAAAAAAAAGTACTCCAACTACAAATCTATGATTTTATTATTCTCTGACTCACAGGAATCCAGACACACATATAAAAATAAAGCATTCTTATAATCCAAAAGACTTGAACTGTCTTATGGTAAAAAACAACGTTGGTAAGGCTAGATCATTTTACCCTCTACCTTCTTTCTATAGCATAGCTTCAGTCTTTCAGCTTCAGTATCATGTACTTCCTTCTTCAAGAACCATGCTACTGGAATATCTTCTCCCTGTGGAAAACAACTTCCCAAACGACTGAACTCAAAAGTTCTCAATCTCTTGGGAACATTTGGAATTGTCCATGAGGTAAATTCCCAGACAAAGAGAAAAGCAAAAGAAAAGGTGGCTGGGAAATTTTGGCCTAAGAACTTCCCTCTTGATTTGATTATGAATTTCTAATTCAAATTGTCATCATTCTTTTTGGAGAAGAAATACATTGCCTCCCATAACCTCTTTCTTTCCACATACATTTCAATTCAGATATGACATCTGAGGGAGAGATAGTATCTACACTTTAACTTCATACTGGTTAATAAAAAAATCCTGTATAAAGCTGCCAAATGATAACTTCCTTTAAAATAGTATTCATTCATTCTCCAGGTTAGTCTTCTCTAGGACTGAAACTGATCCATTCTTTTCTTCCCACTGTGGCAACATTCCCAATAATGGATTCACAATGTGCCAGAACCTCCTTCTGGCTGCTGTCTTTTATTTGAAATGTTGATTGAATGATCTCCAAGATCCGGAGGAAAGATTTCTTGATTCACATATCTTGGTAGCAGATTTTTGGTTTAAGGTAATTTAATATCATCAAACAATTAGCTAGAATTTATGAAATGATATCTTTAATTACAGGAAGTTATCATGACTAGCTATTCTGGGGGATTTTTTCCCCACACTTTTCAAGAAATACATTGCAGAAATTCTAATCAACCTATGGGAGATTCTGTGTAATTTCTTCCAAATCTCCAGATTGGTCATACTTGCTGTGCACTTATCATTCTCCATTCTCATTAAAATTATTAATCTGTTTTCTCTTAATTTCATGCAATTACTTTTCTCCTCTTCTTTGAATTCACTCGTTGGTTATGTGCTGTAACATGATTTCAACCATCATACTTCTTTCCATTGTCAATTGGACGATAATTCCTCTGTAATCCTTCATAGTCAATAGTGCTGCTACAGTAAAATTGTTTATTGATGATAATGTTTGTCTTTGCTTTTATGGGAAGCTTGAATTCAGTTAAGCTTTAAATTTTCCCAAAAGCAATTGAGTCAATTTTTCTCTGGGATCATCAGATACTGTGTATTTCCTGTCCCATATATACCTGCTGCTGGACAAGCCCAGTAGGGTTTCCATCCAAATGTATGTTTCAATCTTGGCAACAGCCTTCTTCATCTACATTATCTTTGCTATATGGATGGAGAGAAAAAACATCTGTGAGTGACTATAGATTTCTTTGATGAAGCTGTGTAACCTCCTGTGACATGATATAATTAGCATATTTTTATCCATAAAGAGGAGTATTTGTTGGACCTCCCACAAAGAATCCCTAATTAACCTGGATAATGCTCTGTTTTTACTCCATTCATGTAGTCACTACCTGGTGAACAAATGTAAGAAGGTCTTACAAAAGGGGCTATTTTTGTTGTAATATTTTCTAAGGAATATTGAATGAATTCAATGGATGGGAGACATTTCAATGCAAGACATATATATTTAAGGTGGTATGTTTTTTGTTTGTTTGTTTTACTGAATCCTATGCCCTATAAATAGCCTAAGGTAGAATGACCTAAATTTGTATACTGATGACTCTCCTAAAGGTTTTGTGCAATGAGAAAGCAGATAGGAAGATAGTAATGTTTTCTTGGTTATGTTTTTTACAGTAATAAAAACTTTCATAATTTTTCCATGTCTTTTGCATTTTCCTCTATTTAAGATACTTTGTATATGGATCTGTCAAAACACTCATAACTGTATTGTCTCTACTTTTTCTTTTGCTTCCACTACAGATAGGAAATATTTTTTATGTTTTCCAAAATTCTTAGTGCAGCTTGAAGTAATTAAAGTAGCACTAAGATTTTTGGGACACACTGTATACTTGGTCAAATCCAGGTGTCTTTCTTCTTATTAATTCCATTTCAGTTTTATCTAGTAGCACCTCAGGGTACTCATATTATAACACAAGAGTGATACTTCTAAAATATTTAATGGAGAAAATTACCTTTTTCAAGGAGATTTTTTTCAAATCTTTTCCATTTATCTTCCTAGTCCTCTTTCAAATTTTAAGCTTAAATATTCTGGGCATCCTAAGGTTAGTATTTTTATTTTGTTTTTCTCAGTTATATATTTTAGGAAATTTAATCAAACAAGTTTTATTCACCACTGCTTTCTTCTTCTAAGTTAGAGGATTGCTTATAATTATCCATCATTCTTCTTCATAATTACAAATGGATTTATATTTTGATCTGTATTTGCCTTTGGCAGTTATCTATCTTGTTAGTGAATCAGATTTTTTCTGGCAAAGGAATATTTTGTGCTGTTTTGATGTTCTTAGGAAAATTAATTTATATGGTAAAATTCTAGATGAAATTATTCTAATTTTGTCAATATTAACTCTGATACTTATTTCCCATTTTATAAGTTTGATCATTTGTCTAATTAATGCAAGATTCAATCATTTAAATTGCCTCCCATACATTTTCCTTCTTTTTTCTTTATTTTTTTGAAGAATTTATCATCTTAGCTCTGTCAATCACAATAAGGTGGATTAGCCATATCTCTCAAATGAATAACAGTCTTGCATCTGTCCATTGAAATAAAACAACTCTAAATTGTTATTCTTTTATGCACACTACATCCAGCTCTTTCATATATGTGTGTATATATATGTGTGTGTGTGTGTGTGTGTATTTTTGCTTACATATATTTATACATAAATATATAGGCATACAAATATGTCTTATGACATGGAGACATGAAGCTTCAATGCATTCTACCAGATTTTGACCTCTTATTTTTTTCTGAGTCATATCATTCTATGTATCTCTATCACCCTCTCCTTTTCTCATCTTTGTATTAAAATCAGTAAATATCAGAGCATTCAGTATTTTCATTTTATTTGGAGAGTAGTATCAAGTTCTTCATAGAATTGTCTTTGAAAAGTCTTGATTCTCATCAACCAATGCCAGTGCATAAACTACAATAAATTTTATGTTCCTCATTATGAAACAGTGATCATTAATCCTCTAATATATGATGGCTAAGAGAGAGAGAGAGAGAGAGAGAGAGAGGTGTAAAAGTTCATAGCTGCATGTGATGGATACAGTACTCTTGATAAATAAGTATTGTTGAGGGGATCAAAGTTAGGAAGCATTGGATCAAAGAAGTAAACCAGTAGACCAACTGATTTGGCTGAGATGCTGTGCCCAGATGCTAACTAAGCATACCTGGGATCAAAGAAACAGCAATGGAAGCATGTAACCAAACAAAGAAATTGGGGATACAAATAAAACAATTTAAAAAAAGACAATTCATTCTCTAAAGGAGATTACAACCTAGTGGGGAAGACAGAACCAAAAAGGAAGCTCGAAAAATAGGAGATAGGGAGTACTCATTTCAGAAGCACTATATTCCATGGACTACTTGAATCCCAGCAGAACTGCATATAGAAAGCAAAGAGTTAGCGGGGGAGTTCAGGTCCCAGACTTCCACAAGGAAAACCTTGGGAGGAGTTTAGTGCTCTCCCAACCAGTCCTCTAATCTGAGTGGAGAGAAGAATTAAGGAGTTGAGAAGATGTTCAGTATCCAAAGCTGAGTTAATAGCAAGATATAGTAATCAACTTATGGACTGGGGCTGGGGGAATCATCTTTCTTGGAATTGAAATCAAGCAAAGCTGAAAATAGGAAATGGAGTTATCCTAGCCATCAATAATAAAAAAAAAAAAGCTTTATATAAGTAAGATCACTAGAGTTTTAAGCTAATAGAACATAAGGTAGCTAGAATTAGTGTGAAAATACTTTAGTAATCATAGATATAAATACTATTAAAAGTCAAATTAGTGTTGAGAAAATTTTTTTAAAAAATTCATCAATCTAGACATCAAATATGAATGTGTCATTTTATATTTATTTTGTTTTGTATCCATTTCTTTATCAAATATAAATTAAGATAAAATTTGTCTCTTACTACATTTAGTCCAGTATTGTGATTCAAGGAAGCAAGCAAGGTGACCTCCCAAATATTAGCACTCATTTATCTAGCTTTAAGGTCTTCTTTTCTTTTTATGCGTTTAAAGATACTACTTCTTATATATTCCACTTCGTTGATGTTTCAAACAGGATCATAAACAAAATATGTGATTGAAACAGCTTATGTAGTTTTTTTCCGTCCAATTGGAGTCTAGCATGAGGACTGTTTTATCTCTTGATTAATGTTATGTCAGGTTTAAAGTCACATGGTTTGTGATTCTGATGCCTGATAACATGAATCATATCTCATGTTAACATTTAAACTTGCGGAGCAAAGACTATTTGCTATGCCTACTTACACAGAGAGAATGATAAAACATTTTACTGTAAAATAAATCCATTTTTATAGTTTCATAGCAAAAAATACATTTAAATAAATTTATGGTTGTGGCAAAAGATGAGGGAAAGATTATAAACTGCCTAGTTTTCCTGAATGAAGATTCATGCCACCTATCATCTTAAAGACAATAGTGCTGCTAATAATTTTTGAAATCCCAATTCATTAATAAAAACCAAATATATATTTATCTTGTACCTACCTTAGATAAGGGATTGTTTGAGATTCCGAGGTCACAAAGACAAGCCAGAATCCTTACCTTTAAAGATACTGAATAATTATGAATTCTTTTTATGTGATTTTTTCTATTTTTGACAACTGACAGCAAAGTGTTTTGCAGGGTTCTTTTCATAACAAACTTCTGTTCCCTTATAAGCATTTACGCATGTTTCAATTAGCCTCTTTTAACTTTTCTTTTCCTTTTTGCCAATACTGTGACTACTTCCTTTGTCTCTATGCCAATTTCCTCTTTGCATTTTTTTAACCTTGGTTATTAAGAAATAAACGGGTTATATTTTTTTTAAAAAAGTATGTCATCTGATTTTAAGTCTATAATATTCTGTAAGGAGGCAAGTACCATGCATTGTCAAGAGTCATTGAGATTGAGATCAAATCATGGGTTGTCATTCAATTGATCACTTCTTAAGTATTCCAAAATTGTTCTTTATGGAGTTGTAGTCATTTTCTAGTGAATTTCTTGGTTATACTTACTTTCCTCTCCAATAATTCATACAAGTGTTCCAAGGTTACTCTGAATCCATTTTTTAAGCTTTTTTGTGGGTTAGTATTCAATTATTTTCATTTATCATAATGTATTCAGTCTTTCCAAAGCCAATATGTTGGTTTGCAGATATTGTCATATCAATGGGCCGTACCTCAACAGTATTGGGTGAGTTACACATAATGGGTGTCATTTGGGGATCTTATTCAAATACGCATCTATCTTTCTTCTCTGTTCTCTGGTATTTTCATGTATGCATCAACTCGTCTCCCTGATTTGATTGATGATTGATGCTGCTCAGAGGCATACATGGAATAGAAAAAGCCTAGGATCATCTCATAAACAAAAAAGGTACTGGGATTTGGTTACAGCAATCTGGGATAATCTTATTTATCACACTGACTATAAGGGTCCTTTCACATCACCTTGGAAGAGAAAAGGCATTCCTACACATTCTTACTATAGATAGGGAAATGGGGTGGCAGAAGGGGAAGACATATCTTAAGTTAGCATTGGCAAGAACACTATAAGTACTACCAAGTTATCCTCCACACTAAAAACAAAACAAAACAAAACAAAACAAACAAATTGAGGACATAATATTTCTAGTTCCTCAAGGCATCATTTGTGCTGTCCAGTACAAAGACTGCTAGATGTAATTGTATTTTTTTCTGTAAACTTGGAAAGATCATTAACTTTACATTTCCCTCCTATCTTATGCCCAATCTGCTGCCAATTCCTGTTTTCCTACCCCTGTAATATCTAAAACCACAATTATGCTCTACTCATATGTCTATTATCCTATCATTATCATTGTCTGGATTAATATTTTGCAAATATGACAATCTTTTATCTCTGTGCATTGGAAATACTAGAACCTGTGTCTGAAACTGACTCACATTTTCTTTTCCTCTTCTAAAAATCCCAGTCCCTGTTTCATTCTTTGAAATTCTTCTGCATGCCATCTTTATGAAGATTTCCCTTCAACTAGTAAAATATTAGTTCCTTATTGTTAGGGCCTACTTCATTTTTGGTTTGGTCATGGACCTACCAATGTCCCTTGTAAATACTATACACTTAAATTCTTGCTTAACTGAATAGAAATCTACATTATACCCCTTTGCTCTTTCCATCAGAATGAAAATATTAGGCTAAAACAGAAGCATTTGTTACTGTCATTTCTTTTGTGGAGGTGAGGGAAATGGAAGTAAAGGGGATGTTTCATTACTTGCCTGATCACAAGAAAAGTTTTCTTGACTATTCACTACAAAGTTTTTGCATTTTGATTATGGTGTTTTAGTCTGTGTGTGTGTGTGTGTGTGTGTGTGTGTGTGTGTATGTGTGTGTGTGAGCTCAGTTATGTCATTAAGGATCTAAACTCAATCAAAGGGTTCAATAAATTAATTTAAAAAGTACACCATCTTAGCCACTACTAGAATTCTAACATATAGGTCTGAAATGAGCCCTATACATCAGTGCTCAGAACACAGCCATTTCAAACGTTTGCATGAAGTTGAGAATTAATTTGCAAGTTTAGTTCCTAAGACTTGAGTTCATTTCTCTTGGGTGTTTTTCAAGCCATTGATAACTTTCTTCACTCCTAACCTCCAACTCTCATTATGAAAGAGTTATTTTAAGTAATCTACTTTGAATTTCCATGGCCAATTTTTATACGAAATTAAACTCTGGATTAACATTGATTTGACATTCAGAAAATCACCATTTAAAATTTTACATAAATTGTCAACATAATAGGTGATAAACATTCCATATTAAGAAGTCTACTTGGTATGAAATTGCTAAGTGTTTAACAATGCCTTTGGCTTTATAAAGGGGAGAGCTGAAAATTTTTTTTAACCAAAGAAAAGAGAAATGAAATAAAGAAATGATGTCTGAAAATGGTATAATGCTAAATTGTATTTTATTAAGGACTTATATAGAAACTTTAAGAATACTTAATGCCAGGCTCCTTGCAACTGCCATACCCAGGAGAAAAAGGGATTCAATTAAGATCAACATCAAGATTCAGTAGACATATAAAGTTATGGATATGTCAGATGAATCTCCATTGGCAACATCCTCATTCTTCCTTGCATAATTATGTGATTTATGGAGAGTCAGGGAAAGAAAACTTTATGTTCATCTCTACTGGGATGTATGTTATTCTGATTAGCAGTCCAAGAATAGTAAAATTGATATTTTTCCACCAAACCACCACAAAATGTTTGTGTGAACCATCCATCACAATGATAAAGAAAGATTCTCAGAAGATTTATTTTAGGGAAAAGTAAGCACTATATCATATTGAAATGACTGAAGGAAACTGCTGTTGTGGAAGTGAAATATTTTTGTTTTATCTCTTTTTCCTTATTCCTCCTGGATTGGAAGAGTTCTGTTTTGCCTAACTCCTCACCAGTGACACTAAGTTAGTCCTTATAAAAAAGGTGAATGAAGAAGCTTCAGTAGATTTTTCTTAAATTCACTAATCATTTTTTTTTAATTTAGTGATGCTGGTGTTGATGCTGGGAATTCACAGTCAGTATTAAGTATTTGACTATGTGCTTCTGTCCTAATATACTGAGTGATAGTATAAAGACATATCGCATCAAAATTATTGGTATTATTTTTTCTGATTATTAGTATTCTGAGTAGCAGTGCCTGATAAAATATAAATAATAGGGTGTGTGTTCAAGGTATAAAGTTTTAAAGGTGGGCAAAACCAAAGGAGGGAATAATTATATAGGTATAGATCAAATTGAACTACTTATCTTCTCTTTCGTTTAAGTAGTTAGAACTTGTCATAGCTGATGTCTGACCACATTCAATAGAAAATTGTTACTTGTGTTAAGAGAAACTATAAAACCACATCTTGCCAAAATACTTTGGAATAAGAATTATTTTTATAAGTAAATCATATTGAATTTTCTTCCAATTTTTCAACTAATGTTATTTGTAACAAATGTAATTGTATGGAATTTATTTCAGTTGCTATCATTTACATGCTTGTGATTTTATAATCCTGATTCCATCATTCTCATGCAGATTTTGACAAAGACCTTAAGTTGAGGTAAATTAGAACCATTGTTTTACAAGGGTTTGGAGGGTGCGATCTCTCATACTTAACTAAATTAGTCTTCACATAACAGAAACAGAAGGCTATACCAAGAGTCTTCCAGCTTGGTAGCATTTGTCAGAGCTTACATATGCATGAATGATCTTCAGGAGCCAAGGGTCATCTCAGCACTATAACGTAACCAAAAAGCTTATTTGAGTGAATAATTAATTTTTTAAATTTATTTTTATTCCATTTTATAATTCTGAATCAGTTTAGGCATCATCTAGAGCAAACTGATTTTTCAGGTGAAGAAATTGAGACTGCAGGTGTTTGATCAATTAAACGAACTAAAGTCACAGAACTTTTAAACAGCTAAGCCAGGATGAGAAAATTTAGATAAATTAACCTTAAAGATGGTGTTGATACCATGGCATCACACCTTATTTCACTATTTTAAACCAAAATGTCAAAAATACATTTAGTTTTTCCTTGCAAATCATAAGCAATCTTGTCAATTCTCTCTCTCTCTCTCTCTCTCTCTCTCTCTCTCTCTCTCTCTCCCCCCCCCCTTTTTTTGTCTTTCTGTCTCTCTTTCTCTGTCTCTCTTTGTCTCTCTGTTTCTGTCTCTGGCTCTCTGGCTCTCTCTGGTTCTCTCTATCTGTCTCTGGCTCTCTCAGTGTCTATCTGTCTGTCTGTTTCTCTTTTCCTCTCATTTCCTCTCATTTTTAGACAGACTGAAACCAAATTTAATATGTTCTAAGAGAATTCAAAAATGCAGAGTTTTCAATTGTTATTAGAAAAACAAAAATAAAAATTCAAATTATCATTACATACAGACAAGAGTATTATACTTAAAGGAAGTATAGTGCATAAATCAAAAACAATGTTAAACATGTATGCAGCATATATCATAATATATAATATCATAAAGGAAAAAACAACTATAAAAAGTGATCATAATGCAAAAGAAAACAGGAGACTTTAATATTGTTTTTAAAAATTGGGCATAAACACTATAAACGTGAAATATAGAAAAGAAACCTGAAAAAATGGAGTATTTAGAGCCAAAAGAATTGTGGCTTCATGTGAATGGTAATGCTAAAGGACCTACATAATCCATAACTTTTACATTTCTCCTATTCTACCTATTTACACACAAGTACTATTTCAGCTCAGTCCATTATTACTTGTCATTTTTACTATTTCAATAGTATTCTAATAGGATCATATGATTTTAGTTTCAACTTTCTTTGATCAGTCTCCAGGAAGTTATCAAAACATTCTTCCAAATGAACGGATGTGATGATATCATTCCTCAAGTAATATCCACAGTACTCTATTGTCTACAGAATAAACACAAACTTCACTGATGGTTATCTCTTAAATCTGTTTACTATCACATTCCAGTATACATTTCCAACTTTTTTTCAAATGATCTGTTTTGTATACTCTATATTCCAACCACAGTGACTTACTTGAAGTTATTCTTGCTCTTGGTGATCTATTTAATGACTGTATCAGAGTACTGGCTACTAATCTTGACTTGAATACATTATATTTTCACCTGATTCTCTTATAATAGTTTCTTACTGTCACTTCCACTAGGAATCTTTCTCTGAATTCTCTTGTGGTTATTTTCTGTCTATGATTAAATCATCTTTTATTTTTAATTTAAGCTAATGTGATATTTTCCCAGTAGGATGTAAATTCCTTGAACAAAGGGACTCTACTTCGTTTTAATCTTTGTATTCCCAGCAGCTTGAACAGTGCCTTGCATTTTATGGGTACTTCAAAAAATTACTTAAGTGAACTCTTTTGGATGACATGTAGATTTTCTCTTCCTTCCTTCCTTCCTTCCTTCCTTCCTTCCTTCCTTCCTTCCTTCCTTCCTTCCTTCATCCCTTTCTTTTTTCCTTCCTTTTTTTTTCTTTTGAAATGTCATTGTATGAATCCCATACATATTTAAGTTTGTGAAGGACTTGGCAAAACTCTTAAATTTGACTCTAGGGACACTAGCAATACAGCTGTTTTAAACCACAGAAACCCTTCTCTAATGAAAACACAGTTGATTCTGGTAACTAGAATTTTATCATGTGCTTTGCAGGCTTCATTGCAGCTCTGATTCTTTTCTATGTTAAGAGGTCAATTCTGTCCTCAAATCTGTGGGCTGGTTTATTTTAGACATATTCCCAAGCATACAAGAAAGTAATATTCTCACTCCCTGATAATAAAAGTATGCTTCTGACAGCACGAGTATTTGTAAGCAAATCAGGCTCAATTGTGAATTAAATTTTTAATTTGCAAGTATCTATTGAAAATGAATCTCAACTCATCTTTTTAAAAAATATCATGAATTTAATGATTATTTAACATAAATATTTCAATATATGAAACAAAAATAATGTGAATGAATCTGTTATCTTACGTTAACAGCTTAAGAAAAATACTGTTTATGTTCCCTTATAAACTTTTTATTCTATGTATTTTTCCTGTTTTACTGATGTTATTTCTTTTGGTTTATTTGTGTCTCTGTTGCTAACATTTAACTTCCTCCTTCCTCCCCACTAAAACAGAAGTTCTCCTTTGTTGAGAAATGAATAAGGTCAAATTATACTAATGTGAATATATGTATATCCATATAAAAACTATATAAAATCAACAAAATTGATCAGTGTTGAAAATAGACATCTCATTCTTCATCTCTATCACCTCCTTGAAAAGAGGAAGGAAGCATAATCAAGATAAATGTATTACACTTGTGTTTACAAAAATAAGCTTTATAAATACAGAATGAAAGGAGCATGGTTAGTTAGAAGTTGATCTGAAAAAGAGATTCAAATGATTTAATGGATTGCAACCCTGGATTGGAGGCAATTAGTTGGCATGGTGGATAGAGTGCTGATCCTGGAGTCAGGAAAACTTGTCTTCCCTAGCTCAGATATGATCTCTGGCACTTAATAGCTATGTGACTTAAGATAAGTCACTCAATCCTCTTTGCCTCAGTTTCCTCATCTGTAAAATCATCTGGAGAGAAAAATGGCAAGCCACTCCAGTACTTTTGCTAAGAAACTCTCAAGTGGGGTTACAAAATATCAGAAACAACTGAAAAAAATGATTGATCAATAACGATAAAGTCTAGATGAGTAAGTAGTATGCTTTAAAAGCTAAAATGAAAAAAAAAATCAAATGAAATCTTGGCTTGCGTTTTGCGAGGTATAACTCCAGGAATAGAGACACGATAGTCCTGCTAAATTCAACCTTTATAAGACCTCATCTGGAGCTGAGATCAGTTCTTTGTAACATAATTTGAGGATATTGATAAACTGAAGATTGCACAAAGGGGGATAACTATAATTGCAAAGGGTCCCACTCTTATATCATGTAAGGAAAATGGAGAATTGAGAGATATTTAGTTTGAAGAAGATTCAGAGGATCGAAACAGCTATGTTCAAGTATTCAGAGGGCTGTTAGGTGGACATCACCTTATTTATTGTGTAGGGAGCAGATTTCAAAGTCAGGAACTTGTGAATTCAAGTCCTCTTTCTCACACATATTGGCTTTGTTACTCTGGGAAAATTCCTTAGTTTCTCTATGCTCTAGGGAAACTCAGAAAGAAAACAATTTACATAGAAAGCAGTGACCTACATTAGTAGAGGGAATTTCCTCATTGAAAAGTTGCTTATAACAATACAATTACACATCTAGTTTTTCTCTCTATCCCAAGGGGAGAAAACATTAGATTATTTCCATTTAGTCCCAGAAAACAGAGCAAGGAGAAATGGGTAGGAATTGCAAAGAAGCAAATTTAGGTTTGATATCAGAAAGAAAATTGTAGCACCAACAACTTTATAACTACCCAAATGGAATGTACTGTTTCAAGATGTGTAAAATCCTCCTATTTCAGAGGTCATCAAGTAGAGGATAAATAAATCCTTGTTAAATCAGACACATTGTAAGGGGGATACCTCTTAGGTATTTTGTTAGATTAGATATCCACTGAGATCTGTAATATATATATATATAAATATAAATATAAATATATATATACATATATATATAAATTCTATGATCCTGTTATTAAAAGATTTGCACTAAAACCAGATTTTGATAAAGGAGCAGCAGACAGTTGAGCAACAATTTTTGATAGTCTTCTGCATCACTGTATCCTATAGTGATGGTACAATATCAGTAGACTTTTTTAGTACAGCAGAAGCAGGGATAATGGCAATATTTGCCTCAGTATCTTAACTCCCTTCACACATTCTCACCAGTCTTAGTTTCCTACCCTTCATATTCCAGACTATATCCATAATCACAACTTATTTCAGGGAGAATTAAAATGTTCCTGATTCAAAGGCAGTTGATAGTTTCCCAAATCAGATCAGTAATCCACGATATATCAAAATACAATATATTTGGAGATAATTTCTCTAAGGTAATAGTATTTATTAGACAGAGAATCTAACCACCTAAGACAAGTAATAGATGTCTGAAGGTTTATTGTACTTCACAGTAAACAAGCACTCTGTTGTGTAATACTACTATTCCTTTCATGCCACACTTTATGTGGTAAGATTGGGACACTTGAAACCTGGAATACATCACACAACTAAGCCACTAACAGGGAACAGAGTGGGAAGAGTTAAATGCTGAAGAAAACAATAACCTACTGGAGGAATGTATCTGCAACTAGAACATTGTACTATTTTATAACACAATATCTTCATTGCTTGAATGGATGCAAGAAACATAAGAGGCAATATTAAAAGTTTTATACCTTCTACTAGTTATATGAAATTTAAGTGAAGAGGACATGTTATTGCTTCTTTTTTTCCATTTCAATATTTAGATGACACTCGATGCTACAAAGTCAGACTATATGTATACAATTAAACATTAAAAAAATACTAGGTAAGAGTTTGAATTAAAATAGAATAGGAACATACTGCCTCTTTAAAGAAGGAAAATTTTAAATAATCATTTCTGCAGCCCATAAAGTCCTACTTTAATGTGTTATGACATGAAAGTAAGTGACTGTAGGTCTCCAAGGACTAAAATTGGATCACAAACTCTGGTAAATTATGTCACTTGAATTCACTAAACATCTATTAATCACTACTATATAAACTATATTAATAGAGTTTGGAGTACTAAGAAAACAAAAGTAAACTAAAGGGTCCATTGCACTTTAAGAGTTTGCATTTTAAGGACCATAGATTCAGAGCTTGGAAGGATTTAGGAGGTCAACAAGAGCAACATCCTTTTCTTAAAAATGAAAAAAATGTCGTTTTTCTTTCATATAATTTTTTAGAAGTTTGTTACCAGAAAGTTGATAATTCTCTCTGCCCTGCCTCAACATTTCATGCAAATCTATTAAAATATAAAGAGGCTGAAAACTGCCTATATGGAACAAGCAGCTACATCATTAAAACATGACTATTTGAAACATTAAAAGATTTTTTTTTAATTTTAAGAGGTTTTTTTGCCCAGTTATATGTCAAGAAAACTTTTAGCACTATGTTTTTACAAAATTTTCTCCCTCTCTCCTCTCTTCTGAAAATGTTAAACAGTTTCCTATAGTTTATACATGTGCTATCATGTAAAATATTTCCATATTAGTCAGAGTTGTGAAAGAAAAAAAATCAAAAGAAAAAAACACAAGAAAGAATAAAAGTAATTGAAAAAAATGCTTTAATCTGCATTCAGAGTCCATCACTTCTTTATCTGGATATGGATAGCATTTTCCTTCATGCATCCTTTATACTTTTTTTGGATGATTGTGTTACTGGGAAGAGCTGATTCATTCTTAATTGATCATCACACAATGTTATTTATATTGTATGCAATATTTTATTGATCCTGCTCATTTCACTTTGAATCAGTTGTTACAAGTCTTTCTAGAACTTTCTGAAATCTTCTTGTTCATCACTTCCTAGGGCACAATATTATACCCTTACATTCACATATCACAGCTTGTTCAGAAATTCTCCAATTGATGGACATTCCCTCATTTTCAAATAAGTTGCCATCATGAAAAGGACTGATACAAATATTTTTGCACATGTAGGTCTTTTTCCCTTTTTTATGATCTCTTTTGTATACAGACCCTATAGTGGTATTGCTGGGTCAAAGGATTATGCACATATTTATAGTCATTTGGGAACAGTTCCAAATTGATCTTAGAAAGATTAGATCAGTTCAGAATGCCACCAACAATAAGTTTCCCAATTTTCCCACATCCTCTCCAAGACTTTTCCTTTACTGTCATGTTAGCCAAAGGTGTAAGGTAGTATCTCGGAGTTGTTGTAATTTGCTTTTTTTCTAATCAAAAGTGATTTAGAGGATGTAATTTCTGGGAACCAAGATGGTGAAATAAATAGTAAATCACGATAGCTCTCCCATATTCACATTCAAATAACCATGTTATAGCATCTTAGAGCACATTCTAGAACAGCAGACCCAGCAAAAAGAGGGGGTGAAGCATCATTTAGCCTGGGAGACTTGGAGAATGAGCAAAAAAAAACACAAAAGCACATCCATCTCCCTTGGGGAAAAAAAGGAATGGATTAGAGAACATGAAGTGTCCCAGCAAGTCAGCAGCAAACCCCATCTTAGCAAAGTAGGAATAGATCCTGAGCTCCAGTGTGGTGGAATAAGCAAACCAAAACAATACCATGATTCTCAAATGCTTTGGTATAGGAATGGAAACAAAAGAAACCCCAGCTCAGAGAAATGACATGTACTTCAGTGTAGCCCCAGGCAAACAGGCAACCTCCAACATAGAGATCTCCATGATCAGCACACTTCCAGGCAGTGGAATACAATTGCATTATTATGCAACAAGAAATGATGAACAGGCAAACTTCAGAAAATCCTGGGAGGACTTGTAAGAACGGATGCAAAGTTAAATGAGCAGAAACAAGAAAACATTGTACGCAGTATAAGCAACATTGTGTGATCAGCTAAGAATGACTCATTTGTTCACAGCAATACAACCATCCAAAACATGTACAAAGAACTCATGAAGGAAAATGCTACCCATATCCGGATAAAGAACTAATGAGCACTGAATGTAGATTGAAGCATATTTTCTTTCATTTACTTTATTCTTTCTCTTGCTTTTTCTTTTGTTCTTTTTCTTTCAGAACTGTGATCAAAATGGAAAAAAAATTTACATGGAAGCCCACGTATAAACTATATCAAACTGCCTACACTTTTCAGAAAAGAAAATAAAGGTAGAAAAATATGGAATTCAAAATCTTGTAAATATGAATGACAATTTTTTTTCTTGACATGTAACTAGGGAAAAATGAAATAGTATTAAACATTTTTAAGAAGTATTTTAAAATACTTCTTCATATACTTATATATAGTGTTGATTTCTTCATCTGAAAACTGCCTGATTGTATCCTTTGACCATTTATCAATTGGACAATGATTTGCATTTCTATAAATTTGATTCAGTTCTCTAAATATTTGAGAAATTCAGCCTTTATCAGTGACATTTGATGTGAAGATTGTTTCTCAGATTACTGTTTTCCTCTTGATTTTTATTTCATTGGCTTTGTTTTTACAAAAGCTTTTTAATTTAGTATAATAAAAAATATCTATTTTATGTTTTGTAATGCTATCTATCTCTTGTTTGGTCATGTATATTTTTCCCTTCCCATAGGTCTGCCAAGTAGACTATTCCTTGTTCTTCTAATTTGTTTATCATACCAACTTTTATGTGTAAATCATTTACCTATTTTGACTCTGTCTTGTTATATGAAGTGAGATGTTGGCCTCCACCTCCTTTGTGTCCTATTTTTTCCAGTATTTTCAGAAGTTTTTTTTTTTTTTCTCAAATAGTGAATCCTTGTCCCAAAAGCTAGGGACTTTTATGTTTATCAAACACTAGTTTACTATGCTCATTGACTTCTTTGTTTTGTGTACCTAATCTATTCTGCTGACTAGCTGCTCTGCTTCTTAGCCAGTACCAGAGAATTTTGTTGATGACTGCCTTATAACATAGTTTGCAATCTGGTATTGTTGGGCACCTTCCTTCATATTTTTTTCATTAATTCTCTTGATATTCTCTAACTGTTGGTCTTCCAGATGAAGATTGCTATTGTTTTTCTAGAACTATACATATTTTTTTGGTAATTTGGTATGTCACTGAATATATAAATTAGTATAGGTAGAATTGCAATTTTTATTATATTAGCTCATGCAAGCCATGAACAATTGATTTTTTTCCAATTATTTAGATCTGACTTCATTTGTGTGGAAAGCGTTTTGCATTTGTGTTAATATAGTTACTGGTTTAGTCTTGGCAAATAAACTCCTAAGAATTTTATATTAAACAATATAAACACAATTATTTTAAATGGAATTTTGCCTTCTATCTCTTCCTACTGCGTTTTATTGATCATATAAAGAAATGCTGATGAGTTATGTGGGTTTATCATATATCCTAAAATTTCGCTAAAGATATTATTTCAAGTAATTTTTAGTTGATGCCCTAATGTTCTGTAAGTACTATTATATCCTCTACAAAGAGTGATAATTTTGTTTCCTCATTGCCTATTCCAATACCTTTAATTTCTTTTTCATTGCTTATTCCTATAACTAACATTTCTAGTACTATACTGAATGACAGTGGTGATAATGGGCAACCTTACTTCACCCATGATCTTAACAGATAGATTTTGGGCTTATTCCTAAGACAGATAATGCTTACTTATAGTTTTAGAAAGACACTGCTGATCATTTCAAGGAATATTCCCATTATTCCTATCCTGTGTATTGTTTTTAATAGGAATGGGTGCTGCATTTTGTCAAAAACTTTTACACTGTCTACTGATATATTCATAAGATTTCTGATGGTTTTGTTTTTGATATGGTCAATCATGTTCATAGTTTTCTTAATATTGGATGAACCCTGGATTCCTGATATAAATTCAACCTTGTGTGTAATCTTTGTGATCTATTGCTGTAATCTCCTTGCTAGTATTTTGTTCTAAATTTTCGCATCAGTATCCATTAGGGAAATTGGTCTATATTTTTCTTTCTCTGTTTTAGCTCTTACTGGTTTAGGTATCAGGATATTATTAGAATCAGAAAAGGAGTTTGGTAGAATTCTTTCTTCACTTATTTTTCCAGAGAGTTATATAGTATTAGAATTAATAGTTCTTTAAATGTTTTTTAGAATTCACTCATGAACACAATTGACCCTGACAATATTTTTCTTGTGGAGTTCATGTCCCTGATAAGATAGACCTTTCTTTCCCGATCTTCCAAGTCTCTCTGTTTTTTCCTTGGCTCCACTGTTTCAAGATTTTTTCTGGAGCAATATTTTATGACTATTTGGAGGTAAATATGGGAGAGCTACAGTGATTTACTTTTTATTCAGGCATCTTGGCTCCCAGAAGTAGAAATTGAAAGATCTTTAACAGATCCAGTCACAGAGCCAAGGACCTGTGACATGATTTGTAGCTCAGTTTTTCTAAAATATTCAAGTTCTTGGCAGGGTATTTAGTTGTAGAACTCCTTTAAAAGCTAATGGATGTCATATGATTAAATTTCCATTTATCACACTATTTCAAACCTTAAGAGTCTCTTTTCCTTATACTATATGTTTAATAATTTTAAACAGGTACAGTATAGATACATCAACTGTTTGAATTTTCAAATGTAATAATATATTTAAAATATGTTACATTATGTACACATCTTTTAAAATATCTTAAATTATATAGATTAATGACACAATTGTATTTATGACATTACCCATATCTTATATAAAACTTGGGACTATATGTCACTTCTCCCATGTGAAAATTGTGAGAGAGTTACTCAAGTTAATCAATTTATGAATTGATAAGCATTTATTAAGTGTCTATTCTGTGCCAGGATTTAAAAACAAAATTAAAGCAAAGGAAAAAAATAATTACCAACAAAATGCTTATCTTCTAATTGGGCAAATAGCAAGAACCTAGACAAATATATGTAGGATAAATAGAAAAATAAGTAGAAAGAATTTAAAAGAAAAAAAAATGTTAAGAAATGAGGCACTTAGCAATTGAGGGAACCAAGAAACACAAAGTAAATATTGCCTGAATTTCATTTTAAAGGAAGAATTAGACACCATGAGGTAGAAGTGTGAAAAGAGTGCCTCCAGGGAATAGGTAATAGCTCAAAGGCACAGATATGGGAGAAAAAAGGTCATGAAGCAGGTATAGAGAGACAGCCAGTTTACCTGGATAACAGAGTTCAAGAAAGGGAGTGATGACTGCTAAGAGGAGGACAAAATAGAACTTTTAAGAGCTCTGCAACCTAAATATAAAATTTTGTGCTTAATTCTAGAGGTGATAGGAAGGCACTAGATTTGAAAGAAAAGAGAAGGGATATAGTCAGATCTTTGATTAAGAAAAATCACTTTGTTTATATTTTCAAGATGGAATTGAAAAGGGACAAACTGGAGTTAGGGAGATTTATTAGGAGACTAGGGAAAATGTGAGTAGGGCCCAAGCTAAGGTGAAAGCTCTGCTAGTAGGGAGAAGGGGTCACATAAAAAAGCTGTAGAGGTAAACACAGGAAAACCTGTCAACTGGTGAAAAATCAAGAATATCATGAAGAGTGAGGAACCTGACCTTGTCAAACTGCTAAACATCAGAGATAATCAGATTCCTCATTGTTAATGTAAAAAAAAAACCAAAATATCCTTTCTTTGGGTAAACCTAAATTAAAAACTAAGGTCTTACTGTGGTTATTTTCTCCTTCTTTTACAAGTTCTTCTTTCCCTAAATTTTACCATCAAGTTTCCTTCTCTTTTATTTATTTTTATAACACAATTAGTTCAGAATTAATGCAAGTCTTTTGTTGAATTTCTTATAATTGAAGAAAAAATCTGAGTTCTTGATCTTTAAATCAATGCTTTCATTTGTGAGGGAAGGCCTAACTCCAAGAGAATTAGAGGATCATCACAGTGAAGAGAATCTTCTGAATAATGAGACTGCTGAGAATGCTTAATACTGCATTTCCTACTTTTATAATTAGGTAACCTGCAAAGTCTCCCCTAAAGTAAAATTTTAAAAAAATGATGAGTTTGAAAACAAGGTTATCAGTTAAGTTAAATTTAAATGATGCCTAATAATGGATTTTTATGAGAGAGTAATAGATAGATCTATATACAGATAGGTCTATATATAGATTTATCTGTCAGTGTCTATGTCTCTCTCTATTTTTGGCTCTGTCTCTGTTTCTCTCTTTCTATGTGTGTATACGTATGCATGTATATGTAATAGAAACAATCCTTGATTTAAAGGATAGAAGGATTTCTTCTAGTAGTGCAGATAAGCAATTGCACTGAAATTTATAATCTTAAAAAATTGCTTAGAACAGAGAATTTTTTTCCTGAGAATCACAAAACCAATCTGTATCACTAGCAGGACTTGAACGCAGGTCTTCCTGACAGACTTGTCTGTTGTCTGTTAGGTGGTACAGTGGATAGATCTGTGGCTTTGGAATTAAGGAATACCTGAGTTAAAATTCTGACTTAGACACTTAGTAGCTATGTGGCCCTGAGCAAATCACTTAACCTCTCTGTCTTTCGTCTTCCTCATTTGTAAGTAAGAAATAGTAATTACATTCATGTCCCAGGATTACTGTGAAGATGAGATTAAAAGAATACAGAATGCATTTTTCAAACCTGAAAATCCTTTATAAATGTTAGAAATTATAAGTCGATTGTGTTTTAGAGAATAAGAATTTCACTTGTCTGTGAACATTCTTCACAATCTGATTAAAGATCTAGCAATCTTGTCTCATATTCTTGATTTAGCGCAATTAAGTACTTGAAATCTGTGTGAAGATCACAGGAAAAAGAGGTCTCCTTTGTAATAAGACAACGTGGTTCTGACTGGAGAAAAAGCACAATTCGCAGTGGTTTCAGTATAACTTCCTTATAAAATACTTGTAATACCTCTACATGCTCAATACATCTGAAGCCTGAGCAAAAATGCTACTGGATAACTTTTCAGCATATTTCTCCCTCTGGCAAAATAACATCGCTCACATTCTTTGTCCTTCTAGTTAAGTAGTTTTATGTCATAAATAAGATGTCCAAAATTTTCTTTAAAGATTTGAATATTTGAAATATGACTCTCTCCCTTTTCATAGAAAAAGAAAGGGAATGCTGAATTTAAATCTCATAAAATGGTTTTGATTTAAGGATAAGAATAAACCATATATTATTTCTCTCTTATGTAAGCCTCAACTGCAAATTTTATATCCAAGAATATTGTGAAAGAGTGGTCATAGGCCAGATTACCCCTATTGCGGGTGACTATTGATAATTTTTTTTCAAAATAGTTGTTAAAATAATAGCAATTATTTAATCCCATGGCTCTTCAACTATATAATTTTAAATTCCTAAGATATCCTTTAAAAGAAAAGGACTTGATAATGAATGGAGTTTCTCTTTTTCAGTATTGACATGGATATTTTAAATATAAAACAAAATTTTTAAAGTTGGGTGTGTTTTTTAGAATTAATTTTCCCTAAAATTTCAACTATATCAATTGAAGTCGATGAATGTTTGCACACAGAACTGTTAATGAGAAAAAAAAAATTCACTTGGCAAAAATGCTGAACCAATTAAGAAAAAGAGATATAACAGGAAAAAGAAGCCATAAAGTCTCCCAAAACAACAGAGGAATTCAGAATATAAGAACTTGGAATGATCTCATCTCCAAGTAGAGCATTTTGCTGTTGTTGCGTGCAAAGCTGTTCATATTTTCATCTGAGAAAAAGAATGAACCCACAAAAGGCCAAATTCTAATTTTTAATGACTTGGATTCTCATCAACTGTTCATAAATATTTTCACTCAGTATCTTAGCAAATATTTTTAGTGTCTTTTATTTAATAACTTTTGTGGCTTAATGTTTTCCATAGTAACCCCAGGTAACCCAGTTGGTATTGGACGGAAAATTTATTCCTAGCAACAAAAACAGATTTTTTTATGCGGGTCATTTTGGTTATTTCATTATTCTTTTAGAGACTTAACACTTGGCTCATTGCTTCATGCTAGGGAAAGACAGGAAGATAGAGACAGATTTGATAGAAAGAGAGATAGAAAGACTGGCAGAGAATAGCCTGAAAGACAGACAAATTGTGAACATTAAGTCTGTGTTAGTTTGCTGCTGTTCCTGTGATTGGTTTCTCCTGATAACAGTTGACTTTCCTAACTACCCTTGTCTCCTCTATATTCAGAAGTCACTCTTGTAACCAAATAAATATATTCTCCTTACCTCAAATGTACATTGGCCAATCACATATGCTTATCCTCTTCTGAACGGCTTCTTTTCCTTCTTGGGAATATCTATTCAATTTCAAAAAGTTTAGGAAGAAATGATAATGTAACAGAGGTAGTATAAGTTCAGGTATAAAAAATTAAATTTGGTGCTATTTTAATTTGAATTCATGAGTATTGCTTGTTTCTACATCAAGGCTATATAATTATAAATGTCTCTGTTTTGTTTTTATAGAGAAAATTGTTTTTAATTTTTCAATTTTTATTTTCAATCAATTTGAATTATTTTCAATTAATGAAATCAATTTGATTTTCAATTAATATCCTGCAAACCAGAGTTATAGGAGAATCAGGATAAATTATGGTAGATCTGACATATGGCAAAGACATTTTTAGGACATAGTTGTCCAACTGGGTGATGCTAGATTAATAAGAGATCAATCAATGACAATATTTATTGTTTTGTTTTATTGTTAACTGCCATAATCTATTTTACTTTACAAAAAAAAAAATTCCTTATAATGGAATGCAATGTTATCTTGGCTCTGCTCTTTCTACATTATGGAAATGATTGCTTTATTCCATAAAGCAAAACAAATTTCTTTTCTAAAAATTAGAATGCATGCCATATAAATTTAGAACAAAATTTTGGGAGATTAATCAGAAAAAAGACAACTCCCTGACAAGCACTCTATCTTGTATTTTGATTTTGTGCTATCACTTTATAATGTGTTGCATTTATGGATATTATCAACTCTTTTTTTTTTTTTTTGGTCATCAAGTGAAAAACATAGCACTAATTTTGGGCAAGCTTTTAGTTCATATTCAATTAGATACAGAATTACAGCTTATCTCTCTTGAGAAGGAAGTCTAGCCCTCCCTCCTTTCACCCTCCCCCTCCACAGCTCTTTTGAATTGACTCTAATTACTTTTAAATATTAGCTCATTGTTGGCTACAACAATAATTTTGTTCACCTCTGGGTATTTCTTTTTGTTCACTCCTTTGTCTATTCACACTCTAATGAAGGTGTTACTGTTTCTGTTGGTAGTGGTGGTGATAATAATACTTGCATCAGCTGTAACCAATAACCAGATTCAGGAAAGTCACTTTCTATTGTTAATAGGTTACATCACCTTGACTTTTAAAAAATGACCTGCCTTTAAAAAGTTTTGCCAGATAGGATCAACAACATCTAACAGTTAGACACTTTCTCTAGTTCATATTGACTTACAATCACTTCCCCCAAAAAGGAAGTAGGTTGAACATAAAGCAAGAACACTTTAAAGGACAAGAAAAAAAGGATAGTGAGAAGCAGAATACTTGTAAATAAACATTGAAATCTAAATTTAAAGAGATTTTCATCATCCTCCCTCACTAGCATGTCGAGTATGCAAAAAACTTACTTGTAAACTTATACATGGGACCATATCAGGATTTTCTTCTACTTCAAAGACTGCCTCTGTAGCTTATCTCTTGCCCATGTCTCTTTGGTGGCAACTAATTGTGTGTCCACTCTTGTGAGGAATTGTGTGTGAGTATGTGTTGTGTGTGTGTGTGTGCATGTGTCCATGCTTGTATACATGCGCTTTCAATTCACAAGGCCAAGAGGAAGGGTAAGTGTTAACACTTGCTGACTCCTGTCTGGAGCAACCTTTAGATTAGAAACCCATAAAGCTAGCATTAGGAGAAGGGACCTGAGAAGAGACAGAATGAAGTAATGTAGATAATATAAAAACCAAAAATATCTTCACAATTTATTTCAATAAATTTGTTTGCCACTTCCATTGACTCTCAGATACAACATAAAACTTTGAATGTATAAGTTAAAAATTTGTCTTATCCTCAGGTGTTGCTAAAGAGTTGGTCTTAGAAACCCTCCAAGAAGAAAAAAGCAATCACATTTGACTTGACTGAGTCAGAATATAATGATGCACATAAGTTTTTATCCTGTTTTCTTCAATTTTTGAAGACAAAGGAGCAGATGGTCATCTACTCCTTAGTCTATTTTTTCTCAGAGGTTGGTGTCTCATTACGTGATGGAATATAGAACTAGGTTAATAATTAATTTAATTATCTCCCATTTAAAAGAATGCTTGTGCTTTTATGTCTTTGGGATTGATAATGGGAATTTTAGCTTCAAGATACTTAAAAATATTTTTATGTATGTGCATATATACATGTATATATATATATATGTGTGTGTGTGTGCATATATATATATATAAATTCTACTTCAGTATATACATATATATATATATATATATATGTATATACTGAAGTAGAATTTCTCCAAAGGTGTATGTACTTGTGGGTCCTTCTTGTATGCCTCTCCCTGAAAAAAATTCTCTTTATTTACTAGGGTGAACAGGGAGAAAGCATTAACCAGTCCAGAATTCTAAAGTTCAAAAAAAATTTTTTTTAACTTCAAAATCTTTACTTCAAAAGATCCTTGACCTTTGTGCAGAGAGGATCACTTGTACTCTCAACATTACTTAAAAGAACATCATTAACATTTCTTATATGAACATAGGCAAGAAATATGTGATTATAATCTCTAGGCTTATTCTATTACAAAATAGCTATGCCTAAGTATTTGGCTCTTTGTTTCTGCTTTAGAATAAGATAGTATTTTAGCCCATGTGGGAAATTAGGCAACTTTTTACCTCAATAACTAAGAATTATAGGAAAAATATCTGTTGACCTTGAGTTCAAAACATGGTTTTCATGTAGAGTTATAGTGAATATTTGAAAGCTAACATGAAGTCATTTGTTTGAAAATAACAGGAGTCAATGAGGCAAATCTTCACTTCTTAACATGTTGCATAACATACATGGATCTGTGTAGATATGGCTACATTTCTCTTGAGAACTCAGCCTCCATGTGTCACAACTCTCAATAGGACCTTAAATTTGTTGAAAGAAATTAGGCTGAAAAAAAAGATGCTGGACAAAGGGAAAGAAAAAAGTATAATCAAAATATCACAGAGGAGGTCCAGAATCATGGAGGCAAAAAGAAATTGGGTCCTGGAGGAATTTTGTGAATTGTTAACACTGAGAATTTGACAGTGCCTTAACAGAGGCTGTAGGAAGTTTTATCTGGGAGAAGGAGCACACTGTGTTGATCAACAGCTAAATGCTGTTCTTATTTAACTCAAACTTTCTGAGATTTTGAACTTCCTTTATCCTTGTTTTATATATGGAAACCTGGAGCTTCCTTTCTAGACTAGGTCATCAACATAGCAATGGGAAAGTACTAATTTGAGAAAGATTCTTAGTACAGTTCTGTCACTTTTACGTGTGTGCTTTTTTGTTTACTTTTTTGGATTGGTAAATTTTATTAACATGGCAAGAGAAAAATTATGTGGATTTGTGATTTATTTTAGAAGTTCCCAGTTTCATTCTAGGATGGAAGCTCAAACCAGGAGAGAAATAGACTAAAATAAACCAAAATATCATCTCAATTGCAACATCGAATCAATTATAGCTGGTATATGACATGAAAACTGGAGAAGCCCTATGGCTCAGGGGTTAGAATATCAGACCTGGAGTCAGGAATCTGGCCTCAGACACTTACTACCTATATGACACTGATAATGTCATTTAACCCTGTTTGTTTCAGTTTCCTATCTGTAAAATGAGCTGGTGAAGAATAAGGCAAACCATTCCAGTATCTTTTCAAAGAAAACCTCAAATGTGGTCACAAAGCTCTGAAACAACTGAAAAACAATAACAACAAAAATCTGAAGACAATGATGACTTCAATAAAATGAGATTATTCTGAGAGGAAGTGAAATTGCAGTTGATTTGTGAAAAGAAAAATATTAATATGATAATCAAGCCATGAATATTAATCTACAACAATCACAGAAAATTTTATTTATTTTTTATGGTATAGTAAAGGACTGAAATTGGAATCAGGAAGACCTGAAATCAAAGCCTGCCCACTTCCAGTCTTTCCAGTAATGTATTCTTCTAATTAATTTATTTGTTTTCAGTTCTCTACAAAAACTTTCATAAATCTTATATTTTCTCCCCCTTCTTTCCCTCTCCTTTCCCCTTCTCTCCCCAAGATGCCATGCAGTCTTATATGGATTCTACACATACATTCTTATTAAATACATTTTCACCTTAGTCATGTTGCATAGAAGAATTAAAAGGAAAGGGAGAAACCATAAAAAAACAAAACAAAACATAACACAAGAGAAAATGGTCTGCTTCATTCTGTGATGCAATTCCATATTTCTTTCTCTGGATGTGGAAGGCATTTTGCCTTGAGTCCATTGGAAATTTTTAAGCTCCTTACATTGCTGTGAAGGCCTAAGTCTGCCAGAAAAATTCCTCACACACTGTGGTTATTATTGTACAGAGTTTTTCTGATTCTGCTCCTTTAATTTAGCATCAGTTCATATAAGTCCTTCCAGGTCTCTCTGAAGTCATCCTGTCTGTCACTTCCTATATTACAATAGTATTCCATTATATTCACATACCACAACGTGTTCACCCATTCCACAATTGATGGGCAACCCTTCAATTTCCAGTTTTTAATCACCACAAAGAGAGCTGCTATAAATATTTTTGTACTTGTGAAACCCTTTCCCATTTTTATGATCTCTTTGGGATACTGTCCTTAAAGTGATATTGCTGGGTCAAAGGATATGCACAGATGAATTTCAAAGTGCAGTGAATGTTTAACACAGTAAAACTATTTCTAATTGGCTTTGCTCACCATGACCAAGTTTGAATGCCTCACAAATAGGTTACAGAAGAACATTTATTTTCCTTTAATATTTACTAATATTTTCCCCCTAGTTACATGCCAAGAAAACTTTTAGCATTCATTTTAATATGAATTTGAGTCCAATTTTTTGTCCCTCCTTCCCTTCCTCTGTCTGTTGTAACTGGCAGGTAGTTTGATGTATTTTATGCTTGTGCTATCATGTTTGTGATATTTCCATATTTGTCATGGTTGTGAAAGAAGAAACAGATAAATATAAATATGTGGTAATATGAACAATTTTTCAAAGAGAATAAAGTAACAGAGAAGAGCATGAAATATGAACTATCATGAAAACTGGACTTTTATAAGAATACACACACATATATGCTTTCCTTCTATAGACTATAATAGAGATGTATTGTAAATATATATATATATATGTGTGTGTACACAAACCTGTGTGTATGAATATGTGTATGTATATATGTATATATATATACATATATATTCCTACAATAGTATATGATAAATTTTATGTGTTTATTCCTACTATAGAAGTAAATGTACCCACTTGAAACAGTGGAAAAAAGAAGAGGTAATAGATTTTGAACATTGAATATGACTTTTGTCACCAAGATGTTTAAAATGATAGGTATATTATAGGGTAATTCAGAAAACAGAATAGCAACAGAACATAAAGTCAACATAAGTTGACTCTACCTTTGTTAAGCTGCCACTGATTTCCACATTTTCCGCTGGATACGCATAGGAAATATAAATGTAGTTTAGCCACAAATACTCCTTAATCGAAATAAAAACAATCATAAGAGAACATTAATTTAAACTTAGGATTAATCACCACTCTGAAAAAGGAGATAGTTTAGAATTTGAATCACCTAATGAAGAACAAAGTAGTGTATTATTCAAGTAACTGAGATGAACAGAATTCAGGCCCACACACAAACTTAGATGTTAATAGCCTCACGTCATACTAAGCAATATGAGAGAAAATGCCTGACATATCAATTTCTGAGATAATTAGCTCTCTCAAATTTTGAAATGTAAATACCTGAATATTCCAAATATTCCCTAAATAGAAGCCCCAGGAAAAAATATAAAGCTTATGTTGGGGGAAAAAATAATAGAATGAACAATGGCTAAAGTTGTTTAGGGTCATATCTTAGGAAGGCTTTATGAACATTACTAAATATCATGGATGTAATTGTCTAATCAATTCAATAAACAATAAAAGAAAAATCAGCTCCTGATCTCAAGGAATTTAAATTCTGCTGGGGCAAAAATAGCTCATATACAGAAAAGGAAATACAAAACCATCTTTTAAAGTGGAGATAGGTGTAGCCTTTGAGTACCAGAGTGGAACTCAGGAAACACTTGTGTGGGAGGGGCAAGTAAGTTCCTTAATATATACTTTAACTAAGGAAGTATACAAGGATACAAGAGGATATGTAAATACACATGGAATTTCTTTTCTAATCTAGTGAATGATGTCATACACAACTACTACTTCCCAATCCCCAGGAACATCTGGACCAAAACAAAATAGTTTTCATATTAGTGGCCGTTACTGAAGGTTACAGACAAAGACCTCCACAAGAACTAATGAACACCAGGTCATATAAATGACAGAGATGTAAGGATGATTTTAGACCTAATTGATACCAGAGAATAGAAAGTTTCCGAAGGTATAGAAATACTATACTTACATAAACATGACTTTCATCTGGAGAAATTAATTGCCTTAGTCACAATGCAATTAGTAACAAAATGACTTCATCTGGAATATAGGACATGAAAAGTGGAAGAAAAAAATTTGATTTGAGACACCAAGTGCTAAAATTCCTAAAAAGCAGAATAAATTTCACAAAAATCATGTTTGGATAGGTTAGAAAACTCGTCATGTCTAAGAGATCAACTATAAATTATGAAGAGAGTTGAGAGAGAATTGATTTTTATAAATTGGACCAAGTGTAGGTTTCTAGAAGACCTCTGATAAACAACTACCCGATGAAGAAAGAAAAAGCTCGGGCTTGCCAGTGGTCTCCATTCTCTCCATCCTGGGCAGGGGAAGGACCTTACAAGCTTCAAGGACTCCCAAAATATTTAGACTTCTCATGTTTCCGTTGGTGTCCTAGCAATACAGTCATATAAGGTGAGGTCATTTTCCTCAATTAGAAGTCAGGAACAGACTGATGAAGTTTCACCATCTTTATGGGGAATTTCTTGATCACTTCTGGATGAGATATAAGGACTTCCAACGAATAGGAGCTGTTACCTCTTTGACACATGTACTCTTTCAGCTTGAGTTCATGTTTCTCTGCACCCTTTATGAGAAAATGTATCGCAGACTTTTGGGAATGTTTTCTATCAAACTTTCTTAAACACCCTAGTAAATACCTTTTCCTGAAAAAGATAATACTATCTGACTAAAATATTCTCATATGCATACCAACACAGACTTTAACCAATGGAATAGAGAAAATCTCCTCTCCTCCTACCCCTTCACCCCTGTCATCCTATGGGTGTACCACTAGGACATCAAAGGTGAGAAATGACCAGCCTAGCTCTGGGAAACTAACTCATCTTTGCAAATTACAATTGTGAAAAGAGATGATTTGAGCTTTCATGAACTACACTAATAATACGGGATTGATAATAATATTAATGTGTTTGGTTTCATAACTTATGTTAATATTTTATGTCAATATTACTAAATTTTTGGAATCATGTTTCAAAAATTAACATAAAAACTCTGTTTATAATAATTATAAGGAATTTTTGCAGTAACATGCTACTTGGATTAAACTATATTTAAGAAAATAAGAATCAGCTATTGTATAAGAAACTGAAGATTGCTTTATGAATAAAGACATATTGCAGTATTTGTACTAAATGATACAGACCAAAGAAAAGCTAAAGCACTTTCACACATGCACACACACTGTCTAATGATTTTTTTCCCCTAATATAAGGTAGAATTTTCTTCAGATGTGCATTGGACTAATCTAAATCTCAGATTCAGCAATTCTGTAATTTTTATTTTTATAAATATGATCCCCAGAATATAAACAAAATGTGAACTTCTTGATGGTGATTTTTTCTCTTCTTATTCTAAACACATAGTGCAGTGTTTGGTTCATAGGAAGTATTCAATAAAATATCTATTGGCAATCTGATTGAGTGAGTGATACAAGATCACAGATAGTTTTGACAAATTTATTTCTTTAAGTAATGATATTTTAGTTAGAGTAGAAATTAAGGATAGGAGGTTTACACTTCTGCAAAGCATTCCTTGTCTCTGATCTCTAAGGAGTCATGTGAAATGATTTGGTAAGCAAATGCTAGTTTTGCAATTAAATTATAGATCTCTCAGTAATTTTGTCCTCTTTTTCCTTTATATTTAAGATAATCAAATTTAACATATTATTTGACATTCCTTCACTCAACTGTCAAAATGATCTTCCTAAAACACAAATCTGACCATGTCACTCTCCTACAAAATACATTCTGGTGAATTCCTATCACATCCTGGATCAAATATAACACCCTCTATTTGGCTTTCAAAACTCTTTCTAACATGTTTCCCTACTTCTCGATTTTTCTTTAACGTAAACTATCCCCAATTACCCCCAACCCCACAAATGAATCCTTATATTTGGTAACATTGATCTATTTTCCTAGAACAAGAAACTTCTTCTCCTGACTCCAGACATTTAACTGCCTACCCCAACGCTTGAAATTCTTTCTTTTCTTTTCCATCTATTGACTTCCCTAGCATTCTTCAAGTCGCAGCTAAAATCTCACCTTCAGCAAAAATCCTTTACCAATCTTTCTTAAATCTAGTATCTTCTCATTATAGATTATTTTAATTTTATCTTCTTATAAATCTGTTTTACGTAGTTGTTTCCATGCGATCTTCCCCTTTAGAATGTGAACTCCTTGAGAACAAGGGCTTTATTATCTATCATTCAAACTGTTATTTGCTGTATCTTTTCTTGGACATATAATTGAATGGATGAGGAGCTGTCTCAGAGTCAGGAATATTTTGATTTGTTACTTCAAATCTGAGTATGTCAGTCACCTCTCTAAAAAATTTGTAAGTTTCAAATAAGCAATCAATAAGCAAATTTCAGAAAATATTATCACAGTGTAGAGGGAGTTTCCTTAGCAGGATTAAGTAACCTACATCAATGAAGTTTTCTTGAAGGTCAACAGACATAGTGCCACTGTGATCTGCTTTGGAAACTAATTATGACTTTTTTTCATCTTAGCATTAAATATATTCTTCCTTTTTATATCACCAAAATTTCTCGAGGGTTGAGGTAATTTCTCTTCTTCTTTAGTCTTCAGAAAATTAAGAAAAACATAAAGCTCACTGAGTGAATTATTGAAAAATAAGTTCAACATGAGCAGACATTCATTAATTTATCAATGGCACTAGCCTAAGTTGCATTTTAGTCAATTTGGGTAACAGAATAAGTCAGAGAAAAAATAAACACAAAGATTTGGCTGTAAGAGAAATACATGTACTTAGGAAGTTTTCATGTTTGTGTGTTTGGACTGCCTAATTATTTTAGGTACCTTTCAATCATGGTAACATATATCTGATGTGATCTTATTAGTTTAAGAAAAAGTTACAAAATATTTCTAGAAAACAGCATGCTACCTTGTGCACAAACTCCCTGAATGGTCAGCCAAGAGGTCTACAACTAATTTAATAGCCCTACAAAAATACATTCTGAGGAAGAGTAGTGAGGTGTAAATTTGACATTCCTTGTCTTAGAAGTAACCACATCAATATCTTCCAGATGGTAAGAGGATCTCTTAAAAACTGAAAAAGGAAATTGTGGAAAGAACTCAGCCTTGGGTTGTTTGAATACATCCTTAGATGCCATTGGACAGAAGAGAAAGTAAAATAGCACTAATGAAAGTTTAGAGTCTTCGGGGAAAACAAGAGAAGTGGCTTGGGAAGAGATTTGGCATCATATTGAAGGACATGAAGTATACCTAAGACTTAATCGTAATTTAGGGCATCATCATTCTTACTATCCATCCACATTTAAGAATTTGACAAATCTAATAATGACAAATTTTACTTTTTGAAGTGGATATTAATCTCATAAAAATACACATTTAAATCCGTACCATACTTTTTCACCTTGCTAGTGAATTTAAAATCTGAGTCAATTTATTTTCATTACAATATTACATTTCTGATTATGGCATGTTTCGTTCATTAGCAGAGTCAATGGTTATCTAGCTTGGACTCATTTGGATATTCACAGTAAATATTATCATTGCTTAAGTGGTTTCAAAATTCTACATGTATTTAATGAAGTTTAAAGTCTCTAAACCACAACCATCCACCCATTCCCCCACATTCCAAAATAAAGTGTATTTGTTTTTGGAGGGAGAAGTTATGTAGAATTTCTTCACCATTTTTTTTTTTTGTTTTACGAAGTTTGTGCAGCATGGTGGAAAGAATTGTGGCATCAAACCTCACTTCTAGTTGGTAACTTGTGTAATATTAGGCAAATTGCTAAGTCTCCTGGGACTTATTTTGTATGTGTATAACCTTGGACAAGTCACTCTTTATCTATGGGCTTTTGCTTCTTTGTGCATTTCCAAGACAGTTGCTGTTTTTATATTTTCTTAAATAATAATCATGGAAAAATAATAGTAATAACTTTCAAGTAAAGGAAGTATTGGTGTATTAAGATGGTAAATGACTATTCTCCATTTACTTTGAAGACAGAAGGAAAGACAATGAATTTACAACATACAAATGATTTAAGTTAATGATTTGAAAGCCCTCCTTTACCTCATATGCAGTTAAGGTGTAAGTAGTCAAAAAATTGGGGGTGAGGGAAGAATTATTTCTTTGTTTAAAAAAATGAAGAAATTGGTCCAGTTCTAAATCTGTGATCATTAATAATATTTGATTTTAACATACCATTTAACATACCATTTCAATCTGTTTCTTCACATTAATAATCTGTTATTGGGTCAGTTCTGGTATTTACATCCTCTGAAGATAATATATTCTATGATATATTGCTGACAGATCATAGGGATATTTTCCAACACACAGCTTACAACATTTTTAGATGAAAGATTTCATTTTGCAATACCAAAAAAATGCTAACAGAAACCAGCTACTTAAAAGAATAAAATTTTCATAAGGAAAAAAAATTATAAGGTAAATTATCCCAAAAGACACGTTGGTACAGCCTCACTTTTTCCATCCAGTCACAGAAACTAAGACTAGTGCTTGTGTTTGTGAGCTGTGAAACACTTGTTCTGAATATCTTTGCTTCCTCATGCAAATTCTCCACTGAATAACAGCTTTACTGTTTAGGACTTACTGTGCCTTTGGGTATCTAGGAGCCTCTGTGGTACCAAATAAACTCTGAAAAAGCAGTCTATTGTCTAGCAGGCAGCATTTCTGCTATGCTCAGATGAGATAATAGTTGTCTGAAATATGTCTTTTATTCATCTTTGTCCTTTTCATTTGTTTGTTTTCAGAGGTCAGTGACTTCTCAGAGTATCACAAATTTTCAAAAATATATGCAGATTTTACTATTGCAGCTGTTGTTAAAACAAATTGCTCTTAGAGAAGAATAGTAGCATTTAAATACTTGCAAATATTTAAAAAAATCTTTCAGTCAGTGAACTAAAAGATTGTATATAAATGTTCGAATTAAGTTGAAGTGATCTTTAAATCTCCTCAAACTACTTATTTTTATGTTGAGTGATTAGAATAAAATGATGTTGATTGTATCCATTTTACTATTCATGAATCTCCAGGGGTAAGACCATCATAAAAATTTTGTGGACTTACACTTTTTTTTTTATTAACAAACTTAAAATAATAATCACAGTACTAGTAATAATAAAAAGTATCAAGTAAAGGAAGTGTTAGGGTACTGGGATAGAAAATGGCTTTTTTCTGTCTCCATTGAGTACAGAAGGAAAGAAAATGGCTTTAATTTACAATATATAAAGAATTTAGGTTAGAAATATGGCAGCCCTCTTTGACCTCCTGGGCTGTTAAATTGGAAGCAGTTAACAGAAGGGTGGGGGAAGAGAGGCATTCCTGAATATCCTCCTTTTGAAGATCTTTTAAAATATGATAGAATCTCAGCTCTGTGCCATGTCAGAAATGTGTTCCTTCCTGAGGGCAGAGACATGAACTCAAAGGTCAATTTCTTTCCTACCCTTTCAGTAACATTATATAGCACACTCAAAAAAAAAAAAAAGGAAAAAAGAAACTTTAAACAATTCTCACTGTCTACACAAAGGAATAAAAAGCTACCAGTGTACTGTGTCTTTACGAGCCTTTCTCTACTTCCTAATCTCTTTAAAAATACTGGGAATCTACAGGAAGAGATATAAAAATAGGGAAGCACATAATTCTTTTATATCTCCTAAGCAAATCCCTTCCCCTATTACCTCCTCATTAATATTGTCTTCCCAGAAAATAAATCCAAGAATGATGATAATGAGATTTAGTATTGTTATTATTATTGTATAAACATACCTATGTACATGTGTCTCCAATAGAATATAATTTCCTTGAGGACTGGGATTTTTCTTATTTGTTTGGTTGTTTCTTTACACGTTCATTTTTTTATCTCCAGTTTTAGCATAGTGCTTGGCATAGAGATTCGACTGGAGGGTCAAATGATGCGCAAAGAAATGAACAAATGTTTTTTAAGCAAAATTTAGAACATTGCTCCTGTGCCACAATATTTCTAAATATTAACATTCACATACATATATTCAGGTTAAATCTTCTACAGAATATTTTTGAGCCCTGAAAGCATTTGGAAGATTTTGAATGAACATTGAAAGAGAAGAAAGGGTAAAATTAGAAATTTGATCAAAATCTCAAAAGGAGAATATATGCCATAGAAGAGAAGCTAGATAGATCTGCAAAGAATTCAAAGACAGAAAGAACTTAAGATTAATTAATTAATGAACTTAATCTTCCTGAGGGCAAACACTCTTTTCACCTAATGTACTTCCTGGCATATAATTAAATCCCTAATAAGTGTTTGTTAAATTTAATTAAATTATTTTAAATGCTTTTGTGTTAAAAGGTTCTCAATCAGCATTAGCATTTAATCAACATGTGTTTGATTACACTTTTATTCAAAACAATGTTATTGCAATTTATTTAGTGAGAAGAAAGTGCTTATTTGCCCTAAGAAAAATTTTAATTGGAAGAATACTGAGTACAACAGCTCATCAAATCACTTCTTGTGTCATTTTCTCCTTTCCTTATAAAAGCTAGTATTTGGAGAGAGAGAGCAATTATAGTCCATCATGTGTTTCTCTATATTAGAGAGAGGTTTCTGTTTTCATTTGTTGTTTGTTCTTTGCTATGATGAGAGGAAAAGATGCTCAACTTGGCCATATCCTACACCTACCATAACTACTTGTTTCATGAAGGTATGACCATATCGTTCTGAATTCATACCCAGGAAGACCCAGGCTGGCATGAATATTTTGATCTATAGACACTATAAGAACTATCTAAGAGGAAGAGATACAAGATTTAAAGACTGTGTATTTTGACTTTTTCTCTGATCATATCTTCTGTTTGCTCCAAATAGCAATATATTCTGTCCATCCAAGAACAAGTCTGTGAAGAGTTGTTTGTAAGCATAAAGTGACATAGAAACACGAAATATTATTATTTTGTAATGTTTATCCTGCATAACAGTAAACACAATTTTAAAGCACCAGTGATCACAGTATAACCTAGAAGTGTGAAAAATGCCTATTAAACACTACTTCCAGGAGTTAGTGAATTGTACTTTTTTATCCATATTTTCACATCCTTGATGTAGAAAAAAAAAGTTTCTTGTTAACTATGTAACACACGACCCTGAACCTACCGAGTTTACATTAATATAGACCAGTTTAAACCTAGAGAGCTGCAATTTAAGTACCCTCTTTTTTTAGTTCATATTCGTCTCACATAGAGTTTACTCTAGGAAACCTCTAAATGTGGAAACCTCATGTCTAGGTTTCCAAATTCTGAGGGTGTCAGAGACAATAGATACTAGATAAACCCCTGAGATAATGGTATCATAAGTTATGGGACAACCTTAAATTTACCCTACAGAAAGAGCAGAAATCACAAATGACTTACAGTCTGTTAGAAAGATAATTCCCCATCCATTAAACTTGTGTTGTCTGATTAAATTTTAATGATAGTAGAGAGTGAAAGTCAGGTGTATTGTAGCTTCTGGTGTTTTTTTTTTTTTTGATCCCTTATACAAGACCCAAATGTGACATCATCTTTTTCTTCTATAAGGCACACTTTTGGGGAAATTCTTTTTAATATAAATTGGTTCCTATTTTTTGTGTGACTTGAAAGCCAGTCTATGTTGGGACAACATACAGCATTCACATGTCAGTAAACTCTTAACAAAAGAGGTGGCTAGACTTGCCCTAATACAGCAGGAAAATACACCAAAGACACAGTGACATGTAGCTTCTCTGAATGACATAACTTTCTTCTCCACCTGGAAATGGGCCTGATCAGTCATTGACCAGGGTATATGTAATACGGGCTTGGACTTCCATCAAATCTGAGATGCTGAGACTATAGGATGTTGGTATCTTTGATGCTCTCAGACAAGGAACATGCATCATGGAATCCAGAGCCAATCAGCCTACATGATAAAAAGAAGCTGTGTCTGGGTCAAAGATGCCCTACTAAAGTTCTCAAATTTCCAAACAGTGTTAGTTTTTAGGCAAAATCCAAATAATTCTCCATTCTCTTTATGGAAGAATGGATTGTAAAGTCAAATTGTCAAGAAGTTCCCCATCTTTGGATAAAACCCAGATTTTAGGATTCTCAAATTTGGAACAACTCTAAGGTAACCCTAAGGTTAGGATTGTCCAAAAAATATCCCTGTCTAGAAAATTAGATTCTTGGACATGATGATTAGGAAATTCCCTCATATTTAAAATCCAGCAATACAGGGAAAGCATAGCATAATTATGAGCCAATGAACCATTGTGCCTATCTCTGCCCTACATCACTCCAAGACCACCATATAAAGCAACTGTGGAAGGGGATATAGAACTCTTCTTCATATCTGACTCAATGAAAAGATTCCACTAAACCGGAAAAAGAAAAACAAGGACATAGACTTTGAGATGAAGTCTCCTTTTGTATGCCAATTTAAAACAGTGATTCCCAAGAATAACAAAATAATCAGTTCATATTGGAGGTAACTGCCAGTTAAGGCCATATTTCAAGTAGTGTTGTACTACTCTATAAACTCAACAAGCTAAATTCAACAAGAGGTTTTATTTGATCAATCTCTTAAAACTAAAGATACCCATCAGTGTAAACTAAAGACACCCATTAATGTTCAAATCGTGTAAATTGATCAAATTCATCAGTCTCCAATACCTGTTTGTAATTTCTCTTTATATATCAGTGTTCCAATGTCCTGACATGTAGATAGCTAACAGAAACACCTGTGTAACCACTCTGAAATCTTAATGGCTAACCATAACATTTCAAACTTTAGGATGTCTGCTTTTTAATTCATCCTACAATGTAAAATTAGTAGATCAGCGTTCAGCTTCAGAATGCTAAAACCATGGAGAATGACTAGATGGGAATAAGCCACTTCAAAACAAACATTGGGAGGCCAGAAAAGAAGATAAGACAAAAAAATAGACCCAGAATAAATTCCACTTATCTACCCTTCTGTTTCTTAGCCAGTACCAAGTAGATTTAATAATTGCTGTTTAATAATACAGTTTGAGATTGGGTAGAGCTAGGTCACATTCCCTAGCATTTTTTTTCATTACTTCCCTTACTATACAGGACCTTTTCTTCTTCCAGATGTATTTTGATAGAACACTTTCCAGCTCTAGAAAATAATTATCAGGTAGATTGATTGGTATGGCACTAAATAAGTAAATTAATTTAGGGAGAATTGTCATTTTTATTATATTGGCTCTGCCTATCCACGAGCAACTGATGTTTTTCCACTTACTGAGATTTGGCTTTATTTGTGTAAAAAGTGTCTTATAATTGTGTTCATAAAGTCTCTGGATTGGTTTTTTCAGATAGACTCCCAAATATTTTATGGTGTCTACCCTAGTTTTAAATAGGCAATCTCTTTCTATCTCTTGCTTTTGAGCTTTGTTAGTAAAAATAGAAATGCAGAAAATTTGTGCGGGTTTATTTTTTAGCCTGCAACTTTGCAAAAGTTGTTTATTATTTTATGTAGTTCTTTTTATGTGAATCTCTGAGATTCTCTAAGTATATCATCATATCATCTGCAAAGAGGGATAACTTAGCTTCCTCTTTGCCTACTCTAATTGCTTCAATTTTGTTATCTTCTCTAATTGCTACAGTTAACATTTCTTGTACCCTATTGAATAATAGTGGTGATAATGGACATCCTTGTTTTAGCCCTAATCTTATTGGAAATGCATCTAGCTTATGGCCCTTGCATGTAATGCTTGTTAAAGGTTTTAGGTAGATACTGCTTATTATTTTAAGGAAAGTTCCCTTTATTTCTATCCTCTCCAATGTTTTTAATAGGAATGAATGTTGTATTTTGTCAAAAGGTTTTTCTGCATCTATTGAGATAATCGTGGTTTCTGTTAGATTTCTTGCTGATATGATCAGCAATTCTAATAGTTTTCCTAATATTGATCCAACCCTGGTATGAATCTTAACTGATCACAATGCATTATTCTCATGAACAGTTGCATTCTTTTTGCTAAAATCTTATTTAAAATTTTAACATGTATATTCTTTACAGAAATTAGTCTATAATTTTCTTTCTGCGTTTTCTCTCTTCCTTGTTTACCAAAACCATATGTGTATCATAAAAAACAATTTAGGAGTTCTCTTTCTTCCTCAGTTTTACCAAAGTGTCTATACAATATTGGAATTAACAGTTCTTTAAACGTTTGATAGAATTCACTTTTAAATCCATACGGCCCTTGAAAGTTTTTCCTAAGGAGTCCATTAATACCTTGTTACATTTCTTTTTCTGAGATGGGGTTGTTTAAATATTCAACTTCCTCTTCTGTTAATCTGGCCAATTTATATCTCTTAAAATAATCATCCATCTCATTCAGATTGTCAAATTTATGGACATAAAGTTGGGCAAAGTAATTTCTAGTTACTGTTTTAATTTCCTCCTCATTGGAGGTGAGTTCACCCCTTTCATTTTTGATGTTGGTAATTTGGTTCTCTTCCTTTCTATTGTCAAATTAATCAAAGGTTTATCAATTTTATTAGGTTTTTTTCATAAAACCAACTCTTTTCTTTTATTCTTTAGATCAATAGTCTTCTTAATTCAAATTTTAGTAATCTCTCCTTTGGTTTTCAGTATTTCTAAATTGATATTTACATAGAGATTTTTGGTTTGTATTTTTCGAATTTTATCTGCTGCATGCCCGATTTACTGATCTCCTCTTTCTCTGTTTAATTCATATGGGTATTCAAGATATAAAGCTTCCCACAAGAACTGCTTTTGTAGTATCCCATAAGATTTGGTAGGTTGTCTCATTATTGTCATTCTCTTGCATGAAGGTTTAGATTGTTTCTATGATTTCTTCTTTAACCCACTTCTTTTTTAGGATTAGATTATTTAATTTCCAATTAATTTTTGGTCTATCTTTCCATGGCATTTTATTACATATGATTTATTGCATTATGATCTGAGAAGGATGCATTGACTATCACTGCCTTTCTGCACTGGATTGTGAGGTTGTGGCCAAAGTACATGTTCAATTTTTGTATATGTGCCATGCACTGCTAAGAAAAAGGAATATTCCTTTCTATCCCCATTAAGTTTTCTCCAGAGATCTATCATATCTACTTTATTCAAAATTTTGTTCAGCTCCCTACCTCCTTTCTTGTTTATTTTAAGGTTAGCTTTATCAAGTTCAGAAAGGAGTAGGTTGAGTTCCCCAGTAGTATAGTTTTGCTGTCTATTTTTTCCTGTATCTCCCATAAGTTCTCCTCTAAGAATTTGGATGCTATACCACTTACAGTTTGTATGTTTAGTAATGATATTGCTTCGTTGTCTATGGTGCTTTTTAGCAGGATATAGTTTCCTTCCTTATCTCTTTTGATTAGATCTGTTTCTGCTTTTGTTTTGTCTGAGATTAGGATTGCTACCCCTGCTTCTCTTACATCAGCTAAAAGGCAATATATTCTGTTTCAACCTTTTACCTTTACCCAGTGTGTGTGTCAGCATTTCAAAAGTGTTTCTTGTAAACAACATATTGTTGAATTATGACTATTAATCAATTCTGCTGTCCTTCTCCGTTTTATGGGAGAATTCATCCCATTCATATTCACAGTTGTGTTTACTATCTGTATCTTTTCCTCCATCCTATTTGCCACTGTTAGTGCTTTTAGTTATCCCTTCTCCCTTTTCCTCCACAATAGTTTAATTTTTGACTACCACCTCCTGCAGTCATCCCTTCCTTCCTTCAACCCTTCTCCCTTTTATTGCCCTTTACCCTTACTACTTCTTCCTTCCCTTTTAGCCTCCTCTCCCTTTTCTTTCCCCCTTCCCCTCCTACTCCCTATAGAGTGAATTGAACTTAAATATGTAATTAAATTTGTTTTTCTCTTGTTGAATCAAATCAGATGAGACCACCTCTCCAACAATGCTCATCTACCTCTCATCTTTACTTCTTCTGTAATATAATTTTGCACCTTTTCCTGTGATGTAATTTACTTTCTGCTTACCCCTTTTCACATCTCCTGTTACAATCCCTTTACATGCTTAAATCACATTTTTATCATGATATATTTTCTTTATTGCCATTCCCTGTATCTCTGTATATCCCTTTCATATTTCGTATTAGATATTCAGTTCTCAAGATTAATGAGTATCATCTTCCTTCCTAAGGAGATAAAAAGCTTGCTCAAATTGAGTAACAAGTTTTCTTATCCCTCTTTACCTTTTAACTCTCCTGAGATCTGTGTTTGAAGATCGCATTTTCTATTGAGTTCTGGCTTTTTTATCGGGAAGATCTGGAAATCTCTAATTCCATTGAATGCATATCTTCTTGCCTGAAATGTTATACAGAACTTTACTGGGTAGTTGATACTTGGCTATAGTCCCAACTCCTTTGCTTGCAAAATATCATATTGCAGTTCCTTCAGTCTTAATGTACAGCTTTCCAGGTCCTGTGTGATCCTGACTGTAACTCCTCAATATTTGAATGGTTTCTTTTTAGCTGCCTGTAGTCTTTTCTCCTTCACTTGATAGTTCTGGAATTTGGCAACAATATTTCTTGGTGATTTTAGATTGGGGTCCCTTTCTGGAGGTGAATGGTGGCTTCTTTTGATGACCATTTTACCCTCTGGATCTAGCACTTCTGGGCAGTTTTCCTCGATGATTTCCTGAAAGATAGTGACCAGAAGCTTTTTTTTTTCATCATGACTTTTTGGTAGGCCAATAATTCTTAAATTTTCTCTCCTGAACCGATTTTCCAGGTCAATTCTTCTTCCAATTAGATATTTTGGATTTTCTTCTATCTTTGCATTCTTTCGATTTTGTTTGACTGATTCTTGATGTCTCAAAGAGTCATTAGCTTCTACTTGTCCAATTCTAATATTCATCAAATTGTTTTCTTCAGTAATCTTTTGCATCTCCTTTTCCATCTGTCCAATTGTTGCTTTTAAGAAATTATTTTCTCCAGTTAGTTTTGGTACTTCCTTTTCCATTTGTCCAATTTTCCCAGTTAGGTTTTGTGCTTCCTTTTCCATTTTTTCTATTTTCCTTTTAAAGAGCTATTCTCTCAGTGAATTATTTTTTCATACTTTTAGAATAATTGGCCATTTTTTTCCTATTTCCTTCTTCAGCTGTTCTAGGAGTGCTGTTTGTTCATCAGAGTAGTTCATAGCTCCATCTAAAGTTTCAGAAGGAAGTACTGTCTCAATACTGACCTCTTCATTATTCATGTTTTGGTCCTTGTCCCCATAATGAGATTCTATTGTGTTTTCCTTCCCCCTTTGCTTCTTGCTCATGATGGTGTGTGTTTGTGTGTTGTGGCCTCTGGTTCTTTCATGTAGATGCCGAAGAACCTGGTGTTGAACTGACTGGTGCAAGAAAACGATGGTGATTGAATTCTGTTTCTTTCCCTGAATTAGCCCTGAAGCTAGCTTCTGAAGTGTGTGGGAGGAGATGGTTTAGTCACAGAATGTCTCCTCAGCTGAGCTAGAGCAAAGGCAAGTTCAGTGCTTGGTGATCTGGGTTGCCTTCCCGTTTCCTCTGGAGTTCTGAGGCACACCTGGGTCCTAGTGCGAGGCACCAGCTCCCTGGAGCTCCAGTTGTCTGAGACAACTCTCCGTCCTCTGCCACACTTAGAGGAATCCCCCTTAGCTATTTTCCTAGTCTCAGGTGCTACATAATGGTTTGCCCATTCTGCTAATCCCACTGATCCAGGATTTCTCTGGGGAAATATTATATGGTTCTTTCAAGGTCAAAAAGGGCAAGGAGAGAGAGAATTTACTGATCATTGCCATTTTGGCTCCCAGAAGTTCAAGTATGTGATTTACAGATGTTTCATCTGTGGGCAGATATTCTCAGGAACAGCTGTGGCTGATACCTGGAGCTTAGCAACTGTCACTCACTTGACTCCACTGGTCTCCTGCCCAGGGAATGCCACTCTACCTTTCAGCTGGGCTGCCCTACAGGTGCTTCAGGCTTCCCTGAGGATTTCCTGCTTCCCCATGCCTAGGCAGGAGAGCTGTGCTGTATGCTTTGGGTTGTTCCATACCTACAAAACAGATCCTTCCCATCAACGTTCCAGTGTTCCTGGGTTGTGAAACTGCCACAGTTTTTCTCCTATTGGATTCTCCACCTCCAAAATTTGATTGGATGCTCTTTTAGAGATATCTGAGGGAGTTTGTCTAACAACTTAGGTGAGTGGTTGCTCTCACTCCACCATCTTGGCCCCACTCCCTAGAAATAAAATTAATTCATGAGAGAGGAATATATTTGGAAAAGGAGAAAGGGATAAATAGAAAGGCATAAATTATCTTTCAAATAAAAGAGGCAAGATAAAGGTTTTTCAATGAAACCTAAGAAGTAGGAGGTGAGAAGGAAAGAGTGAACAGTACTCTCATTGCATTTGGCTTAAGAAGGCAATAACATGCACACTAAATTTTGATGTGAAAATCTCTCTCACAATACAGGAATGTGAGGGGAAGGAGATGAGGAGGGGAATGACAGATGGGAGGTCAAATGAAAGGAGAAGGTAATTAGAAGTAAATACTTTTGAGGAGGGACAGGGTCAAAACAGAGACTAGAATAAATTGGGGGCATGATAGAATGGAGGGAAATATAATTAGTCTTTCACCTCATTACTGTTATGGAAATATTTTGCATGACTGAACATGCTATATTGAATTGTATCCCTTGGGGATAAATGGGGCAGGAGGAAGGGAGAGAAGCTGGAATTCAAAGCTTTTAAAACAAATGTTAAAAATTGTTTTTACATGCAACTGGGAATTAAGACACACAGACAACAGGGCATGAAAACTTACCTTGTGTTACAAGAGAATAGAGGGGAAGTGGATGAGAGAAGGGAGAGGTGTGTTCGAAGGGAGGTCAGATCGGGGGAAAGAATAATGTGAAAGTACAATCTCTTAAGGTGGTACAGTATACAGATGGAGAGAAAATTTGGAAATGAAAAGAGTTACAAATATGATCTTTCCATATAGGAATATAAACTGTTCAACTTTAGTAAGTCCCTTATGATTGATTTTTCCTGTTTACCTTTTCATGCTTCTTTTGATTCTTGTTTTTGAAAGTCAAACTTTCTATTTTGCTCTAGTCTTTTAATCAAGAATGCTTGAAATTTTTCTCTTTTATTGAATGGCAATTTTTTCCCCTGAAGTATCACACTCAGTTTTGCTGGATAGGTTATTGTTGGTTTTAATCCTAGCTCCTTTGACCTCTGAAGTATATTCCATGCCCTTAGATTCCTTAATGTAGAAACTGCTAGATATTGTGTTTTTTTTTTTATTACGTTTCCACAGTACTTGAGTTGTTTCTTTCTGCCTGTTTGCAATATTTTCTCCTTAGTCTGGAAGTTCCAGAATTTGCCTACAACATTCCTAGGAGTTTTCCTTTGGTGAAATCTTTTGGGAGAGGATGAGTGAATTTCTTCAATATCTATTTTACCCTCTGGTTCTAGAATATCAGGAAGTTTTCCTTGATAATTTCTTGGAAGATGATGCCTACACTCCAGTTTGTTTTTTAATCGTGTTTTTCAGGTAGTCCAATAAGTTTTAAATTGCCTCTCCTGGAACTATCTTCCAGGTCAGTTGTTTTTCCAGTGAGCTATTTCACATTGCCTGCAATTTGTTCATTCTTTTGCTTTTGCTTTATAATTTCTTGGTTTTTCATAAAGTCATTACCTTCCATCTGTTCCATTTTAATTTTTAAGGGTTATTTTCTTCAGTGAGCTTTTGGACCTCCTTTTCCATTTGGCTAATTCTGCTTTTTAAGGCATTTTTCTACTCATCGAATTTTTGATTTTGTTTTGCCATTTGGGTTACTCTGTTTTTAAGGTGTTTTTTTCAACATTTTGGGATCCCTTTTAGGAACCAGCTGACTCATTCTTCTTGCATCACTCTCATTTCTTCTTCCCACTTTTTTCTCTACTTCTCTTATCTCATTTTCCAAACTCTTTTTGAGCTCTTCCATGGAGTGAGACCAATTAAATTTTTTCTTGGATCTAGTAGTTTTGATTTTGTCATCTCCTTCTGGTTGTATATTTTCATCTTCCTTGTCACTAAAGTAAGATTCTATAGTCTGATTCTTTTACCTGTTGTTTTTTCTAATTTACCCAGCTAAATACTTGCCTTTTGAGCTCTTTGTCAAGGTAGTTCTCTGCTTCCCACGTGGGTAGGGGTATACTTTCAGCTTATTGATTACTTCACAATCTGTGGTCCAAGAGCTCCAGAAAGAGCTCCTTCCTCTTCCCCTTCTGCTTCTGTGACTGCTGAGGGCTCCTTCACCCCCAATGCTGCCTTGGAACTGGGACCAGACCACTTTACTCTCTCACACATATATGATAAGTTTTTTCCACTGGCTTTCCAATTTTTTCTCGGTATTTTGGGGTTTTGAAATCTGGAAACCTGTATAAGTGCCAGTGATTCAGTCCCCTAAAGACCTGCTCATGTCTCTCCTATGCTGGCATGGCCCACACTGAACTGTGTTTTGCTCCCAGTCCAGCATGATAGACACTTCCCTTTGATCTTTAGCCTCAATTGAGCTTAAGATTTGCTTTACTCTGCTTTTCTGAGGGTTCTGTAGCTCCAGGATTTGTTCGAGTCATTTTTTTTACAGGTATTTGGCTAAGTTTGTGGGGAGAGCTCTAACAATTCTGTGCTTTTACTCTACCATGTCCACTATGCCCAAGAGACAATCATTTTAGAAAGCAATTTGGAATTATACACAGAAATTACTAAACAGTGTATCTCAGTTGACTTAACTATGCAGTTGCTTAGTTTATACTCCCACAACCCAAGATTTAAAAAATAATATACATAAAAATAGGGCATGCTGCTGTAATCATGTGTTTGTCCTTCTTTGCCAAAGAAGACCATGCCATCAGAGAAACGATGACTTGACTTTGTTTTGAGTGAGGGAGGGCTGTGCAGGCCACCAGCCTCACTTCTCCTCCAGAGGCATCTGAATCCAGTGACCAGATATTTCATCAGGATGACTAGAGATGACCTCGGATGAGGCAATTGGGGTCAAATTACTTGCCCAAGGTCACACAACTAGTGACGGTCAAGTTCTGAAGTGAGATTTGAACTCAGGTCCTCCTGACTTCTGCACTTGTACTCTATCCACTGCACCACTTAGCTTCCCCAGCTGTTGCAAAGGTAACTTAAATGAGGAGATCTATACCATTCATTAATAGGCCTATGTGCCTTCCCTGGGTCACATGGAAGTCTAAGTCACGTGGATCCTGTTGCAGGAAGTTTTTGCTGAATGGATAGAGCAAGAAGGGGTGGAACTGAGAAGAAGTTGGTCAAATTCTCTGTGTTCCTCTCAGAAGTACTGAAACAGCAGGTAGTTGGAGTAGCAACTAACCTCAGTGGGAAAGCTTGTTTGTGATTTGTTTAATGGACCTGGTTTGCAGGAAGCCTAACAGAAGGAGATTTGAAGACCTCAATTGTGTAAAGATTTTTTTTGGTGCTATGTTGGATTTGGTTTTCTGGCATTAGAATGTAGCCTTCTGGTGTTTGAATAAATGTTTTGGTTCTGTCCTCCATGTGAAGAGTCTGTTATATTTTGCAATTCAGAACTACACTGGCATATCATAGGTGCTGTGAATATTTCATTGGTGCTTCAGCTACTGCAATAATAAACATGTTTTTAAATGTTCTTAGCTTGTTATTACTATGCAAATACTTATTTTAAATGTGTGAAAAGAAATCTGGCCCTGCTCCTAATATACTATGGAGTTAATGCTCACAGATCCCCAGTACAAAGAGGAATCATCAGTCTTTAAAGGAGATCAAACAGCAAATTAAAACAAATACGAGGGACTACCTCACATCTATCAGATTGGGTAATATGACAAATAATTAAAATGATAAATATTGGAGAGGATATGGGAAACCTGGGACATGAATAAATGGTTGGTGGAGTTGTGAACTGGTCCAATCTTTCTGGAGAACAATTTAGAACTGTGTCAAGAGGGCTATAAAACTGTGCATACTCTATTGACCTAGCAATACTACTATTAGCTATGTATTCCACAGAGGTTAAAAACAGAGATTAGAAAAAAAGACAGATTAAAAAAAACAACAACTGTGCATACTCTACTGACTTAGCAATACTACTATTAGGTATGTATTCCAATGAGATTAAAATAGGGAAAAGAACCTATATGAACAAAAATACTAGTACCAGATCTTTGTGTGGTATCAAAAAATGGAAATTGAGAGAATGTCCATCAATTGGATAATTGGCTGAACAAGTTGTGGTACATAATTTTGATGGAATACAATAGTACTGTAAGAAATGATGAGCAAGATAGTTTCAGGAAAACCTGTGAAGACTTACATGAACTGAAGGGAAATTAATTAAAGGGAACCAAGAGGATACTGTAACGCAGTAAAAGAAATATTTTATGATAATTAACTGTGAATGACTTAGCTATCAAGATAATTATGAAGGAACTATGAAAAAACCTCCTGAGAAAGAACTGATGGGTTTTGAATGCAGATCCAAATATAATTTTAAACTTTATTTTTCCTATGGTTTTGTCTGTTTTCTTTCATAACATGACTAATATGGAAATACGCTTTGCACACATATCACCGCATATGTATAATCTTTTTCAAATCACTTACATTCTCAATAATGAGGGAGGGTAGGTAGGGTGTTAGGGAACTCGGAGTTCACAATTGTTTAAAAGTGTTAACAATGTTTTTTACACATAATTGGGAAAATGAAATATGAAAAAGAAAAAAAAAACTTGGAACAATTACTTTATATAAAAATAGCAGGGTTTTTTGAGTGGTAAAGTAAAACAGAAAATAGAGGAATACATCAATTGAGTAATGGGTAAATAAGTTGTCAAATATGAATGTGGAGTACTAATTCAGTGCAAAAATAGAGGATTTTAAAAAGACATGAAGGGACATTGACGGATGCATAATTAAATAACCAGTCATAAAACTATCTGTGTGTATGTATAAAACTATAACATCTACAGTATAAAAATAAAGTTTGAGAGCTTTTATAAATGATGAAGAATGAAATGAGAACCTTAGCACTGTATGCAAGACCAGCATCGTAAAACCAAACAAACAAACAAAAAGAAATAACCCAACTCTACTATCTGTAATAATTTTGATAAATAAACAATCATTGTTCCAGAGAAGGGATAATAACACATACTATCTCCGACCTGGCAGAGAGATGATAGGACTAGTATGCAGAAGGAAATGAATGCTTTTCTAAACACGAGGCAGTTTGTTTTGTTTTGATTATGTATATTTTTTTCAGAGAATTTGTTCTTCTTTTCTCTCTTTTTTCTCCAAACGGGAGGTGAAATGGGAACAAATGTGCAGATTTCAGTTAATTAATAAACAAAAATTAAAGTAGAGAGTTGAGGAGGGTTGCTACAGATATGCTACATGAAATTTCTGATACAGTAACTATAGTGTTAATTTTACTCAATTACTTATACTTTGTTAAATGAGACCTCATATGACAGAAATAATCTGAAAATGTTTGAAATTCATAAATTAAAAATTAATAACTATTTGAAAAAAGAAATAAAGATTGATTTTTAAGATTTAAAATAGTAACATAAAGCAAGATTACTAAAAGAAAAATGGAAAAATATTACAGTTTTGAAGGACAGTAATGGCAAAAGAAGTAATAACTTAGTATGAGATGCAAAATCTTATTCCAGTAAAAATCACCTTGAACATTGGAATAGAACAAAAAGAAGTTAATAAAGCCAAAGGAATATAAGACACCTTAAAACAAGGTCAGGAGACAAGCAATATATATATATATGTATGTATGTATGTATATATATGTATATATATATACATACATATATATATATAAATATAATGTGCCTTATATCCAAATAACTTACCTTAAATAGATATCAAGAAGAGATAAACATTACTTAAGTATCTGAACCTAAGGACAGCTAGGTGGTGCAACATGTAGAGTGCCAGACCAGGAGTCAGAAAGACTCATCTTGAGTGCAAATTTGGCCTCAGACATTTAAATCTATTGTGACCCTGAGCAAGTCACTTAGCCTTGGTTGCCTCTGTTCCGCATCTGTAAAATGAGCTGGAGAATGAAATGGGAAATCACTATAGTTATCTTTAACAAACAAACAAACAAACAAAAATGTGGTCAGGAAGAGTCAGTCACAACTAAAACAACTGAATCACAAATCTGAAATTAATGACCAAGAAGAAAAGCCTATTTCTATTAGCAGAGGCCAAAATGAATGAAGAAAGAATCCACAAATCCTCTCATGAAAGAAAATCTTAAAATAAAAACGTAGAAATATCATAATGACAGTTGCAAATTTCTGAGTGAAAGAAAAATACAAGTATCCCAATAGAATGTACTGAAGTAGAATTCTGATGGCTTGAAAAGTAGTCATTGAGTCTTGATACAATTTATCATCTCTCAAGATTATACAATGAGAAAATCAGGTTCATGATCAATCCATATGAGGATGTGTGTCTGAATTATCAATAATGTTGTCTCATGGAGTAGAGCTGTCTCCAAATTTTTTAAAAAGAGAACCACAGAGGTGGACAGGAAGATATGGACAATCTGTGAAATATAACCAATTAATAAATTAGAAAAAAAATTAAAAGAACAGTGTAAAATATGTAATGAAAGATCTAGAGATAGAATGGTGACATAGTAAAGGATGAAAAGCAGATAAGCAAAATATTCCATTGGTGTCATGGCTACGTCAGTAAAAGAGAAGAGGCCAAGAAAAGAAAAATCTGGTCACTGGATTCAGATTGCTCTGGAGGAGAAGTGAGGCTGGTGACCTGCACAGCCCTCCCTCATTCAAAACAAAGTCAAGTGCAAGTCAGGCCATCATTTCTCTGATGGCATGGTCTTCTTCTTTGGCAAAGAAGGACGAACACAATATTGTGAGTAGACACAGCTGGCTGAATGGGGACGCAGCTAGCTGGGTAACTCAACTCCTCCTCTCCTGTCTGTCTCCCCTTCCCCTTCTTCTTTCTTCTCCAAAGGAAGGTAAATTTGGATGGCACCTTTCCTTTCCTTTCCTTTCCTTTCCTTTCCTTTCCTTTCCTTTCCTTCCCTTCCCTTCCCTTCCCTTCCCTTCCCTTCCCTTCCCTTCCCTTCCCTTCCCTTCCCTTCCCTTCCCTTTCCTTTCCTTTCCTTTCCTTTCCTTTCCTTTCCTTTCCTTTCCTTTCCTTTCCTTTCCTTTCCTTTCCTTTCCTTTCCTTTCCTTTCCTTTCCTTTCCTTTCCTTTCCTTTCCTTTCCTTTCCTTTCCTTTCCTTTCCTTTCCTTTCCTTTCCTTTCCTTTCCTTTCCTTTCCTTTCCTTTCCTTTCCTGCTTTAGAGTGATCATTAATACTAACTGTTACTGTCTCACACCCAGGCTGATGTCTTCCTTTTTACTTTTTCTTGGACTTTTTAAAGAAGTCATGCCCTGGCTACTTTTTAAACAGGCTTATTCAATGGGCATTGCCACACCCTAAGGAAGTACCTGCAAAGACCTTGGCCTAAAGAGCCCAAGGTCTCCCAGTGCATCCTGGGTCATCTCCAGTCATCCTGATATATACCTCGTCACTGGATTCAGATGGTTCTGGAAAAGAAGTGAGGCTAATGACTTGCACAGCTCTCTCTCACTCAAAACAAATTCAAGTGCAAGTCATGTCATCATTGTTCTGATGGCATGGTCTTCTTCAGCAAAGAAGGATGAACACAAAAGAGAAGAAGGCCTCCAGGATATTGTGTATCTCTGCAAGGGCACACTTATGGAAGACACACAGATTAGATAGATATGGATGACTTTCAACTTGTTTGACTGGAGACAATGTCAAAATCACTAAGATCACAAATTTATTTGAGCATTGAGTATTTAACGTTATTGTCAATATTATTAAAAATGAACGTAAACAAATTAAGCAATTTGTCTAGATTGCCTCTGTTATTCCATATACTTTATCATAAGGGAAAAAATTAAGCAAATAATTAAGTACAAATTATGTTATATACTTCTCCATGAGGTAAAAAAAAAAGGAAGGAAAGGGGAGAGAGAAATAGAGAGGGGTAGGGAAAAGAAGAGAGAGATGGCATGGAGATAGAGAGAGAGAGAGAAGATTGAAGAAAGGGGAGAGAAAAAGAGAGAGAGAGAGAGAGAGAGAGAGAGAGAGAGAGAGAGAGAGAGAGAGAGAGAGAGAGAGAGAGAGAGAGAGAGAGAGAGAGAGAGAGAGAAAGAGACCAAGAGAGAGACAGAAAGGGAAAGACAGAGACAGAGACATACAGAGAGAGAGACGCACAGAGACAGAGAGACAGAGAAAGGGAAACCATTTTTACAAGAGAAAAGAGGAGACAAGATTTCCTTCTGTGGTGTACTATAAAAATCAGACTTCTATTTATTGCTGTAGCTATTGCCTTTGTATTCAGGGAGGTAGACATTCTAAAAAGTCAATGGTATTTTTCAACTTAAACTGACTAACGTTATGGCTGGTAAGAAAAGATGAAGCATTAACTTGAATATCCATTTGATCATAGTGTAGATCATGCAAAAAATGAGTGCCTCTTCCATGTATGTGAGAAAAATAAAATTCATATGGTATTATTTCCTGCCAAAGATCTTTGAGAATGAGACATCAAAATGAAAATATTAATTCACTGGAAAAAACAGAAGACAGTGAACTCTAATACATAACAGCTTATATTTCTCAATATTAATTTGATTGACTTTCAATTCATGCCATTTGTCTGTGTGGTGCAGTAAGCTATAGAAAGATAGTGCAAAATTCCTCATAGCAAAGTGTATTTTCTTTGACAAACTACAAGTATTATAAGCCTAATCTTTCCATTTCATTCTCAATATTGTAATGATAACTGAATGACACTAAATTAATATTGTCCCATAACAATGAATGTAATGAAAAGAGGAAATGGTTTCAAATGAGTACATTAATATTTCTATTTTAAACTATATTATACAAATGTTACAATGAAAGACACTGAAAGATATGTTCCCCTTATAAAAATATCAAAGGTTGCCCATACATTAGTCTTTGAAATTAAAAACAAAATGAACTATTCTTGAGCTATTGTTTAATTTTTATTAGATGAATTCATTTTGTATTGTCAGAATATTTAAAAGTATGCTTGCACCAATTATGGATTATAATTACAAAGATTTTTGTCACAAGTAGGAAAGTATAGAAATGAATTAATATTTCTTTATTTTAATGAAATATAATATACTTATTTCTTTAACTTCCATTTTATAAATTTTGAAATACTAGGTACTGAGATTTAAGAATCATGTTCAATTGTTTAATCTCAAGCTTCCTCTTCTCACCAGGTTACAAAGAGAACAGAGGGACCTTTTCACTCCCCTATCCTTATCTGGATATGAAATTTTTCTCTTCCTATTTTATCACTTTGGCTTCATTTTGATCCTATTCATTCAGGTATATGGCCTGACGGATAGCGGGTTGTCATTGTTATCAGGAAGATTCATTTTCCTGAGTTCAAATCTGACCTCAGATACTTACTACCTGTTTAATGCTGAGGAAGTCACTTAAACTTGCTTGCTTCAGTTTCCTCATCTGTAAAATGATCTGGAAAAGAAAATCATGAACCATTCCAATATCTTTGCTAAGAAAATGTCAGATGAGATCATGGGATTCATCTCAGATTTTGCTCATTTTCTTATGTCTCACATAACTCTAAGCTTAGTTTTAATTACTTTTACCCTTCAACTTTAATTATCTCCTATTACATAATAATGTGTCAAAATTCATCTGATCTTTTTTACTCATCCTTCTTCCCTCTGCTCTATTCTCTAAAAAGGTTATTTTTCCTGTCTCCTTTTCAATAACTTGTACAGCAAGATAAAATATTTTCTTCTTGAGTCATGGGTGCATTAATTAGTTTGGTGAAGCCTATGTGTTCCTTCAAATTTAAATGAATAAAGTAAAATACATAAGGTTACAAAGGAAATCAATTGTATTGAAATATATTTATCAAAATATTGCCAAAAAAAGCTCATGCATTTCAGGTTAAGAAAACTTGTTTACGGAATCACCAGGGCCTACAAACATCAGTTATCATAATCCTTTGAGTTGTATACTCTGCAAACATAATGGACCAGTATCCAGTAAAAAATCAGTTCACATAGTTAGAAATCTGTAGACTATTAGTCACTTTACCCTTCTTAAAGTAAATTGGAAAAGAATGGAAGAGAATTCTTTTTCTTTGAGGGCACCATAATAATTGGCCTCACTCAAATGATAACACATTCGTATCAGAGGGATTATCTATAGTACAAATAGCTTGTGCGACCAAGGCTCTTCTACAATTTATAACTGGGGCAGGCTTTGTTGCATTGGAATTTCATTAAGATATTTGGGACAGTGAAGAAGAATCCATGGAGATACTGTCATAATCCTGAATTATTTGAGGAAATTAGTTGATCACAGTTTGCAGATATTCAGTACAGGACTCAGATAATTTCAGTGTACATATATATGTGTGCATTAAGAATTATATGATTCGCAATAGGATATCAGTGTTTTCTTAGGAACAATGTTAAACAATGTTAAATGTTTCCCCACTGTTAACTACAGGGAACTCACTATATCTATTTGTATATTTTTATTTACATATATGATAGGGCGAGTTAGCAGTTCTCAATACTTACTTTTTGCCTACTTCCAATTTCCTTTGTCATTTGTATTTTAAATAAAAACTTAAATACATTTATTAAAATAGTCACTTTTTTATCTCAATATTTTCATGATTACTGAAGGTTCCAGGATTTCTATTTAGGTTCATAGTCTTGAGTTGGAAGGGATCAAGAAGCCATCTAATTATTCAATCTGGGTAAGAGAAGTGATACTTTAATTGCTTTGGATGATGCTACACCATAATACTGGAGTTTGAGAAGTCTAGAATAGCACATTAATGAGACTTTCAATACTATATCCATGTATCATTAAGAGAAATAAAAAATAAGACTACATGAAAATAATACTTTTGATTTTTCTTTGGTTTGATGTCTTTTAAATCTTAAATTCATATTTTCCTTTATTCTAAGGCAGGAGAAATAGATAACACTTAACGTTCTCAGGAAACTTGAGAATGCAAGGAGACAGCTGATTTTCTACATATGGTTAAGGAGCTGTCTTTAGCTAAAATGATAAAATCCTTAATAGCCACAAAAATAACTTTTCATCAAGAAAAGCTTGCACATCTCATTTGTGCAATGAATAAATAAATGAAAATAAGATACACTATTCAAAATTGTATGGTTTATTAACCTTACTTTCACAAAAGGAAATGATTCACTGGCAAGAATGAATAAAATGTTTAGTGAAATCTAACTATTTCATTCCAGTGGTTTTCTTTTTGTTTCACAGGATGATGTAGAAGAAAAAGAGCATTAGACTTAGAGACAGGAAATCTTGGCTCTGATACTAGCTATGTGAGCATTAGTAAATCATGAAACTACATTATATCTGTTTCCCAAAAGATTAAATTGAGATGCTGTAAATTTTTTAAACCTAAAAAACATTGTCCATGTATTGACTATCCTTTCTATTTTTGTTCTTGATATGCTAAAGATTTCATTGGATTGATTGCATCTAACCAGAGATTATTGAAGAGCATTTTCACCGATATCAATAACCCCTCACAAGAGTTAAAACAAAAAATCATAAAGGAAGAGTAGATAGGTAATGTAGTGGATAAAGTGCTGGGCCTGGAGTCAGGAAGTCTCACCTTCCTAACTTCAAATCTGACCTCAGATACTTATGTAACACTAGGAAAGTCACCTAACCCTATTTGCCTCATTTTCCACATTTGTAAAATGAGTTGGAAAAGGAAGTTGGCTTTAACCCTTTAAAGAATTTAAGGAAGAAAATGAAATAGAATATCACAACAGAGAAAATGTGCATGGATCTGATCTGAACCAAAGGAAGAATTACATAGATAAAATGACAATTTCATGGAAATATTATAGTCAGGTTTAGCATGTTGCATGGGATAATGGGGTTAATAAAGCTAGAGTATGAACCAGGTTATCTTGTTTGAAATGCTCACTCTTATATTTAATAAACTTATGACCATGGAACAAATTCAATCTCTTAGCTTTATTCACTCAAGTATATTTGGGAAAAAAAAGTATTTATACTAACTTCCACATAGGGTTATTATAAGCTAAGTCCTTTGTAAACTATAAAGTATAACCAAAATATGTGTTATTGTTGCTATTATTACTATTATGTTGTTGAAATTTTCAATGAATTTTTGAGAAATTGACTTCCATATGAACATTCATTTCGAAGTCTGAAAGAAAAGATAGCCTTGATTTTAGTTTCCAGAGAAAACTAAATCAAATTACTGCATAGTTGTAAAGCTACCAGAAAAAGACATAATTATATTTTCAGAAAGCTTAGCCCTTATTTTCAAGCTATAAAATGTTTGTGGTCTTGCAACCAATTTCTGACTAGTAATTTTTGTAAAATAATTTTTCTCTGTTAAGCATAAACTATCTCATGTTGGGCAATCATTGGCAAAATTTAGGAGTGGAGGTTGACATTAATTGAAATCATTAAAATCATATGATAGTCCATGAAACCATAGCTTCTGTTTCTTTTTCTGAACTTGGCAATTGTAGATTTTCAGTGGATTCATACCAAATAACTAGGCATACTTCTTTAGAATTTGGAAATTAATGGTCTGGGTGACATTGAAGGAGATTTCTTCTAGCTCTAGACTGATATTTATAAACTTGTGATTTGATTATAATGATGGTGATGATGATATTTATTTATTCAGCATTAGAATAATATTCTAATTAGTTTTCTCAAAATGAAGGTATTTTCTAACCCATTTCTGCTAACACTCATAATTTCTAAGATACACAAAATGAAAAGCTTTCAAAGTACAGAGTCCTGACTAAGGATATCATATTTACATGAGAAGATGAGAAGATACATGTCATCTTTGTTGTCCTGTGTATTACTAGATTAGTATTGAGAATGCCTTCAAACGGCATTGAGCTATGAGGTTACCTTCTAATAATTACCCCCCAAAGTAATTTTATCCATTAGTTTAAAAAATGTCAAATAAAAAGGAGTAATAATGGGATAACATCCTGTCCCTTGTTCATTTCTTTCTGAACTTCATGTAAAAATGATGATAATTGGATAGTCATAGTAATAGCAGCAATAGCAGCAGTAGTTGTAGCATTAATAGTTGTAGTAGTAGTAGTAGTAGTAGTAGTAGTAGTAGTAGCAGTAGTAGTAGTAGGTGGGGATTGTCTTTGTACTAGCAGTGGTGGTGATCATAACATTTAATTTACTTTTCTTTAGCAGTTGAAGGTTAAAATCACATTTTATTCATAGCAGCCCTCTATGGAACACAGAGCATGTATCATTGTCATTCTCATTCAAACCTTTGAATCTGACCTTCAGAGAGGCTCAGAAAAAGCCTATTGTAACTCAGTACATACATGTTATATTTGGGACTCATACCTGGGTTTTCTTATTTGTAACTCATAGTTCTTTTTATTATGGAATATTGTTCTTTTAGTGCTTTGAGTTGAAAATTCAAAATGCTTAACAGCTCCCTATGATAGATACATAAGTAATGATCGACATACAGATTTTGTCTCATTTGCACTGAACTATATCTGTATACGTTAGACTGATTGCTTAATCAGGTTTAATTTTATAGACAGGGAGTTTGAAGTCCAGAGTTTCAGCTGTTCAAGTGTCTTGTACTTGGTCACATAACTAGTTAATAACAAAATGGAAACTTCACAAAAGTTGTTTTCAACTTTCTCTAACAAAAATTTTGATTATGAATCTTATGACACTATTTGAGCTTAAATGGGATTTGCCATCTACATGTACTAATTCTTTTTCCAAATTCAAGCCAATGCCATTTAGAATACTACTTTTTATAAAGTAAAGTACTTTTGTTTCATACTTTTATTTTTATTGGTAGTCTTCCTAAGATGTAGCTTACTACAACAGCAGCAAGAACCTTGACAACAAAAAACGTTTTTGTTTTTTTTTTTATTTTTGTGCAAAAAAAATATTCTGCAACTTAAGTCTTAGAACATTGCCAGAGACATTGAGAAGTTAGGCAGCTTAACATGTGGTATAGTTAAAAATCTTCATAGGTGTCATTTGAGCCCAGGTGTTCCTGTCCTTAAATTTCATGTTAAACTATGCCATTAACATTTCACCAATTTGTATGCCATCATGTTATATAACTTTAAATATGTTACTTAGTATTCTATTACAACAAGATCATATCATTACTATATATCATCTTATGTTGCATATTTATTTATCATAGTGTGGTGTATTAAACAAATCCATATAAAAATAATACTACTTTATGTCATGTACAGAAATATGGTGGTAGATAAAAACTACTCTTGGAGTCAAAGTAACATGAATTTAAGTGTCATTTTTGACATGTCCTAAATATATAATTATAGGTAAATCTTATAACTTCTCCATTGTCCCAGATGGTAGATGCACAAACTTATGTTAAACTTTTGACAAAGATTGATATACATTACTGTTGTCATTGACAAAATAGAAATGATAATACAGATAAATGATGGGATTGTTAGTATGACCAAATCCAAAGTGTATAGGTATTGACATGGAGGGGGTTTACTATAATTGAGTTATTTCTGAATTTGTTCTTAAAGCTACACAGTTAGACCATTTTGCTTATGATTTAGAAAAGAGCACAATTAGCATGCTTATCAAATTTTCCTATAACAGTTACCTGTAGTGAGGAAAAGACATAGTCAAACTGATGACAAAGGCAGTGTTCAAAAGTATCTTGGCAAGCCTCAAAGAGAAAAGTAAAGTAATATGAAATTTAATAGGAATAAAATTAATATCTAAACTTTGTTTCAAGTAATCAGTTTCACATGCCTAAATAGGACAGAAATTATTTGACATTAGTTTCTGTGGAAAAGATGTGGAGGAGTTTAGGAAAGTGAAAATTCAGTGTGATTCAAATGAATGATCTACAGTAGCAACAGACAAAAAAGACACAAAACAACAAACTAATGTTATCCAAGACCAATTAAGAAAAGTAAAGTATGCAGAATGAGCAGAGCAATAGTTCCTTTTGATTCAAACTGGTCATAACATATATAATTTGTTAAAATTGAGTACCATTTTGGAGAAGATCCATTTACAGGTGACAAGAGCACATAGGGTGAAAGAGAATAACATGAGTCAAAAATCATAGAAACCGAGACTTTTCACCTTAAAGAAGAAAAGGTTTGGCAAAAGACATGATGTCACTCTTCATGTATCTGAAGGGATGCCATGCAGAAAAGTTATAAGACATTTAATTCTGCTTGCTTATTATGGACAGACCTAGGAACTCTTGGTGCAAGAGAAAGCCAAGATTAATCATTTGAGGAAAAATCCTAGAGTCATTTGCCATTTCCTTTTTCAGTTCATTTTACAGATGAGAAAACTGAGGTAAAAAGGGTGAAGTGACTTACCCAGGTTAACATAGTTAGTAAGTGTTTGAGGCCAGATTTCAACTTAGGAAGATGAATGTATCTGAACCCAGATGCAGAACTCTATCTACTTCACCACCTAGCTGCCTTCTAGACAATGTTCTAAATAAGAATGCATTGTTTTAGGAAGTAGTGGGGCTCTCCTCACTGGAAAAATTCAGCTAATATTTAATATAATAATCTTTCAGCAGAAAGGTTTAGTAGAAAGGATTCTAAGCAAGTATGGGTCTAACTTGATAGTCTTTGTGGTCCCTTCTAACTCAAAGCATCTCTCTCTCTCTCTCTCTCTCTCTCTCTCTCTCTCTCTTTCTCTCTCTCTCTTTCTCTCTCTCTCTTCCTTCCTTCCTTCCTTCCTTCCTGCCTCTCTCTTTCTTTCTCTCTTTTTCATTCATATTACTTAGGACTCTATTCAATCTATGACTAAAACTACAAATATATATTAGAACTTTCTAAATTTCTGGTAGCATTTTAAAAATCTCCATTTGGTAGATGAAAAACCAAAGCATAGAGGGTAAGTAATGTTCAAAAGCTGAAGACCAGACCTTGGAAGAGATCTTAGGTCTCTGACTCAAAAATCAGTACTCATAAATAAAACTTGTTATCTTGTTCATATGTAAATAAACATTAAAGTCTAGTCAAGTTAATTGAGAATAGTTATTCCATTTATTTTTCAGCTCAAACCTGATGATCCTCGGTAAATAGCTGTTGATTTCATCTTACAGTATTTCAATTACAAATGAAGTAGTTTCTAGACATTGTATCACCTCTTTCACTATCCTAGTATTCTCTTGCTCTGTAGAACAAAGACAGTTTCAAAATCTTAGTTACCACATCAGCTTTTAATTTTGGCATTGTGTAAATGTGCATTTTCTTCAGGCTTACTTTTCTATTTTTAAATATTGTTACCACTATTGACTTTTTTCAGTTTTTGGTCTTCACTTCTCCATGACGTTAGTAAAATAATTCCTGTGGTTTGTGTATATGTGTAAAGTAGAACTGATTCAAAGCAGACCCTTGTACTCATATTTTTAATGAGTTGCATGTTTTACTTTCTTACATTTAAAGTAAATATAGTAACCTAAATGCTATCCTAGCATGTCGATTCCATGATATTCCTCCTCATTTGTAAGATGAGATTGTTCTCTAAAACTATAAGTATTCCTCTAGTTTGCAAACAGTTTATCTTTCAGGAAAGCAGCATCTATGTGGTCACTTGTATTCCTTAAGTCCAAGATTTCTTTTGCATACTGATTTAATATTAAAAAGAATGCCTAAGCAATTTCAAAATCAGGTCCTGTAAGATGCATTTTCTCTGATTTTAATTAAAACTAACATATTTGCCTTTCCTGGGGAAGACTGTGTCTCTCTTCTAAAAAATATAGGGTATCCCTACAATAAACATTGATATATCTTTTAAAATATTGTTTAAAATAAACACATATAAACAAATGTCTTTAATTTTTAGAAGCTTAGAATGATATAATGGTATCCTCTCTAGCAGAACTATAAATGAATGACAAAGGATTTTAAGAATATATAATTCTTATTTTGATTTTTGAATTACTTAACTATTTTTGTTTCACTTTTTAGGTGACTGGTTAGTATTATCATTGGTATTATTAATTGTAATAACACATCAATGTCATGAAACTATAATCTGCATATTGCTAGGTATATTGATTTCATTGTGAATTTAAAAAATCATTTTGCTAATCATTGCTAATCATACCGAGAGCAGACTGGAGGAAGAAATCTACAGTGACTGGTACTGTTTAGGACTCTATAATGAGAGTTAGATTCCTTTGTTGATTTTTCATGTGTCTTACAGACACAAACACACATACATAAAGACACTCAAGCACACTTAAAACCAGTTACAAAACATTCTTGCATATGATCATAATTTTACATTGGATACTGAGCTTGAACTCTATGTATACTAAGAAAAAAATTGTACCTAATCAGGCCTCTTCTTCCAGATGGCCTCCAGTTGTAAAGATAATGATCTGAACTTTAGAGGGTAAATGGGTTATGCCCTTTATCCCACAGAGAGCAGACTCATTTGACCATTGTCTCTTAGGCAAGACTTTGTCAGAAATGTGGCTATTTGTTTTCTTTCTTTTGTTTCAGAGGTAACGTGAGATGTTGCAGAGCAGCACACATCATCTCCCTTTCCTGCACACATTAACAGTAGGTTATCTAGAACAGTTGAAGTGGAATAGCACCTACAGAAGCAGAAGCATCAGCACAACAATCGAGAGAAAAATCACCAGAAATAGAAGGTCTCACTCATTATTGATCATGTTGTATTCAGGGAATATGAAATGTGAACTAGTTTATGTTCAGCCGTGTTGTTAAATGCCCCAGAAAGAATTGAACACTAGTTGTTAACTTTCTATTCATTCTATAATCCTCTGTTGTTTAGCATTCCCTTTGATGTGTGTGTTGGGGTTTGGGAGAATAAAACTGCCTGTCCCATGCCTTATTCATGTCTATACTCTGGTTCACCCTTTTTACTCTCCCCCTCCCACTGCTAGGTCAGCCTCTAAATAAATGCCAATCATAAAATTATGTCTCAGTAATCTAAGGCAGGAATAGAATTGGCCTGCCAGGGAAATCTAGTTCACCTATTGAAGATATAGGCAACCCCACAACAATGAATTCAAGGTAAACATTGAGGGAAATTAAATAGCAGGGATGCATAAATCACTTGCGTTCTTTATAGCATCAGCCTATTGGTTCCTGGCTATCCCCTGATAGATATTCATTCAAAAACCATTTGTTAATCATTGTGATGGGTCAAGGACAATATGCAGAGATAAATAAGACAACACATCTACGCATCTACTTTTTTTTTTAAAAAAAAACTTATTTCATATTTTATCTTTGCCAATTACATGTACAATTTTAACATTCTTAATTTTTCAAATTTAGAGACCTACGTTCTCCCCCCCAAATTGAGAATACAAGCAATTTCACATAGATTAAACATATATAATCATGCAAAATACATTTCCAGGTGTAATCGTGTGAAAAATTGTACATATAAAAAAACAAAGAAAAATAAAGTAAATAAAGAGCATTTTTGACTTGCATTTAAGTTCTACCTCCTTTTTTTCTCTTTAGATGCATAGGACCTTTCTACATAAGTGGTGCAAAATTATTGTGGATCATTGAATTCCTGAGATTAACTAAGTTACACATAGCAGACCATCATACAATATTGCTGTTACTATATAGAATGCTCTCCTGGTTCTGCTAATTTCACCTTACATAAGTTCATGTAAATCTTTCTACATTTATTTGTTTTTTTTCTGAAAGCACCACACCTTAAAGCATAATACTATTCTATCAAAATCATATACAAAAAAATTTTCAGTCATTCTCCAGTTGATGGACATCCCTTCAATTTCCAATCCTTTGCCACCATTAAAGACTTGCTAAATATTTTGTACAAATAAGTCCTTTTCTTCTTTATGTTTTATCTCTTTGGTATAGAGACCTAGTAGTGGTGTTGCTTGGTCAAAGGACATGCATTGGGTATAGTTCCAAATTGTTCAGCAGAATGGTTAAATCAATATATAACTTCATCGATAGCACAATCTGTGTTTGAAATTTCCCACATCCTCTTTAACATTTGTCATTTTCCTTTTCTGTCATATTAGTTACTCTGATATGTGTGATGTAGTAGCTCAGAGTTATTTTAATTTGCGTTTATTTCATCAATAGTGATTAAGAGTTTTTTAATATATTTTTTCTCTTCTTTTTTTAAATTTTTTTATTAAATTTATTTATTTAACTTTTAACATTCATTTTCACAAAATTTTGGGTTACAAATTTTCTCCCCTTTTATCCCCCCCCCCCCAAACACCAAGCATTCTAACTGCCCCTATGACCAATCTGCTCTCTCTTCTATCCTCCCTCTCTGCCCTTGTCTCCGTCTTCTCTTTTGTCCTGTAGGGCCAGAGAGCTTTCTATACCCCTTTACCTGTATTTCTTATTTCCTAGTGGCAAGAACATTACACGACAGTTGATCCTAACACTTTGAGTTCCAACTTCTCTTCCTCCCTCCCTCCCCACCCCTTCCCTTTGGAAGGCAAACAATTCAATATAGGCCAAATCTGTTTGGTTTTGCAAATGACTTCCATAATAGTTGTGTTGTATAGGACTAACTATATTTCCCTCCATCCTATCCTGTCCCCCATTACGTCTATTCTCTTTTGGTCCTATCCCTCCCCATGAGTGTCGACCTCGAATTGCACTCTCCTCCCCATGCCCTCCCTTCTATCATCCCCCCGACCCTGCTTGTCCCCTTATCCCCCAATTTCCTGTATTGTGAGATAGGTTTTCCTACCAAAATGAGTGTGCATTTTATTCTCTCCTTTAGTGGAATGTGATGAGAGTAGACTTCATGTTTTTCTCTCACCTCCCCTCATTATCCCTCCACTAATGAGTCTTTTGCTTGCCTCTTTTATGAGAGATAATTTGCCCCATTCAATTTCTCCCTTTCTTCTCCCAATATATTTCTCTCTCACTGCTTGATTTCATTTTTTTTAAGATATGATCCCATCCTCTTCAATTCACTCTGTGCACTCTGTCTCTATGTGTGTGTGTGCATGTGTGTGTGTGCAATCCCACCGAGTACCCAGATACTGAAATGTTTCAAGAGTTACAAATATTGTCTTTCCATGTAGGAATGTAAACAGTTCAGCTTTAGTAAGTCCCTTATGACTTCTCTTTGCTGTTCACCTTTTCATGCTTCTCTTCATTCTTGTGTTTCAAAGTCAAATTTTCTTTTCAGCTCTGGTCTTTTCATCAAGAATACTTGAAAATCCTCTATTTCATTGCAAGACCAATTTTTCCCCTGAAGTATTATAGTCAGTTTTGCTGGGTAGGTGATTCTTGGTTTTAGTCCTAGTTCCTTTGACTTCTGGAATATCCTATTCCATGCCCTTCGATCCCTTAATGTCGAGGCTGCTAGATCTTGTGTTATCCTGATTGTATTTCCACAATACTGGAATTGTTTCTTTCTAGGTGCTTGCAATATTTTCTCCTTGACCTGGGAAATCTGGAATTTGGCCACAATGTTCCTAGGAGTTTCTCTTTTTGGATCTCTTTCAGGCAGTGTTCTGTGGATTCCTTGAATATTTATTTTGCCCTCTGATTCTAGAATCTCAGGGCAGTTTTCCTTGATAATTTCATGGAAGATGATGTCTAGGCTCTTCTTTTGATCATGGCTTTCAGGTAGTCCAATAATTTTTAAATTGTGTCTCCTGGATCTATTTTCCAGGTCTATTGTTTTTCCAATGAGATATTTCACATTATCTTCCATTTTTCCATTCTTCTGTCTTTGTTCTGTGATTTCTTGGTTTTGCATAAAGTCATTAGTCTCCATTTGTGCCATTTTAATTTTCAAAGGACTATTTTATTCAATGAGCTTTTGAATCTCGTTTTCCATTTGGCTAATTCTGCTTTTGAAAGCATTCTTCTCCTCACTGGATTTTTGAACCTCTTTTGCCAATTGAGTTAGGCTAGTTTTCAAGGTGTTAATTTCTTCAACATTTTTTTGGGTCTCCTTTAGCAGGGAGCTGATCTGCTGTTCATGCTTTGACTTCATGGCTCTCATTTCTCTTCCCAGCTTTTCCTCCACCTCTCTAAATTGATTTTCAAAATTCTTTTTGAGTTCTTCCATGGCCTGAGCCCATTGGGTGGGCTGGGACACAGAAGCCTTGATTTCTGTGTCTTTGCCTGATGGTAAGCATTGTTCTTCCTCATCAGAAAGGAAGGGAGGGGATGCCTGTTCACCAAGAAAGTAGCCTTCTATAGTCTTATTTCTTTTCCCTTTTCTGGGCATTTTCCCAGTCAGTGACTTGACCTCTGAATATTCTCCTCACACCCACCTTGCCTCCTGATGCTCCCAGCCAGCATTTCAGGTCTGAGATTCTAATGCTGCTTCCAGCCTTAGGGCTTTTGGTTGGGGCAGGTCTGCTATTCAGTGTGAAATTAAATTCAGGTGGTCAGGTCGGGGCAGGGCCGCCTCTCAGGCTCAGTTCCCTCAGGGGGTTTATGCACAGACCTTCCACAATGGATCCAGGCTTCCGCCCGCTTGGAGAGCACCAGTCTGCAGCTGCCTCTCAGCTTCTACCTCCCGGGGGGGGGGGCTGAATTATGGGGGCACCCCACTCCCCTCTCGACCCGTCAAAGAGACTCTCTCACCGACCCCTGTCACCTGTGGGTGGAGGGACTTGTGCGGCCACTGGAGATCCCCTCCCTGAAGCTTGCTCGGATCTGTACCTCTTGGTGCTGCGGCCGTGGCCACAGCAGGTCTGGGCTGGGCTCCACGTCTGCAGAGTGAAGGAGCTTTTGCGAGACGTTTGCAGGTCCCTCTGTCGGTGGAGGGACTGGCATGGCCGCTGGAGATCCCGTCCCTGAAGCCCGCTCGGATCTTTTCCTCTCGGTGCCACGGCTGGGGCAGGGCTGCACTCAACTCCCAGTCCCCGGGGCCCAGTCCGCAGCACGAAGGACCCCCCGCAAGAGGTTTGCAGGTGTCTCCAATACAGAAATCTCCCTCGCTCCAATATTCCGTTGCCTCTGGGTGCAGAATATAATATATGACTGTATGACTTTGATTAGTTTGTCTGAAAACTATCTGTTCATATTCTTTGACCATTTATCTATCAGGAATGGCTCTTATTTCTATAAATTTGGTTCAGTTTTCTATATTTTTGAGAAGTGAAGTGTTTATCAGGGAAGGGAAGGGAAGGGAAGGGAAGGGAAGGGAAGGGAAGGGAAGGGAAGGGAAGGGTTGTGGGTTCAGAGCTATGTGTATGTGCGCCTTTCTACTCCGCCGTCTTGGCTCCGCCCCCAGAGTTTTTTTTTATATATAAACAGAAAAACACTACAAAATACTTTATCACAGTAATGACTGCCAATTATGTATTTCTTTCCTTCCTACTTCCACCATATTTATCCTATTCTCTCCATTTACTATGTAAATTTTCAAAAGTGTTTTGACCCAAACTGTCCTCCCTTCTAACTGCTCAGCCCCTAACTGTTTTATCCATTTCCTTTCCTACACTCATGTAGGGTAAGATATATTCCCATACCCAGCTGAGTGTGTAAATTATTCCCTCTTTAAGCAAATTCTGATGACAGTAAGGTTGATCTGCTCCCCTTCCCACTTCCCCCATTTTCTACTACAATGTAAAATCTCAGGCATATTTTATGTAAGATAATTAATTCCATTTTCCCCATCCCTTGTCTCCTTTTCCCAGTTCATTCTTCTTTCTCATTTCTTACTTTCATGTTTTAGATCATTATGCAATTACATTCATACCATACTTCTGCTATATTTATCTATCTAAATATATGCATGTATTCATTTATATGCATATATGTTTTCCTTCTAAGTATTCTAAGAAATTTTATATCATTTTCCCATGTAGAAATAAAAACCATTTAACCTCATTGAATCCCTTGTAGTTTCTCTTTCCTATTGACCTTTTTACTCTTGTTTTGTAATTTGTACTTGAAAGTTAAATTTTCTATTCAGCTCTTGTCTTTTTATCAAGAAATCTTGAAACTCCTCTATATCATCAAATGCCCATCATTTCTCCTGAAGGATTATGCTCATTTTTCCTGGGTAGATAATTCTTTTTTGCTATCATAACTCTTTGGCCCTCCAGAATATCATATTTAAAGCCCTCTGATCCTTTAATGTAGAAGCTGATGAAGCTTGTGTTATCCTTACTGTGGCTCCAGGATACTTGAATAGTTTCTTTTCACTGTTTGAAATATTTGCCTCTTGACTTCAGAGCTCTGGAACTTATCTAAAATATTCCTAATAGTGGGGATAATGGGGTCTTTCAATTTCTATTTTACCCTCTGATACTGGAATATCAAGGCAGTTTTCCTTGATAATTCCTGTAAAGGGCTCTTTTTTTGATGATGACTTTCAGATATTTCAATAATTCTTAAATGATCTCTCCTGGATCTGTTTTACAGATCAGCTTTCTTTCATTGAGATATTTCATATTTCCTTCTATTTTTTCCACTCTTTTGATTTTATTTGATAATATCTTGATGGCTCATAAATCATTGGCTTACACTTGCCCAATTCTAACTTTTAAGGAATTATTTTCTTCAGTGAGTTTTTGTACTTTCTTTTAAATTTGGTCAATTCTACCTTTTGAGGAGTTCTTCATTTCAGTAAATTTTACCATATCTTTCTTTTTTCCCATTTGTCCAATTCTTCCTTACAAGGCTTTTTTCTCTTCATTGAATATTTGTGCCTCTTTTACCATGTGACCTATTCTGTTTTTAAGGTATTTTCCTGAGTATTTTTATGCCTCTTTTACCAAGCTGCAGATACATTTTTTTCATGATTTTCTTACATGCATCTCATTTATCTTCCCAATTTTTCTTTAATATTTTTAATTGATTTTTAAAATCCATTTTGAGCTCTCCCATTGTCTGAGACTGATTTGTATTTTCTTTCTTTGAGGCTTTGGATGCAGGAATTTTGAAAGTGTCCTCTCCTGAGTGTGTATTTTGATCTTACTTGTCACCATAGTAACTTTCTAAGATCAGAAATTTTTTTCCTTGTTCGCTCATTTTTCAGCCTATTTCATGACTTTTAATTCTATGCTAAAATGGGGCTTTGCATTGCAAGTTCAGGGAGCATCATCCCAAGCTTCAGGTTGTCTTGTTTGTTTTTGTGCAGCTGTTTCAGAGGTAATTATGGAGGTCTGTAAATTTTTGGTTCTTCAGAAAATGTTGAGTACCTCTGGTGTGGGAGCCATTGAGGCCTTTACAGGGTTACCTTTCAATTTGTGTTGTCCTTATCCACCTAACTCTCATCAGTGGCTCCAAGAAGATGTAGCATGCACAGGGTTATATCTTGGTGAGCTATTTCTACAGACAGTCTAAACCAGGTGGAGAGTAACCCAGGGACCTCAAACCTGCTGAGGAGTTAAAGTGGGGTCTACACCAAACATCTGCAAGCTTTCCCTAGTGGAATGGGCAGAGGAGAACAACAACCATGAAGAAAGCTGAAGCAGCTGCTGTGGAGTACTCAGAACTTTGTTACCCATTGAAGGTGCCAAGGTCATCCACTACATCTCAAGGCATAACCAGTCATTTCACCTCTGTCCTGACATTGGACTGTAATGACTCTGAAAGAGAGAGTGAGACCAAGGACTTTATGTAACTCTGTTTCCCTCAAATCTAATTTATACACGAATCAAAGACATCATTCATCACAGTACCATTTTATCACTTCTATCAGTTGAAAGTCTTGTGCTGACAGGCAAGTGATGAAGTAACATGTGTTGATACAATGGGAGATGTAGTCATAATCCTGCACAAAGGCAGCCCAGGCCATAGGGCTGTCTTCTCATCGAAAGTAGTAGTGGAATTTGGCAGGTCCTTAGATGTCTGAACCCAGAAACAGGATCAATGAATTAGGGAAATAAGTTATAGGCAAAAATATTTTATTTTAATTAAGGAATATAGTTTTTAGGTATTTATAAGTATTCAATATAGTCATGACCTTCCTTTGGAAATAATAAGTTCTGAGTAAATGCTAGCATTCAAGCAAAAGCTGGGTCATAATTTGTTAAGAATTTTGTGTTACATAAAGATAAATGACAAGGATAATTTAATCAATATAAATCAATTGTCACAACTAAAAAACTAAAGAGCCTAGAAAGCACTTCAATTAACAAAAAAAACCTGACTTACATGCCAAATTAGAGACATATGGTAAATAAAGGTAATACTGGTTTAAAATATAAATTAATTGTTAATATTTGGAAGGATGCTGGAAAGGTGGCACAGTGGATAGAGTGCTGGACCTGGAATCAGAAAATCGTGAGGTTGAATATAATCTCAGAAACGAGCTTAGTGACTATGAGTCTTTTAACCTTTATCTGTCTTAGTTTTTTCATTTATAAAATAATAATATCAGTAGTCACCTCCAAAGATTGTTATGAATATAAAGAGATTATATGTTTAAAGTATGCTGCAAACTTTAAACTGCTATATATTTGTAGCAGTTTCATCTACAAAGTAAAGAAAAGCAAGGCACAGTAAAACCTGTTTAAAACAAGATTTGCTTTAGGTGAACAAATCCATCTCAGTGGCTTATTTAAGGTTAACAAAATTGAAGGTGAACTACAAACAGAAGACAAATGGAAAAGGTCAGCAAAGACTAGTATCATTGCTGGAGTTATTTTCACTATCACAGAGAGTGAAGCCACCATATCTGGATTTAAAAAAAATTAGAGTCAAAATACAAATCTATGGCATCCTTCACATGGTTACTAATAGGCAAACAGTAGGCTTCCACAAGCCATTTTTAAAAATGGTCCACATCTTTACTGTTTGTCAGTTGCTTAAAAGATTTAAAAATACAAAACCTTATTCTTTATTTTTTGTTAACTATGAAAATAGCAACAAGAACAAAACTGATTTTGAGTAAAGCAAAAACTTATTTAAAGATTTTTGTTTTCCTTTGTAGTAAGATAGTTCTTATTAATATGCCCAAATATATACTTGCATCATTCAAGATTCCTTGGAAAATGGAATCTTTTCTCCCATTTATATTCTCTAATTCCATTACTTATGTAAAATAGTGACTAATGATACCTTGACTGAAAAAAAGGCAGCTATGTGGTACAGTGGATAGAGTTCTAGACCTGGAGTCAGAAGAGCTCAATTCAAATCCAGCCTCAGATACTTATTAACTGTGTAACCCTGGGCAAGTCACTTAACCCTTTTTGATTCAGTTTCCTCATCTGTAAAATGAGCTGGAGAAGGAAATGGAGAAAATAGACAAAGGAAAAAAAAAAAGATACCTTGGTATCTTTGCCAAGAAGACCCCAGAGAGTATTGGTATACTGTGGTCCATGCGGTCATGATGAGTTAGACACAACTAATCCACTCTACGACAGCAGACTGGGATGACAAAAAGTTGGTTCAAGGTTTAAACAAGTCTTTATTCCTGAAACATCTATTTTTCAAAGCTTGAGACTAGTGGCCTTAGTCCCACCATCTTTAGGCTTGGCTTCCTTTAGTTTCACTGGGCCTAAAAGGCTGGGGGTCAATAGTTTGTCAGCCTTAGCATGACAGATTTTGGAAGAATTGAAATCAATGGGAATTGTAACCATAAAATCTTGCAACTTGAACTTGGCTGTCTTGGGATCAGACTTGGTGGCCTTGAGTCTAAATGTGGTAACCCTTGTAGTGGGTGGTCTTGGCAGTCTTAGGATTAATGACATTAACAGTGTTTTGATCTGTGTTTCTGGTAACCTTAGAGTCAGTCTTCTGATAGTGGGGCCAGGATACTTAGTAATGATCCTAAGGCTGTTGTGATAGAAATTAAGGTCAACTGAGACACACAGTTCTGAGTATGTACAGTTTATTGTTAAGGTTAGCAATTACCACAGAAAAAGAGTCTTTACCCATTATCAAACAAAAAAAATACCCAGAATGAAGGCAGATAGATAATTTTTATAGATAAAAGAGGAACACCCAAAAGTTAGAAGGCAGCATTATAACTGGTAAAACATTAAGACTGGTTATAAATCCTGTGGCTTCATGAATGGGAAAACAATATGATTGGCTGGAAGTTCAGGATGCAAGGCTAGCAACATGCCCTCCTTTTATGTTGTAGCTACTGAAATCTTACTGGTCCTGTCCACCTGCAAAACTAATTAGTGATAAAGAGATAACAGATCAGACCATCTAGAAGTACAGGAAGGTTGCAGAGATAACAGATCAGATTCTCTGGCATCATCTCCATACTTCAAAAATGAGAAATTCCTTTGGCACATGAATGGAATAGTGATCAGTAGGAAAACTGAACTTCTAAACTTAACTCGGAGAGGAAATTGAACTTCTGAGTTTAACTCAGAAAAAGTGACATGAATACAAAAATGCTGGCAATAATACAAAACACAATTTGTCATAAAATAGAATTAATTTTCTTTTCTTAGGGCTTACTGCTTGGTGATGATCTAGGGACTGGAATTCTGGGCATTGGACTTTGGCAGTTTCAGGGCTGAAGATCTTGACCTCAGAGGCCTTGGTGCTCAGAGTCTTGATGACTTTAGTGTTGTTGGCTTACTTTTGCCTTAGTCTTTCTCATACTTCTTGGCAAAGCTCATGTTTCTCACAAACTTCAGATGAACCATTTTTAGAAATTTATACCTTTGTCACCTACATTTCTTGATGCCATTTCTGTGCCATTTGGTTGTGGGTGATAGTGCTCTTAGACTTAAATTTCTTTACCCAGAAGTGTCTGAGAATGAGAGAGAAAGATTAATAGAATCCTTTACCACTTCTCTTTCTAATCAGAAAACTTTACTTCTTTTCAGACATAATCACACTTGATGACTGGTCAAAATAATCAGGTTGGGCAAAAGAAAGGCAGATGTATCTTTACCAGTCATGTTGGTTACTGTGATGGGAAAGGCCCAAGGTAAATATTGCCTTCAAGAAATTCCTTGGCCACGTCAAAATGTTCCATATGCTCTTACTTATGTTTGCCATTGTTTGGTTGCATTTGGACATGGAACGTGGAAGGGGTTACTCTCCTGGTGGAAATCTGACATAGCTAAAATGAATCTGGCTTGACCATCCATACAGGAAAAAAAATGGTGACAAATACTTTTGTGTCCAGATTAATGTACATTTTTAAATGTACAGTCTAAAATGTGTCCAAAAATATTTCTAAAAACAGCGTCTTAATGGACAGACTAATTTGGCTATAGGGAGGCTTTCCCTCCACTGAAGTAGAAAGAGAAGGAGCTTATTCCTTAGAAAATGTATGCCTTTCTTCTCTGATTGTAACATCTAGGACAAAACCTTGCCTTTGGTCATTGTACACTTCATTAGACCTCCATCTTTTTTGTGATGGACGTTGAAGAAACTTCTGCACTCAGAAAGATGTAACCTGACCACAAAAATCAATTATTAAAGAAGCATTTATTAAGCACCTATTATATGCTAGGCACTGTGTTAAGCCCAGGGGATACAGAAAAAGCCACAGCCCAGTCCCTGTCTTCCAGGGGCTTATAATCTAATGATCAATATAGCATGTAAACAAATAAGAAGTAAACCACATACAGGAAAAATAGGAAAAAATTAAAAGAAGAAAGGAACTAGAATTGAGAGAAATTAGGGTTGTAATTGAGATTTAAAGGCAGCCACGGTAGTCAATAAACTAAATTGAGGAAAGGTAGCCTTCCAGTCATAGAAGCCACATATACATACACACATACACACGTATGTATACGTGTGTATGCATGTGTGTGTATTCAAACTAAGCAATCATTCTCCATTCACACCCTTTTTAAGAAATTAAAGGCATACATGAATCAAAATGAATTTGGGTTTATCTCTTCATTGAAAGAAAGTTTTGAATTAATATCTGATTGATCATATAATTAACCTTCAATGTAAAAAAACTCTGAATTTAAACATACATCTTTTCTCCTGGCAGAGCAAAAGACAAAGGGGAAAAGAAGAATAAGTACTTCAGCAAATGTGTGGAATCCACAGGAGAAAAAAAAATAATTAACCATTATGTATATCCCATTCTCTGTTAATAGTTTTTCTATGCACCACCAATAGGCAAAGGTAACAGATAGTTTCTTAAAGACTTGAAATATACAACACCATTGAACACTGATTCTGCTACCTGCCTTTTTCTGTTGCTCCCAGAGTGATTACCAAAGCTGCCACAACTCCAGAAATACTACCCTCCTTCCCAGGAAAAAATCCAGTCAAATTTTTCTCATTGATAAAAAGAAATGTTATCCTTCCCAACTATCAGTTCACAGATCACCTTCTCTCCACCTGCAGAAACACTAGCAGTTCAAAGAGGCTCTTCTGTATATATGCTTACAATGGATAGATTTTGAGGGGGTAGAGTCAAGATAGCAGAGTAGAAGTAGGGCCTGCACAGTGCTCTCCCTTCAGACCCCTCAAAAAATCTGTAAAAGTGGCTCTAAACAAATGCTAAAGCAACAGAAACTACAAAATGACAGACTATATCCAACCCAAGACAATCTGGAAGGTCGACAGGAAGGGTCTATACCAAAGGGCTGGGAGCAGAGGGCAGTTCGAAGTGGGCTGTGCAAGGTACAGAGTGAGCTGGAGCAAGCCTTAGGAGACTGAATCACTGGAAGCTGCCGTAGTTTGCAGACTTCTCAACCCACAAATATCAATGACAGCTTCAAACTTCATTGGGAAGGGTCTCTCACCTGGCTGGGAGGGTAATATGGTCTAGCCCCAACCCCAGCTCCAGTCTAGATGCCAAGGCAGCTAGGGCCTCAGCATTAGCCACATTGTGGTAGCAGCCACTGATGAAGTGGATGGTGCTTCTGGAACCATCCACTCAATAAAGAGCTCAAAATTCAACTAATCTCTGGGAAATGAGCAAACAGGGGAAAAAGAAATAGACTATAGATTCTTACTTTCTCTTTAAGAAGTAATTTCTTATGTTATTGGTGACAAAGCAGATCAAAACATACAACCAGAAGAAGACAAGAAAGCCTCCAAGAAAAACACAAATTGGTCTCAGGCCATGGAAGAGCTCAAAAAGTTTTCTGAAAATCACGTAAGAGAAGTACAGAAAAATTGGGAAGAAAAATGAGAGTAATGCAAGGAAATCATGAAAAACATCAATACTTTGCTAAAGAAGACTCCCAAAATACTAAAGAAAATTAAACCTCTAAGATTATTCTAATCCAAATGTCAAAAGAGGTCCAAAAAGGCAGTAAGGAGAGGAATGCCATAAAGAACCGAATGGGTCAAATGGAAAAAGAGGTCCAAAAGGTTGCTGAAGAAACTAATTACTTATTAGAATGGAGCAAATGGAAGCTAATAACTTTATGAGAAATCAAGAAATTACAAAACAAAACCAAGAGAATGAAAATAATAGGAGAGAAAGTTAAGTATGTCATTGGAAAAAATAACTGACCTGTAAAATGGATAAGGGATAGATAATTTAAAAATTATTGAATTATATGAAAGCAATGATCAAAAAAGAGCTTAGAAATTATCTTTCAAGAAATTATCAAGGAAAACTGCACTGATAGTGTAGAACCAGAGCACAAAATAGAAATGTCAAGAATAAACCAATCACCTCCTGAAAGAGATCCCAAATGGAAAACTCCTAGGAATATTGTGACAAAATTCCACAGTTTCCAGGTCAAAGAGAAAATATTGCAAGCAGAAAGAATGAAGCCGTTCAAGTATTGTGGAAACCCAATCAAGAGAACACAAGATTTAGCAGTTTCTACACTAAGGGATCAGAGGGCTGGGGATATAATATTGCAGAGGTCAAAACAACTAAGATCAAAATGAAGAATCACCTACCCAGTAAAACTAAGTATAATACTTCAGTGGAAAAAATGGCTATACAATGAAATAGAGTACTTCCAAGAATTCTATTTGAAAAGATCAGAGCTGAATATAAATTCTGACTTTCAAGTACAAGATTTAAGAGAAGCATGAAAAGGTAAGCAGGAAACAGGGACTTATTAAAGTTGAACTATTTACATTCCTACATGGAAGGATGATATTTTTGACTCATGAGGCTTTTCTAAATACTAGTATATTTGGAGGCAATATATGTATATATATATATATATATATGTATATATATGTATATATATATATGTATATATACACACATACATACACACACATACATATACATACACACCTATGTGCATATATACATGTATAAACACACATACATATGTTTTAGCGTGAACATATGTATATGTGTAATTAAATATATGTGCATATATAGAGAGAATGAAACAGATACCGTCAAGGACACAGGGTAAGCTAAATATAAAGAGATGATATTGAAAAAAAAGAAAATTAAGTGTTTAGAGGAATGAACTAAGAAAAGGTAAAGAGAGATGTAGAATGTAGTAAATCACATCACATAAAAGAGGCAAGAAAGAGTTTTTACAATGGAGGGGAAGAAGGGGAAGGATGGGAAGGAAAAAGTGAACTTATCTTTCATCAGATTTGGCTTCAGGAGGAATAAAGTAGACACTCCATTGGGTAAGTAACTTTATCTCACTCTATAGAAATGCAATGGGAAATGGGATAAAAGAGGGGGGAAAATAGAAGGGATAGTTGATTGGGGGAAGGCATAATCAGAATTAAACACTTCGGTAGAGGGGCAGGTCATAGGAGAGAATACAATAAGTGGAGTATGGGACAAGATAGAGGAAAATATAATGAGTTTTTCACAAATGACTGCTATGGAAAGATTCTGCATGACTACACATGTGTAAACTATATCAATTTGCTTGCCTTCTCAATGGGGGTGAATGGGGAAGGGGGAAGGAAGAGAATGTGTAACTCAAAGACGTAAAAATGAATGTTAAAAATTGTTTCTACATGCAGCTAGGAAATGAAATATACAGACAATGAGATAAAGAAATCTATCTTACACTACAGGAAAATAGAAGAGAAGGGGATAAGAATGTTGAAAAGTGAAAATGAATAAATTTTAAAAAATGAAACAGATTTTGGTCAAGAGTTGAACAAAAGAACAAAATAAGTTTGGATTCAATAAATTATAAAGCTATTTTCATGTCCACAAGCATCTTGTTGAAAGTGTCTCATGGGGGACAGAGCAAAGATGGCAGAGTAAGAGCAACTACTAACCTAAACTCTTAGACAAACTCCTTCAGATACCTCAAAAAAGAGAATTTGACCAAATTTTGGAGGTATAGAATTCAATAGGAAACAGACTGTAGCAGATTCCAGACAAGGACAGACTGGAAGATGGATGGGAAAGATTTGCTCTGTGGAGGTGGAGGAGCACACAGCACACAGTGCAGTGCATCCTGCCGTGGCAGAGTCAAGAAGGAAAGCCCCAGGGTGGCCTCAGGCAGCGGTAACAGAGGGCAATAACAGCTCAGAGTGGGTGCCCAGGGGAGCTGAGTAAGTGAGAGCCCTGAAAGGAACCCCAGCTATCTGCAGCAACTGGTCCTGAGACTATCAGCTCTCAGATTAAATGTCTGTAATTCACCTACTTGAACATCTGGGAGTCAAAATGACAAAGTGATTAGTAAATTCTCTCTTTCCCTCCCCCTGTTGACCTTGAAAGAACCATAAAATATTTCCCCAGAAATATCCCAGAACCGTATGATTAACAGAAGGGGCAAATAGTACCCTAGAAACAGAGGCTAGGAAAATTGCTAAGTAGGATTCTTTTTACTGTGGTGGAGGATTGGAACTGTCCCCGACAGCCTCACCTCAGTGCACCTGGGAGGAGATCCACAGCTCCAGGGCAGTGGAGCCTCACAACCACCAGCACCAGGACCCCAGGCATGCCTGAGCACTACAGGAGATATGGGAAGACAATAGGAAAGCCAAGATCATCAAAACCTGATCTTATCTTTGCTCTATCTCAGCTGAGGACACCTTCTGTGACCAGATCACCCCTCCCCAACACTTCACAAGCCAGATCCAGGGATAATCCAGGGAAATACAAAAAGGACTTCACCTGGTCCCTGCTTTCTCATACCAGCCAGCACAGCACCAGGTTCTTTAGCTTCTAGCTCAAAGAAATAGATGACACAATACACAAAGTGTCATCATCACAAGTAAGAAGCAAAGCAAGAAGGAAAAGATCATAGAATCTTTCTATGGGGACAAGGACCAAAACACTAATAACAAAGAAGTCACTATTGAGACTGTACTCCCATTTGAAATTTCAGAAGGGACTATGAACTGCTCACATGCACAATGAACACTCTTGGAAGAGCTGAAAAAGGAAATAGAAGAAAAACTGACCAATGATTTTATGAAAGCATGGAAAAATAATTCCCTGAAGAGAACAGCTCTTTAAAAAGGAAAATTGAAGAAGTGGAAAAGGAAGTACAAAAACTAACTGTAGAAAATAATTCCTTAGAAGGAAAAATTGGACAGATGGAAAAGGACATGCAGAAGTTAACTGAAGAAAACAACTGGATAAAAATTAGAATTGGGCAAGTAGAAGCTAATGACTCTATGAGACATCAGGAATCAGTCAAGCAAAATATAAAGAATTAAAAGATAGAATAAAATGCAAAATATCTGATTGGGAAAACAACTGACTTGTAAAAGATCTAGGAGAGAAAATTTAAGAATTATTGGCCTACCAGAAAGCCATGATCAAAAAAAGAGTCTGTACAATATCATCAAGGAAATTTTCCCAGAACTGCTAGATCCAGAGGGCAAAATAGCCATTGAAAGGGTCTACTGTTCATCTCCTGAAAGGGATCCCAAACTAAAAACATGAAAAATACTGTTGCCAAAGTTCAGAACTATCAAGCGAAGGAGAAAATACTACAGGCAACTAGAAAGAAATTGTTCAAATATTGAGAAGCTACAGTCAGGATCACACAAGACCCTGAAACTTCCACATTAAAAAATCTAAGGAATTGGAATATGATATTCTGGAATGCAAAGGAGCTGAAACTATAACCAAGGATCAATTATAGAGAAAAATTCAGCAGAAGATTTCAAGCAAGGAAATGGACATTCAATGAAATAAGAAATTTCCAGATCTTCCTGATAAAATAGCCAGAACTCGATCAAAAATTCGGTCTTCAAGCACAGATCTCAAGAGAGGCATAAAAAGCTAAACACGTGAAAGGAAAAACTTGTTACTCAATATGGGCAGACTGCTTACCTCCTTATAAGGGGAGATGTTAATTGAAAATCTTGAGAATTGCATACATATTATGAAATAATAATGTATAAAAGGGATATACACAGATAGAAGGAATGGGTATAAAGTAAATGATGTGATGATAAAAATGTGATTTAAACATGTAAAGGGATTCTAATAGGAGATGTGAAAAAAAGGAAGGAGAAAATGGTAAATTCCATTGGAAAACGTAGTACAAAATGACATTAGGGTAGAGGGAAAGAGGGGAGGGAGATGAGCATTGTTTGAGAAGTGGTCTCATCAGATTTGGTTCCAGGAGGGAAGAACAAACTTAATTAATTCTACAAATCTAACTAGCTCTAAAGGCAGTAGGATGGGAAGAGGGGAAAGAAAGTAGAGGAGAAGCTAAAAGGGAGGTAAGACGTAGTAAGGGTAAAGGAGAGAGAAAGTGAAGGGTTGAAAGGAGGAAGAGAAGACTGTGGGAGGTGGTGGTCAAAAATCAAAACTCTATTGTGGAGGGGAAGAGAGAAGGGAGAACTAACAGCACAAATGGTGGCAAAGTGAATGGAGGGAAAAACACAAATAGTAATCATAACTGTGAATGTGAATGGGATGAACTCTCATATAAAACTGAGACGGATATCAGACTGGATTAAAAAGCATAATCCAACAATATGTTGTTTATAAGAAACTCATTTGAAACACGGGGGTTCACACAGGGTAAAGGTAAAAGGTTGGAGCAGAATGTATTATGCTTCAGCTGATGTAAGAAAAGCAGAGATAGCAATCTTAATGTCAGAAAAAGCAAAAGCAGAAATAGATCTGATGAAAATAGATAAGGAAGGAAACTATATCCCGCTAAAAGACACTATAAACAACAAAGCACTATCATTACTAAACATATATGCTCCAAGTGGTATAGTATTCAGATTCTTAGAGGAGAAGTTTAGGGAGTTACAGGAAGAAATGGGCAGTAAAACTATAATACTAGGAGACCTCAACCTCCCCCTCACTGTACTGGATAAATCTAACACTAAAATAAAAAAGAAAGAATTTAAAGAGGTGAACAAAACTCTGGATAAGGTAGATATGATAGATCTCTGGTGATATCTGAATGGGGATAGCACTCAAAATACCTTGCTCTCAGCAGTACATGACACATATGCAAAAAGTGAACATGTACCTTGGCATAAAAACCTCACAATCCAGTGCAGAAAGCAGAGAGTCAATGCATCCTTCTCAGATCATAATGCAATAAATCATATGTAATAAAAGCCCATAGAAAGATAGACCAAAAAATTAATTGGAAACTAAATGATCTAATCTTAAAAAAAGAGTGGGTCAAACAACAAATCATAGAAAAAAACAACAGCTTCATTCAGGAGAATGAAAATAATGAGACAACCTACGAAATCAAATGCGATACTGCAAAAAGAGATTTAGGGAGAAACTTTATATCTTTGAATGCCTACATGAATAAAATAGAGAAAGAGGAGGTCAATGACTTGGGCATGCAGCTGAAAAAGCTAGAAAAAGAAGAAATTGAAAATTCCCAAGTAAAGACCAAATTATAAATCCTGAAAACCAAAGGAGAGATTAATAAAATTGAAATTAAGAAAACTATTGAACTAATAATTATAATTAATAGTTGATTTTATGAAAAAACAATAAAATTCATAATCCTGGGGTCAACTTGATTAAAAAAAAATGAAAACCTAATTACCAGTATCAAAAATGAAATGGGTGAACTCACCTACAATGAGGAGGAAATTAAAACAATGATTAGAAATTACTTTGCCCAACTTGACGCCCATAAATTTGACAATCTAAATGAGACGGATGATAGTTTAAAAAAAATAAATTGCCCAGATTAACAAAAGAGAAATGAGAATACTTAAATAAACTCATCTCAGAAAAAAAAAAATTTGAACAAGTCATCAATGTACTCCTTAGGAAAAAATCTACAGGGCTGGATGGATATACAAGTGATTTCTATGAAACATTTAGAAAAGAGTTAATTCCAATACTATATAGAATATTTGTGAGAATTGGAGAAAAATTCCTCCCAAATTCTTTTCATAATAGAAATATTGTTTTGATACCTAAACCAGGAAGAGCCAAAACAGAGAAAGAAAATTATAGACCAATTTTTCTAATGAATATAGAGGCAAAAATTTTAAATAACACTATACCAATAAGAATATAGCAACTTAACCCAAGAATAGATGATCAGGTAGGATTCATACCAGGAATAAAGGGCTGGCTCAGTATTAGGAAAGCTATTAGCATTATTGGTCATATCAACAACAAACCTAACAAAAACCATGATTGTCTTATTAGATGCAGAAAAAAGCTTTTGACAAAATACAACACCCTTTCCTATTAAAAACACTGTAAAGCATAGGAATAAAGGGAACTTTCCACAAAATAATAATCAGTACCTACCTAAAGCCTTCAGCAAGTATTATATGCAATGGAGATAAGCTAGATGCATTTCCTATCAGATCAGGGGTGAAAAAAGGATGTCCATTATCACCACTGTTGGTCAATATGGTACTAGAAATGTTAGGTGTAACAATAAGAGAAGAAAAAGAAATTGAAGGAATTAGAATAGGCGAAAAAGGAACTAAGTTATCACTCTTTGCAGATGATATGATGATATACTCAGAGGATCCCAGAGAATCAAGTAAAAAACTACTTGAAATAGTAAACAACTGTGGCAAAGCTACTGGTTTCAAAATAAAGCCACAAAAATCTTCTGCATTTCTATATATCACAACAAAGTCCAACAACAAGTAATAGAAAGAGAAATCCCATTTAAAGCTAAGGTAGGCACTATAAAATATTTGAGAGTCTAACAGTCAAAAGAAATGCAGAGACTATATGAACACAACTAAAGTCACACCTAAGTAAGTAGAAAAAATTCGGTTGCTTTGGACAGGTCAAGCCAATATAATAAAAATCACAATTCGACCTAAGTTAATTTACTTATTCAGTGCTATTCCAATCAAAATATCAGATAATTATTTTCTACAGCTAGAAAAATAATTTCAAAATTCATCTGGAAATATAAAAGGTCCAGAATATCAAGGGAACTATTGAAAAGAAATACTAGGGAAGGTGGCCTAGCTCTATCAGATATCAAATTGTATTATAAAACAGCAATTATCAAAACCACTTGGTACTGACTAAAAAACAGAAGGTTATACCAGAAGAATAGGCTAAGTACTCAAGACACAGTAGTTAATGAATACAGAAATCTATTGCTTCATAAATCCCATGACAGCAGCTTAGGGGATAAAACTCACTGTCAAAAAAAATTGCTGGGAAAACTGGATAACAGTGTGATGGAAACTAGGCATAGACCAATGCCTGACACTGTACACATGAATAAAGTCCAAATGGGTACATGTTCTAGGTATAAAGATTGTTACTATAAACAAATTGATGAAACAAGGAATAGTGTATTTATCAGATTCATGGAGAAGGGAAGAATTTTTGACTAAACAAGAGACAGAAAACACCACGAAGTGCAAAATGTATAATTTTGGTTACGTTAAACTGAAAATGTTTTGCACAAACAAACCAAATACAACCAAGATCAAGAGGGAAGAAGAAAACTGGGAAAGAATTTTTCAACTAGTGTCTCTGATAAAAGGCTCATCTCTAACATATATAGAGAACTGAGTCAAATGTACAAGAATACAAGTCCTTCCCCAATTGATTAACGGTCAAAGTATATGAACAGGCAGCTTTCAGAGGAAGAAATTAAAAATATCTATAATCCCATGGAAAAATGTTCTAAATCTCTATTGATCAGAGAGATGCAAATCAAAACAAATCTGAAATACCACATCACACCCTCAGATTGGGCAACATGACAAAATAGGAAGATGAGAAATGGTGGAAAAGAGTTGGAACACTAATTCATTGTTGGTGGAGCTGTGAGCCGATGCAACCATTCTAGAGGACAATTTGAAATTATGCCCAAAGGGCTACAAAAATGTGCATGCCCTTTGACCCAGCAATGAAAATTCTAGGAATCCCCAAGGGATCATAAAAATGGTAGAAGGTCTTACATGTACAAAAATATTTATAGCAGCACTCTTTGTTGTGTCCAATAACTGGAAATCAAGAGGATGCCCCTCAGTTAGGTAATGATTGAATAAACTGTGGTATATGAATGCAATGGAATACTTTTGTGCCACAGGAAATGATGAACAAGAAGACTTTAGGTAGGCCTGAAAAGACTTATATAATCTGATGTTGGGTGAAAGGAGCAGAACCAGGAGATCTTTGTGCACAGCAACAATCACATTGTGCAAGGATTTTTTCTGGTAGACTTAGTACTTCCTTGCAATGCAATGGCTTAAAAAATTCCCAATGACCTTTAAAAGCCAAATGGCTTCCACATACAGAGAAAGAACTATGGAATTCAGTCACAGAATATAGCAGATCATTTTCTTTTGAATTACATTTTGGTTTGTTATATGTTCTCTCAGTCACTTTCATTCTTCTATCCGACATGACTACGGTGAAAATGTATTTAATAGGAATATATGTGTAGAACCTATATAAAATTGTATGTCATTGAGGGGAGCGAGGGAGCAGTTAGGGGGGAAGGGTGTGGAGGATGGGGAAAAAAATCTAAGTTATATGGTAGAGATTGTAGAACACTGAAAATAAGTAAAATTAAAAAAGAAAAGAGTCTCACCTTTTCAATTATAATATTCTGTTATATGCATACTTTTGTAGTGTCCTGTTGATATATGGTAACTAGTTATGGAATACAACGTTCTTTGAAGAATTAAAAGGCTTACAGGGAAAATAAAAAGGAAGTACATGGTACGTATATATACACTGCAATATATGACCAATGAGAAAACTCAAGAAAGAAGAGAAAAAGTTGCCATCAAGGAAATGTATACTAAGGAGAGAAGATAAAGCAATTTTGTGGAATAGGCAAGGGGTGGTAAGTGGGTAGCCAAAATAGTTCAACGAAATATTTGAGATTTCACAAAAAAATGAGGAAGACCTCCGTCATGTTAGTGGAATTCCTATGACAAACTTGTGGGAAGCCCTCTCTCTTACTAAAGGTTATCAATTATTAATATAAAGGAATACTATAGTGCTGCAATGGGAAAACAAATTTCAGACCAACCTAGTAAGACATGTTTGAAGTAATGGAGAATAAAATGAAGAGAATGCAGAGAACAGTTTATATAATAAAAACATGAAACAGAAAGACAGTGTTGAAAAATATAAGAATCTTAATCAATTCATTAATCAACTACAATTAAAACATGGTTCAAGTCTCCTCAGGGAGAGGTAATAGATTTAGTGTACAGACTGAAATATACAGTTTTGAACATAGCCAATGCAGTATTTGTTTTACTTGATTCTTGCTTTTTCCTTCCAAAGAAGGGAGCAAGTGAGGATGCTAACAAATCAAAAGATTTAATATGACATCAATACCGTCCTGTGCTACACTTCACCAAAATGGTTTTAAAGCCAGAACTCTCTTAGACAACTTTGATTTGTGAATGAAATAAAGCACTGATAAATCATTGAACATTTAACAAAAAGGAGATTTATTTAGTGGCACCTTTGAGGGGGGGCCTCTGTAAAGGAATGAGTTTGTTCAACTGATCATAGGGAAAGAATATGGCTACTCTCATTGTCTCAGGCACCTACCAAATTAAAGATGCCTAGATTCAAGCTTGCTGTTAATTTTTATACCATTAGGAAAACAACAAGGTGAACCAAAAGCAGGAGGGGACAATAATATCCTGGCAACAGTTTAGTCTCTTTTTAGGGAAAACTAGTTTCTATCTCAGAAGGGAAAGTGGCCTGGAACTAACTCATTGTAGGTAAATGTTGATAGGCCTATTGCAGATGAACAGGTATGGATGGGTTTCAATTTGCATCATGAAATATCCACTCAAATCAATGAGAAAAACCTGTTTAAATACTGTATTATTGTGTGAGTATTATAAAAAGATATTTCCTGCATTCACTGCCACTGAACTAGATGATTTTCAAAATCTCTTTGATCAATGAAATTACACAGGCATACTCAATAAACATCATATAGGAAATAGTTTGCTATTTATTTGAAGATAAAAAGTGAAAATCATAACAACTCATAAAGTTTACAATGTAAAAAGGGTGGGGGCAAGTAGGACTCATATATAAATAACTTTGATACCAGGTAAATATGATATAAAGAGTCAAATAATGACCCAGATACAGTACTAGAAGAAAGATTTGAAAATGGAAGTGGAAATAAACAATTCAGCCAGGTAGCAACAAAGGTTTGCTGGGAAATTTCTGTTGTTTTCTATTTACATTTTTAAAATTTTTTGAGTGAGGCAATATTATTCTTCATATGAAGGAAAAATTTAACATTCATTTTTTAAATTGAGTTCCAAATTTTCTTTCCCTCTCCTTTGCTTTCCCCATTCCCTGAAAAAGTAAGCCATTATTATTTTTCTTCTTTATTTCCTTAATTTTAAACAATTACCAAAATAATCTAGCTCTGATTCTTCAAGTTGGCAAATTTTCAAGTTGCAAACTCTCACACCGAAAATTTGACAATCAACTGCTTGAAACAGTGCAACATGATTTTTGCATGTCTTTAAGTAGGGGAAATCATTGAAGAATTCAAGGGATAGATAGCTCTCAAGTGAACTTTAATAGAATAGGATTTCAACATAGGAATGGATTCGACACATGGAGCATTGTCTGCTTAAATACACTAAAGGAAAAAAATCAATAATTATATCTGAGATCAGCTAGTATTACAGTTAAAATGGGATAAGTGAGGCCAAATCTGGATTTCATTAGGTTGAGAAGTAAGTACATAGCAAAGAAATGTAGAACCAAGTGAGTATAGAAGGACTATGGTTGATGGAATTTCAAATCTAATGTTCTATGGTTCTACATAGCAAATATATTAATCTTGCCTGAATTCAATTTTGGTGCCTTGCCCAACAGAATCACAACTGATAACAAGAATTTTTTATTGTAATTGCTTAATCAACTTATTAATGGAAAGTATATGGGACTGAAACATTAAGTCATCTTATTTTTTACCATTTAACAATAAAATCTGTATCCTAACTATATAAGCATATACAGACATATAAAGACTATATATGCATATGTGTGTATATATGTGTGTATAGACTATACGAACGATGTGTATATTTGGACATTCCCATTTTACTATACAGTGGAGTTTCTAACATGTTTGAACATTTTCTGTCAAACTAAAAGAATCTGAATAAACATGCTTCAAAAATAGTTCAGAGCAGCTTAACTCAGAGCAACAAAAGTTACTCAAATATAAATATGTTCACTCCTTTTAAGCAATATTCATTAGAGAATAAACATCATATGTGACAATAACATAATTTTGTGATACTTACATTCTGTTTGTGTATAATGGAACATGCACAATTTGCCTTAAATATTGAGAATTTGGAAACTTGAAGTTTCTTGTATGTCCTATCAATACTTGATATATACAAATTAAAAACAGCTATGTTTGAGAATATGATATGAGAAAATAAGCCTGAGAAATAAATACACCATTGAAATAAGGTGTAATGCCAACTTCTCCATGCTATAATAGCAAAACCCATTTTTTTCAACACTTTAATGCTCACAGTAGTCTTTTTAACCTGGTGAAGTGGGTGCTACAAGCAATATTATTCCCATAGTATAAGAATTGCAAATAGGATTTATCTACAGTTACAAATAAAGCAAGCCTTGTACTTAGGCTATGAATGTAGTTCTTATCCTTATTTCAGCATATGCCATGCCATAGTCATATCCAGATAACACACTTTGCTAAATAAATACATATTTGACATGTGAAGATGAAGTTCATTTTTGTCTATCATACCCTATTATAATTTCCAAGGACATAAGGGCATAGAATATATTTGTATAATTTATATAAAACTGAATTGTATTGTATCTCAGATCAGATTATGGATGTAGGTCCAGGGAAAGCCAAATGTTTAGCCCAGGAAGCAGCAAAATGTAAATTCTGCAAACTCCCAGGGTGGGGAGACTTTGAGGAGACACTAAAGTCTCAGGCATCATTTCACAGCATTAACCCTCATCATCATCTTAATTCACAAGGACAAGTTAATATGTGCCAATCACTGTTCTAAACCATGAAGAGAATAAGAAAAAGAAGGAAAAATTGAATTTTAACTTCAAGGACACAAAATGCAAACAACTATGTACAATTAGGATTTATATGTTATAAGTGGAATGTGTTTTATTAGAAGAAATCTAGCGGGGATGGGAATGAGGTAGAAGGACTATAAATGGCCTGTTGAAGAAGATGAGATTTGAGCTAAGCTTTGAGAAAAGATAGATAAATTAGGAAGCCAGGGTCCATTGAAAGATCATATAAATCATGGGAGATAGTTTGTGAATCCAATCCAATAAATCTAATCCAATATAATCCAATAAACATTAAGCCAGGTACTGTGCTAAACATCGAGTATGAATTAAAAAAAGAGACAGTACCTGTCCTCAAGAACTTTAAAATTTAGTGAAGGACGACAGCACACAAACAGAGGCAGGAAAGCATGTTGAGTTGAAAGAAGAGGGAGCAACAGATAGAATGAACCTCTAAAATCCAGTTTCAGTTGTTCATAAAAGGATGGCATTGGGAGGAGCTTGGTACTCAACCCTCTAGCCTTCCAATCAAAGGGAACAAAAAGTTAGGGAAGTGGTGTTAATAAAGTCTACAGCTAGCAGCCTGACAAAGAGATTAGAAGTGATTATCTTAACCGGGAAGGGGCATCTTTTTTTTTTTTTTTTTTTTTTTTTAGCCAAGTAAAGTAGTAGATGTGAAATGGAGTGCATTAAATTGAGATGGAAGGACAATCATTTCAATTACATAAAATTTAAAGAAAGGTTTTGCATAAACAAAACCAACATAATCAAGATTAAAAAGAAAGCAGGAAATGAATGGGGGAAGGGGGTTAAAGCAACTTTCTTTTATTAAGAACTCATTTCTAAAATAAATAGAGAACTGAATCAAATTTGTAAGAATAAGAGTGATTTCCAAGATTGATATATGGTCAAATGATATTATCAGGAAATTTTTAAACTATTAAATAAAAGTTATATATAGTCATTTATTAAAAATCTCTAAATCATCAATTAGAGAATTGAAAATTTAAAAAATCTCTATGGTACTGCCTAACAGTTATCAGATTGGGTAATATATTAGGAAAGGAAAATGAAAAATGCCGGTGGAGATGTGGAAAAATAGGAATATTAGTGCACTATTGATGAATTTGTGACCTGTTCCAACCATTCTGCATAGCAAAATCCAAAGAACTATAATAAAACTGTAAATACCCTTTCACCTAGCAATGCCACTACTAGGTCTGTACACTAAAGATAACAAAGAAAAAGGAAAAGAATCTATATGTACAAAGACACCCATAATAGCACTATGTGTAGTAACAAAGAATTGGAAAATGAAGGGATGCACATCAATTAGGGAATTATTGAACAGGTTGTGGCATATGATTTTGATGAAATACTATTGTGCTGTACAAAACGACAGGTAGCATACTTTCAGAAAAACCTTGAAAGACTTAAATGCAATGAGTAGAGTGAAATGAGCAGAAATAGTATGAAGTAACAGAAATATTGTATGATGATCAACTGTGAAAGACTTAGGTATTCTCAGTAATAAAATGTTCTATGTGTCCAAAGGACTTATGAAAAATTCTATCTACTTCCAGAGAAAGAACTGAATCTGCTTATAGATTGAAGCATATTTTTGGTTTCTTTGCTTTTTCTTGGGGGGGAGGGGGTGGGATGCATTTTTTTTTCAATATGATTAATGTGGAAATGTTTCACATGACTGCAAATGTGTAATCTGTTTCAATCTATCACCTCAATGAGGGGAAAGAAGGTAAGAGGGAGAGAATTTGGAACTAAAATTATAAAAAAATTAAAATGTTTGTTTACATGTAATTGAGAAAGAATGGTAGTTTCAATATATCCCAGATTATGTGGAGGGAAATAACAAGTAAGGTAACTAGAAAGGCAAGAACAGGTCAGTTTCTGAGGGATTTTAAAAGTCAAACTGATGATCCTGTAGGTAATAGGAAGTCACTGGAATAGATAGCAAAGGGCATTTTCAGATTGATGCTTTGGGAAATAACCTTGGAAAATGAGTAAAGGATGGATGGGAGGAAGGGAGACTTGAATTAGATTCTATGGAAAATGCTCTTGGAAAAACCCAGGCATAAGACCAGGAGGACTTGCCCTGGGGTGGTTATTATGTGCGTTGACAAGAAACTGATATCTAGAAGAAATGTTTTGATGGAAGGAACAAGTTTTGGAAACAGTTCTAGTGCTCTCATTTAATTTGTAGAAGACAATAGAAAAAAAAGGGTCCTTACTCCATCTAGTGTGAAAAAGAACATTATTTAGAAATATCTAGGGGTAGCTATAGATAAGCTTTGATTTACAGTCTTTGCCCTCAAAAAACATAATTAAGGTGACATGATCTTTATGATAGAATTCTTACAAAATAATCAATATCTTCATTATTTTTAAAACTAAGCTCTCCATTTAAAACAAATTTGTAATTACAACTAACTTTTTCAGTCATAAACAAAGTTTATGGCAAAAGAGTATTTGAAAATCTATGTAATTTACATGTAAAACCGTGTGTTCATCCTTTGTTGCTAAAGAAGAACATGCCATCAGAGAAAAGATGACATGGCATGCACTTGACTTTGTTTTGAGTGAGGGAGGGCTGTGCAAGTTAAACATTCTCAATTCTCCTCCAGAGCCATATTAATCCAGAGACCTGATATTTCTCGGGATGACTGGAGATGACCCAGGATGCACTGGGGGACCTTGGGCCCTTTAGGCCAAGGTCTTTGCAGGCACTCACTTAGGGTGAGGAAATGCCCATTCATTGAATAGGCCTGTTTAAGAAGTAGTCAGGGAATGATCCCTTTAATGAGTTCAAGAAAAGAAAGATATCAGTCTGGGTGGGAAACAGCAAAGTTCCTATTGATTATCACTCTCAAGCTAGATGGATCCAGAGGAGCCGTCAGACAGGGCCCCAGTGGAGTCCCAGTTTCAGAGTGCAGTAAGTTAAAGGTTTTGGGAGATTACTGGACAGGGGACAGGACAGAGGAGAGGAAAGGAGAGGAGAGGAGGGGAGAGGGAAATAAGAAAGAAGCCAGTAAAACCCAAGTCAACTGGTCATCTTTTGACCATCCAAATTTATCTTCCTTTGGAGAGGAGAAGGAAGGAGAGGGGGATATATATATACACATATATATGTATATATAATGTGTTATATTATATATATATATATGTAATATGAAGAGGTATATGTAATGTAAAACACTAACCTTTCTATGGAGGAAAGAAGAAAGGAAGAAAAAAAGGGAAGGAAAGAAAGGAAAAAGGGAAAAGAAAAGATGTAAAATAAGAAAAATGTCACCCAAACCTGAAGAACTTAAGGTCTAGTGAATATCTGCTCATTATTAGATCATCTACCTGATAAGCTAAAACTTCTCTCCTAAATTTTCACAAGCAACCAGAGCAACATTCATTTGGTATCCATTATTCCTCACTCTTGCTACATTATTTCAACAGCTTATTTTCTTCCTGTACATGTCACTGAAAACATTTTTACACCAAGTTTTGATGGCAAATTCTTATATACTACAACCTGCTCATTCCTTCCCAGAATCTATTCAACTATATTTTAGGTTACCTGTAATTTTGAGTCTTCAGAAACTGTTGTGTTCTATTATCCATGATCACATGATATCACTGGGAATGTGCTACGGAAAAAAAAAATAAAGATGAATCTTCATGTCACCAAGTACCTTCGAAATTGCTAGGAATTTTCATAAGCTCAACCCAGCCTTCTAAATTTCGGGTTTAGATCTTTGTCTTTTTTTTTTTTCTTTTCAACTTCTATGTATTGTAGGCTGACTCAATTAGTAATTATATTAATAAAATGACTTACTTGGATTATTAGGCCATTTCTTTTAGTAATCACATATCTCATTTTTATAGCCCTGTAGGTCGTCTGGGGTTTAAACAGTCTGCACCGTGTGAACTACAAATAGAGAATTCTATATTTTAATATACATATATATGTATATGCGGACATATATATATGGATGTAAATGATAGACACCTCCTTGGAGGCACTCAACAATGCAACACATGGATTTCCTGAGATGAATACTTAAAAATAAATAAATAATATGTAGATCAGAATCTTGTATCTTTATATATATATATATATATGTGTGTGTGTGTGTGTGTGTGTGTGTGTGTGTGTGTGTGTGTGTGTGTGTGTATGTACAAGTTATTTCTTTGCTCATGAAAATATGTTCTGGTAGAGAATTCAATTTCACAAGCATTTCTTAAGCATCTATTATGTACAAGGTACTATGTCTGGTACCAAAGGATGTAAAGGAATTTAGGAGACAATCATTATCTTCCAGAAGGTTTTATCTCTACTGAGTAGAAGATATCTTTAGAGATAAGGAAATACAGAATTCTTGTAAGTGTGTGATCCAAGTTTCTCTGCTGATTGGGTTGTTTATTTTTTCTTTATGAATTATTAATTTTTTACCTTTTTTGCTAAGTCGGTTTTTATGTTTGAAATCTAAAAGCATCAACATTACGAGTAGATGGTTTTGTATAAATGGCAGTGTCTTATTTGATAGAATAATGAGAAGACGGAATATATTTTCCTGTAACAGAAAAAAAGAAGAGACCTCAATACAGAGCTTTAAAAGACAGACAAAAAGCTGGAGAAGAGAATATGAAAACTAATATAGTAAATGAAAATGATAAGCATCATTTCTATGGCTCTTATCATTTTGAATTTCCCCACTTTCCATAAATCATATAACTGATGAAAGAGTATCAACCATAATAATATATCAATTGAAGAAAAAAATATTATTTAGAAAGGAAAATTAGGAAGACCTGAATTGCACTTCCAAATTTCTTAACAATTGACTAACCACTGACAAATCACATAACTTCTGTCTCAGTTTTCACTTCTATAATATAACAGCTTGAGTTAGTTGATCCACACCTAACTTCTTTTCCAGTTTTAAATCTTGTCTTTTCTGACTTGTGCCTTCTGGTTATTTTGGTCTTAGGATACAACAGTTTCAAAGGATCAAAAAGAATTTCAGAATTGGATGGAGCATCAGGGGACATCTATTTCAGCTCAATCCCTCAATAACATTCTTGATAAATAATGATATGGCGTCTACTTATAAACTTTGAATGAGTCCTATCTCATTGTATAACCAATTGCATACTTGAATATTTCTGATAATTAAGAGTTCAAATTTAATATGAATATTTTTAAATTCTAAGGAAACTGGTAAATTGCAATTTATCGTTTTAAGCCATTTTCACAGCAACTACAAGCTCATATATTGAAAAAGACAAACATTTGAAAAAAGATGCTTAAAGAGCAGAGACAAGATGGTGCAATAAAAGCATGGAATTCCATGAATTCTTCCCCAAAGCCCTCCAAATACCCTTACAAATCACTCTAAAATTCTAGAGCTCCAGAACCCAGAAAATGACCAAGGGGTATAAATTCCCAGCCCAAGACCAGCTGAAAAATCAACAGGAAGGGTCTATCACACCAGCTAGGGAGCAGAGAAGAGTCTGGTGTGAGCCAGAGAAGCACAAAGGCACCAAAACAGATTTTAGGAGCCTGGAGCATTATTATCTGTGACATTTTCCAGACTTCTCTACCCATAAATGCCAAAAAGGCCTGTCAGAAAACTGGGTCAGTCTGACTGGGAGATAGAGTGGATGATACAAAATCCCTGAAGCACAAGACAGTTCACCCGCTCCCACTGTACACAGTCTTACTGTCACAAAAAGTTAGAATGTCAAATGTTTGATTGTGAAGAAGTGACATCATAAAAAAACTAAGACTACAGAATCATACTCTGGTGACAAGAAAGATCATGACATACAACCAGAGGAGGACAACAGAGTCAAAGCAGCTACATCAAAAACCTCCAAGGACAATATGAATTAGTTGAAGCCCATGGAAGTTCTCAAAAAGGATTTTGAAATCACATAAGAGGAGTAGAGGGAAAACTAGAAAGAAAAATGAGAGCAATGAAAGAAAATCATGAAAATTTAGTCAACAGCTTGCTGAAAGAGACTCAAAAGTAGTGAATAAAATCACGCCTTGAAAAATAAACTAACCAAATTGGCAAAAGAAGTCCAAAATATCAATGAGGAGAAGAATGCCTTAAAAGGCAGAATTGGCCAAATGGAAAAGGAGGTCCAAATGCTCACTGAAAAAAATAATTCCTTCAAAAGAATGAAGCACATGGAAGCTAATGCCTTCATGAGAAATCAAGAAATGGAAAACGGTTCTGTATTTTCTCCCAAGGTCACTGCCAGGTTTTACTGCTTCAGCCATACACCTGAAAGAAGTTTGTGGGCATTGGAGTCAACGAATTTGGCTGTATTGGGCACCTGGTGACTAGAGCTGCGTTTGCCTCAGGAAGAGTAGACATTGTGACCCTCAATGACTTTTTCATTGATCACAACTGCGTGGTTTATATGTTTCAATATGACTCCACCCATGGAAAGTTAAATGGCACTGCCAAATTTAAGAATGGGAAGGTGATAATCAGAAATGCTATTACCATCTTCCAGGAGTAGGATTTTACCAATACCAACGGGGAGATACTGGAGCTGAGTATGTTGTAGAGTCTAGTGGAGTCTTTGCACCATGGAAAAGACTGGAGTTCACTTGAAGGGTGGAGCCAAGCCATCATCTCTGCCCCTTATATTGATGTCCCAATGTTTGTGATAGGAATAAACCATGAAAGATATGATAATTCCCTTAAAATTGTCAGCAATTCTTTTGCACTACCAACTGCTTGCCCCCATTGGCTAAGTTCATTGATGACAACTTTGGTATTGTGGAAGGGCTCATGATGACTATCTACACCATTAGTGCTACTCAGAAGACAATAGCTCCTCTGTTAAGCTGTAGCATAATGTGTGTGGTGTTGCCCAAAGCATCATCCCTGCTTCCACTGATGCTGCTAAGGCTATAGGCAAGGTGATACATGAGCTCAATGGGAAGCTCACAGGCATGGTCTTCTGTGTTCCTACTCCCAATATATCTGTTGTGGATCTGACCTGCCACCTGGAGAAACCTGCCAAATATGATGACATCAAGAAACTGAAGAGGAAGTCATCGGAGGAACCACTGAAGGGCATCTTGGGCTACACATAAGCTAGGTTGTATCCTGTGACTGTAACAACAACACTCACTCTTCCATCTTTGATATTGGCGCTGGTATTGCCCTCAATAACCATTTTATCAAGCTCAGTTCTTGACTGGACAATGAATATGGTTAGAGCAACCATGTCATAGACCTTATGGTCTACATAGCATTCAAGGAGTAAAGGGGGAAGCTGTGGACTTTCATCCCCAACCAAAAAAAATGAGATTCACAACTAGAGAGCTTATATTCCTAAACTACATTTCTATACTAGGGACCCCATATCCCAATTCAAATCTTTACCTTAAAGGACCCCTTTAGTAGGGGAAAAAACCTAGAGTCCTGTATTGTGTACTATCATATTAGTTGGTACATTCAGTACAAAAAAAAAAGAAATTATAAAATCAAAAAATAAAAGAAAAGCATTAGAAAACAATGTGAAATATCTCATTAGAAATGGATACAGAACAGATAATTTAAAAGAAAATTGGGCTACCTGAAAGTCATGATCAAAAAACAAAAAAGCCTAGACACCATCTTTCAAGAAATTATCAAGGAAAACTGCCCTGATATTCTAGAAACAGAGGATTGCCAAGCCTAGAGGCCTGTATTGGGCTACCCGAGTCTTTCTTACCTGTCCCAGGTCTTCGGTTGGCCAAACTGGATAAACGTATGAGAGAAAGGACGTTCCAGAGTCGAACAGGGGTTGAGCTTTATTACAGGGTTTCGGTTACAAGTGCAGGGGGGTCTTCTATTGTGACCCCCGCCTCCCTGCATTCCCTGTGAAGTTTCTCAGCCCAGACCTCCTGTTCCTCTGGCTTTATTACTGGCAATAGATTCCCCATCTCCGCCCTTTTCCCAGGGGTTTGGGAAGCTTCTCTCCACTTTCTCTCCTTCCGAATCTAGGATTCGGGACTCGCTTCTTTCACAGCCCTTCCGGGTGTACCCCAAAAGCACCCAGGATTATCTACGCTCCCAATCCCTGTTGGGGCGCCAACTGCCAAGCCTAGAGGCCTGTATTGGGCTACCCGAGTCTTTCTTACCTGTCCCAGGTCTTCGGTTGGCCAAACCGGATAAACGTATGAGAGAAAGGACGTTCCAGAGTCAAACAGGGGTTGAGCTTTATTTCAGGGTCCGGGTTACAAATGCAGGGTGATCTTCCTTAGGAGGAAGAGGGGGAGATTTCCTAAGGAGGCTAGATCTTAAGGGATTGGAAGTAGAAGTACAAGCGGGGAGAGAGGGGGAGGGGAGAGAGGAAAGAAAAGAAGCGGAGCCCTACTGTCCTCTTGGCTCCTCACGTGCTAAGAGAGAGCTTTCTGGCTTCCTCAATCCTACTTAATCTTCAGCCACACAGTTTGCATCTCAATACCGTGCTGTTAGGTAACTAGGTGTGCTCCAATCCGGGACGACCTCGAGGGCAGGGAGACTCCACCCATCAGGTATCTCCGGGGGAGAGGCGGAAATACCCGAGCTAGCCGAGCTAGCTCAGTCTGACCTTCTCGAACCCCCGCTGTTCATGGAGGGCCTCGTAAGACTCTAAGATTTAGAAGTCCCACTTTTACCCGCCCGAGACCGTCCACACGGAATTGAGCTTCCAGTCCCAACAGAGGATAAAACAGAAATCTCTGAGAGAGATCCCAAAAGGAAAACTCCTAGGAATATTATAGCCAAATTTCAGAGTTTACAGGTCAAGGAGAAAATATTGCAATTATTCAGAAGAACCAATTTGAATACTGTGGAAATTCAATCAAGATAACACAAGATCCAGAAACTTCTACATCAAAGGGTTTGGAATATAATATTCAGAAGGTCAGTGGAGCTAAGATTAAAGCCAAGAATCACCTACCAGCAAAACTGAGTATAATTCTTCAGGGGAAAATATTGGCATTCAAGGAAACATAAAACTTTCAAGTATCCTTGACGAAAATGCTAGAGCTGAATAGAAAATTTGACTTTGAAATATAAGAATCAAGAGAATCATGAAAAAGTAAACAGGAAAGAGAAATCATAAGAGACTTATTAACATTGAACTATTTATATTATTGCATGGAAGGATGATATGTACAACTTATGAGACCTTTCTCAGTATTAGGATAGTTGGAGGAAGATGGATAGACAGAGAGAGAGGGGGGGGGTAGGCAGACAGACAGACAGACAGCAGACAGCAGACAGACAGACAGACAGACAGACAGATAGATAGATAGATGGATAGATAGATAGATAGATAGATAGATAGATAATAGAAGGAGCAGAATGTGTTGAATATGAAGGAATTATATGAGAATAAAGTTAAGGGGTGAGAGAGGAATATATTGAGAGAAGAAAGGAAGAAATAGAATGAGGTAAATTATCTCATATAAAAGAGGCAAAAAAAAAAGATTTCACAGTGCAAGGGAAGAGAGGGAATGTGAGAAGAAATTTGTGATCTCTCATCAGATTTGGCTTAAGGAGGGAATTACATACACACTCATTTTGGTATCTTACTCTACAGCAAAGCAAGGGTAGGAGGTTAGAATGGGGATGATAGAAGGGAGGGTAGATTGGAGGAGTGGGTTGTCAGAAGCAAACACTTTAGAAAAGGGACAGGATCAAAGGAGAATATAGAATATTTGGAGGCAAGATAGAATGGAGGAAAATATAGTATTTCCCAACATGACTACTGCAGAGGTGTTTTATATAACTGCACATGTATAACCTTTATTGAATTGCTTGCCTTCTCAATGGGGGTGGGTGGGAAGTGAAGACAGGAGAGAATTTGAAAGTCAAAGTTTTAAAAATAAATGCACAAAGTATATTTTGCACGCAACTGGAAAATAAGATATACAGGCAGTGGGGTATAGAAATCTATCTTCCTCTTCAAGAAAGTAAAAAGTTAGGGGATAAAAGGAGGGGATGATAAAAGGTAGAGTCAACTGCAGGAAGGGGTAATCAGAATGCATACCATCTCATGGTGGGGTAGAAGGTGTATTGCCAAGGCAATAGTCACAGCAACAACAGTGATTATGAATATGCTGGTGTAGTTCTGGATTGCAAACTGTAACAGACTTTCCATAGAGAAGGCAGAAGAAAAACATTTATTCAAACACCAGAGAGCCAAATCCATCATAGCAATAAAGAAATTCATCATAGCAGTAATTAAGACGTCTGTAAACATTATCAGGCCTTGCAACAGACACTCACAATCCTACTTATCTGCTTCTTCTGTCCTTCCCAGCTCTTACTGATCTCTGACTAACTTCCTCTGAGCTCTGCTCTAGCTCTGCCTCTTCCTGTTCCACGATTCCTACTCCACCCCTTCCTGTTTTTTACAACTCATGTTACTCAGGCTTCTATGTGACCTTTGCAGGCCACATGGGCCTATTAATGGATGGGAAAGATCTTCCTATTAACAAGCAAAACTATGATGAACAATAAGCAAAAAAAAAAAAGCAATTAGCAATATAAGAGAACAATGGGGAAAAATTTGGAACTCAAAATCTTGTGAAAATGAATGTTGAAAACTAAAAATAAATAAATTTGAAAAAGATGCTTATCAGTTAAAGAAAGCATTTTTGTCTATATTCTCTTTCATAATGAAGGGGAAGGGGTCATTGTTTTGCATCTTTCTTAAGAAAGTGGTCACTTATTTATTGCAAGTTTGTATTGATTTCTTTTGAAAAAAATAAAAGTAATTTCAAAATTTCTGAGTGAAAAAAATGTCAATATATTAGAATACTACAGTTAATTTAAAGAAATACCTAATCACTGTTTTTGCACTCATTTTTACTTTTCTTTATGCTCTTCTGCCCAAAAGAAATATTGTCACCACACCATTTCTCGTTTTTCAACTCTACTTTATCTTCAAATTCATGTTCTTTCACATGAATTCTGCATAGATTTGATGTCAGTATGATCACTTCTTCCTTGGAAATGTAGCCTTTATTGTTCACTAATTTGTTATTCATTCATGTACTTAAATCATCTGTCCATTTACACAAGAAAATATTTTATTGTCATGTTGCATTGGTATTATACTCAAATTCCATTTGCTTTTTTCATGTATCCCCTTTCTGCACTTAGGATTTAAGTCTCTTGAGTGCACCAACTTTATTAACCTTTTTTATTTGAATTATTTGCCCACTATAATTTCAGTGAATCTTTATATATCCATTCAAGGTATTCAATGTCTTTATACATGTTATCACATTTTATGCTCACAACAACCTTGGGAATTGAGGGCTATCATTATTCTTTACTTTATAAATGAGGAAACTGAGGAAGGCAGAAGTAAAATGAAATACTAAGAATCACAACCAAAAAAATGTCTCAGAAAAGATTTGTATTTAGATTTTCCTGACTCTAGGTTGAGAACTCTTCAGTATACCACCTAACAACCTTAGATTTTTTTTTTATTTTGTCTTTCATCATTTAGAGGAAAACATTAATGGTATTTTTACATCAAAGGAAAAACTAAACATTTTCTTAAGGAATTTTATTCTTTTTGTTTTTGGCTTCTATTTTCTTTCCACAAGACAATCACTGCCACTAACATCTGGATGGAGGAAATATATGACATCTCCTGGAATTGTTAAGATAAAAAATTTCTTCAATTTTGGATATCTATAATGCTTTAATGTACATAGATAAATGTTTTATTAGTGTAACAAAATAATTGAGTATCCATAATCAGTGTTGGAGTATCATTTCTCCTACTATTCTATGAAAGATGATATTTATCTTTTAGCCCTGGAGTATGGAAGTTCATCTTCTGATTTCGTGTACTAACTTGAAATTTGAAAAAAATAATGTAGCTTTACTTCAGGTGGAAAAAGCTTCTGGAGAAAGGGATTTGTCAAACACATTAGATTTTAACAATATTATTACTAACAACTTTAAAAAAATCAGAAATGAAAAGTCTGAACTCTAATAGTGTATTATGTAGAAAAAAAATGAATCTATCACTCTGAGGAGAAAATAAAAGCTATATCCCCGAATGTTTCAATTACATATGACTTTATAATATTTATATTCTGCTCCCATAGAAATAAATCACCAGTTAGA